>NC_137956.1:45828908-45921707 GCF_963924665.1 Micromys minutus | reverse complement strand
TCTCTCTTTTCTTTTTCTTTCTTTTTTTAACAATGACGTCTTCGAAGACAGTGCTTTAAGAAGACTACTAATGGGACACTCATTAGGCAGACTCTGCCCCAGCCCTCACTTGCTGCCTTATCCACCTCCTCTGACTTCTCAGATCTTTAAGTCCATGATTGATGGATCAATTATTTTACTATTATTGTAGACTTTTCCAGTTCAAAGCCACAAATGTCCAACCAGAAAGGAGCACACTTGTGTTTTTATCTTCTGGCTTTTTTTCTTTCAAAGGCATCTTTGTCCTACAGACTGTCAATTATATCTTTAAGACAACAACAACAAAAAGACATTTATTTCTCCCGTTTTTCTCCCTTTTAAAGAGCTAATTTAAGAGAGTCACAAGGGAGGTGTGTGCTTTCAAACACTGAGCCACCTCTCCAGCCTCCCCTCCCCAAATGATTATACCCCAAACCCTAGGATACAGGTCCTACACTTTGCTGTTCGGTTCAGGCATTCAACCTAATGCTCAGAATGAAGTAATAACAATAATTATTTGTTGACTGATAAATAACTAAGTTGTTAATCTCCAGTCTTGGTAGGCAGGACCCAAAGAACTCTTGATCCTGCTTCCCAGAATTATAAATATGTTGTTTACATAGGAAATAAGAATTTAGTTGCTGATAAAACAGACTCAGAAGAGAAAACATGAAACCAGAGGCATTCATAAAAGTTCAAGAGATTAGCAAGAAGCAGGGGAGAGAGATAGAGCCCCCATTGTGTGCCTTGACTGCGGAGGAACTATGGAGGAAGGCCAGCAGGCATCTAGACATCAGATGCTGAAATGGTAAGACATTAGAATCGCCCCTCAAGCCTCCAGGAATAAACTTAGAGCCATGGAGATACTGAGCTTAGCTCACTGGACCTATGTGTTACCCAGAGACCTTTAAGAGACAGCTCTAAGCTCTTGATGATGTGTTCTGACACAGACAGGCATCACACACATTTGTTTAGAAGAAAAATCTTATACATTATTTTAGGACTTGTTTTAAGGGAACTTTACCCAAGCAACTTTATGTTTTCTGACAACTGGAGAAGAGTTTGCTCACTTTTCCTACTTTTTGCCTTTCCTGTGTGGTACCAAGCCCTTATTTATATGCCAAACAGAAAAAAAATAAATGTATCCATTATCTTAATTTAGTTTCTTTATGTCTTTCCAGTTAGTTAAGAGAAGACCATGTAACTGAAAGGAAAGCTCTCACACAGAGAAGTATTTTAATCTTAGAACACTTTACTTTTTTTAATTATGTATCTTAAGTTAGCTTACAAAGAGGTGGCTTTAAACAAGGCCCTGTCAGACATTCTTGGTTTCCTTTAACCTACCCCACTGCTGCCCCCCATCCCTATTCCCACTTAAATATTTAACCCCTGACTCCCCATCCTGTCTCCTTTCACATTATGAGAACAAATTATTTTTTTACCCCTAAAATAACATAGGAACCTATCGGAGAACATAAACTATGACAGGAAAAGCATTCCATTTCATTCTTCCCCATAGGTTTCTCTTAAGCTTCAGCTTTAATATCACCTTTGATAATTCCCCGTACAGAAAAAGTAGTGTGGCTTGGGATAGCCAAAGAAGACTGATCACTGCTGATTGATCAGGTGCAGATTTTCAATAAGATTGATCATCTCTGATAATAAGATTTTAAATGATGCTTTCACCCCCAGCTTACTCTGCCATGCAAGACTCATGTCCTCAAGCCTAAGTGACAGTGTTCTCCATCGGAGTTTGAGTATAGACACAAATTAAAGATTTTTGAGTGTTGGAACAGTATCTATAAACATGTATGATACACTAACAGAGAAATCTTAAGACTCAAGTGAGTTTTTCAAATGTCCTTGGGATAGTAGGATGGCTGAGCAGGTAAAGGAGCTTGCCTAGCAGGCAAGCCTGGTGACCTGAGTTTAGTCATCAGAACGCACATGAAGGTAGGAGAGATCTGAATTGTGGAGTTGTTTTGTGTCCTCCACACTTGCCCCATGGACATGCCCACATGCCAGTCTGATGGAGGCTACTCTTTAGTTGAGGTTTTGTTGTCTGTAGTGTCTCAAGTTATCAACCAAGAGGAGCTATCGTAGATGGCTTGGTAACTTGGAAGAGAACAGTGTTGTGGTGACCCACCGGGCTCCATCTGATCCATTCTGGCAATCTACAAAGTCAAAAGTATTTTCATAATAACACAGTGAATTATCACTTGCTCACTCTGATGGTCTGTCCCATTGTGAGTGGTGTACCCAATAGGCTACTGAGTTTCTGTTACCATGAAGAATGGAATTCAGAAAGCCATGTGGGAAGTCAGCTTGCTCTCTACAAGCTAGTCTGAAAATTATAGAGATTTGTTGCTGATGATGGTATTCTTATTGATTGAAGAAGAGGCTTGCTGTGTTGCCCAGGCTTCTGCCTCCTAAATACCAGTATTTTAGGTCTAAGCTGTTATAGTTTCTAAAGTTTAATGCAAGGCTACTTTTCATTATTTTGCTGTTGAAATAACTTCTAAAAATAAGTGTGTTCACTTCTAACCTGTCTATTATTGCTATTTGAAAGCAAATTAAGTAGACATCTGAAATATGTTTTATTTTGTAAATGGGGATTTGCAGTAGATATTCTATAAACATGACCTGCAAATGAGGAGTCTGTAACTCTGTAAGAGTTATTGTCCTAAGTCAACGAGAGAAAATTCAACCAACCTTTGTAATGCTCGGTATAACAAAAATTTAAATCTTTTCCTTTTCTAAGAGCCAGCCAGGGATAAAGCTGAGTTTAAGATGCCCTCTAACTTAGCAAAATCGTATTGTGATAGACTATCTGTGTTCTAGAAGGCTGTTTTCAGGAGAAAAGTTAAGGATGTAAAGTAATTTCGGTGAATCACAGTGCTGTTTTGTATAAACAAGTGTGCATGTAACACTCTTATTTTTATCAAATGCAGAAGCTGCAACGTCTTTTAAAATATTTGCATTACCGTCTTTATTAGTAAATAGCACAGCGCCTGCCAGAATGTGCGAGTGTTTCATGAAGGGGTGCAGACCAACATGGAGGTCTTGTGCAGCAGGAACTACCATACATTTTGATAGGCCTGTGGGCCTGCCAGATGTGGGATTGGGTCTGAGAACAATGTCAGAGCCAGAAAGTTAACCACGTGACAGGATATGGGCCTGGGTTGTCACATAGATTATAGCATTGCATTTGGTCAGTTCTGACTTCAGAACCTTTCTGGTGAACCCCACCACTGAACTGAATTCCCCTGTGGAACACCGTGAGGAAGAGCTTCTCAATCCTCAGTGACACGTAACGCCATAGGAATGAGGATTTAAGCCGTAGTATGGAATGGAAGCTCGGTGTGTGGATGTGTGTGATGGTTCGTCTTGTCAGCTTGATGGAATTTCAGGCACCATGGACACGGGGCTCTGAGGAATGTTGCTGAGAGATTTTTCTGGATTAAGTTAATTGACCTGGGATAACCCACTTTAAATGACCCTGTTAGCTGGGGCCCAGTCTGAATCCAAAGGAGAAATCAGACTGAAGCCCAGCATCTCTTTGTCTCTGCTTCCTGACTGTGGGTGCAGGTAACTCACTGCTTCAAACTTTAGCCATCATGACTCTACTGCTATGTGAGCCAACTGTGAGCCAGTGGGAAGCCTCCTTTCCTAGAGTTGCTGTGATCTGGTATTTCGTCATAGCAATAAGGCAGGTAACTAATACAATGTACTATTTGTGTTCAATTGTCTTATTTCCTTGAGGAAAGACTGGATGTTTTTCAGAATCACGTGATCACCAATGCCTTTAATTGGTTGCATTTTAAACCAGTCTATAATATCTCTAGGAAACTGTTGACCTGGTCATTCATAGCAACTAATTATCATTTTAAATGGATGGATTGATACCATAGGTACTTAAATATCAATTTCCTCATCTAATCTTTTATGTGCAGACACATTAATGTATTGGATCCCATCTGACAACCCATTCATTTGTCTCAATGGCAAAATGAACATTTTATACCTTTGCTATACTTAATGTTATTGATAAAAAAAAAAAAAAAAACATTCCCCCATTTCCCACGGGAATCTCATAACTGTCACATAGAAAAGTCCTTAAAAGGTGCATTACATTGATAAGACATTACTAGTAAGAATACCATGTGGCCGGCAGAAGGAGATGGATGTGTGACCTTGCTAAAAAATTGGTTTTGATTGTGTGTGTATGGTGGGGTCGGTGGGTATGGGCACGTGTGAAAGGCGAATTATGGTTCATTGTGGTCCACCTGCCACGGGTGCTAGGAACCAGATTCAGGTCCTGTGTAAGAGCAGGATGCACCTTTTACCACTGAGTCCTCTCTGGAGCTCAGAGCTTGACTTTGATGCTGTCTTTCCTTTAAAACTGGATCAGTCATTTAGCTCATCACCAAGCTCCTAGTGAAGCCCCATGTTTTATCAGGGTCCCCCACTATCTGGTTTACAAATGCTTTGGCGAGTTTAACAGAGACAGTATAGCCTAGCCGAGTTCTCAGCAGGACACACTACTATTGGTAGCATTGTTGATCTGTTAGCATTGTGAAAATATTACAAGATAAAATCTGCCTTCTAAGCTGTAAGCGCAATTGAGCAGCAGAAACCTATGAGCTGAGGCATTGGCAGACATTGCCTTAATCCAGGCTTTGTATAAGAGATGGCTTTGAAGAGCTGAGGGCGTAACTCAGCACTTGCTTCTCTTCTCCAGGTCCTGGGTTCATTTCCCAGAACCAATGTAGCAGCTCACAAACACCTGTGGCTCCAGTCCCAAGACATCTGATGCTTTCTTCTGGCCTCTTCAAGAAACTGTATGCACATGGTACACAGGCACAAAATGCAGGCAAAATACACAAGCACATCTATAAATAATGAAAAAATAAAAAATAAGTAAAATACATATTTTGCAAAAAACGTCAGGGGGAAGCTTGGTAGTTCTGCATCTTTAATCCTGGCCCCCAGGAAGCAGAGGCAAATAGATTTCTGTGAGTTCAAGAGCAGCCGGTTCTACATAGTGAGTTTAGGCCAGACATGGCTACAAGAAAAAATGCTATTGGTAGCAAAGCAAGGGCTAGTTTTCATTTTTGAGCCACAGGCACAATTGGTATAGCTTTTTCTAGAATAATTTCATACGGTTGCATTTCCATCCATACATAGAGGAATGAGAGAAAAAAAAAAGAAGGGAAAAGGGGGAACAAGCGGGGGAGTAAGAGGGGAAGAGAGGGGAAGGGCAAAGAAAGAAAGGGGGAAGGGGGAAGAAGTAGAAAGGGAGAGGATAGAAAGAAGGAAAAGAGAGGGAAAGAGGGAGAAACACGGGAAGTAGAGTGTATAAATAACCCCCCAGAGCCTACCCTCTGTGAAGTACTTTTCCCTAACAAGCCCCTATCCCCTAAAGGTCCTATAACCTCTGCAGATAGCTCCACCACTGTTGACCAAGTATTCCTGAGTTCTCATTCAAAACTCACTGCACCACAATGTTTGTAAGTGTAGACTGTCATTATTGTAGATAAAACAACTACTAATACATTTTTTGAGCTGAGATTTTTATAATTCATCACTTCATAGGTATCAGGGCTCAGAAGCGTTAACCTAGAAATTCTCCTCAAATATAAGTACTTCTCCATCTGCAGATCTGTCTGATTTTCAATTCTCCATTCCTCAACTCTCAGTATGACCCATTTTTATACTTATTGTTAGTTGATGACCTGGCAGAACCTAGAATTACCTGGGATTGGCTGTGGGAGAGTTTAGCAAGACCTGTCCACTATGGGCGGCACCAGTCCCTGGCTAGGATCCTGGACTGTGTAGGCTGGAGAAGGCAGCTGAGCAGCAGCATGTATTTATCACTCTCTGCTTCCTGACTGCAGATCTACTGTGAGCAGCTGCTTTGAGCTTCTGAAGCTCGTGTTTCTCACCATGGAAGGTTATACCCTTGAACTGTTGCCCGAAATCAACTTTTTATCCCTAATGCTGCTCTTGTTGGGGCATTTCATCACAGCAACAGGAAAAGAAACTAAAATACACATTGAGTTGCTTTCTCCTAGCCTGGGTATGCACTTGTAATAAAGACAATTTAATGTGTCATTGCTATATAGTAAACTTAACCCACTGGATGGCAGAATTGTGCCTTTTGAAATCCCAGCATGTCCTCTGATACCTAGCATTTGCACACAGGATACTTAATGTACACACTGAACTGAATTAAAAATAGTTGAATACCTAAGTGCAGTTTCTAATGCTCCCTAAACAGTGCATTAGATTAGCAAATGTGTATAAGCTAAATATGGGGACCATCAAGTTTGAGGACATGGAGTATTTTAGCTCTCTTTAAATTATTTAAACCCTAGAAGCCTTCTCTGGGGTGGACGGTGGTGAAAAACCTTTTGTTTTCAAAAGTTAGAAAACACTTTTCATTCCCCACAGAGGTCAAACAGTCTCTTTATTGTGTTTGTGTTTCCTCGTCTCCCTTCTCCAGATGCAAAGTTAAAACACAAAGTATTGGGAGTTAGAGAAGCAAGAGGAATATAAAATAAATGTGCTGGAACGCCATACATGCTGCTGGTTGTTACATTAATTGTAGAACTCGTAATTAGGTGTGCTTTTCAAATGTATTTGAATATGCAGCTACTCCTCTCAAAGATTCCTGTTTGCCTAAAATTTCTTGGAGGGATATCTTTGTTCCTGGGGCTGAATGATCTGTGCCATCTAAAGACGATCTCCTTAACCTTGACTTTGGCAGGCACTGTTGTTTTGGCAAACACTAGATACATTTCACATGAAGGTCTAACAAAGCCCTTGGCTGAGAACAGACGAATCTGCCATGGACTGTTGCTACCTGTTCATTCAGGAAAATTTCATTGGCTAGTTTCACTTAGAGTTAATCTCTTGCTGTCTGGGTCCAGGTTTTGCAGAGAAGTGAATTGGTCTTGGATTCAGCAGAATTATTTTTCTCTGCCCTGGCTCTTCATCTTTGAGCTTTGCCTTTGAGCTCTGGGTTTTATGTGTTAGACGCTTTTTGTGTATCTGCCTGTCTTTTGTGTCTGTGCAGACCTTCCTTCCCCTTCTCTTCCTTTGCCTCTTTTTTTTTTTTTTATCTTCTATGCTCTTTTTCTTTCTCTCTATGCTTGGCTTAATCTGCCTTTTTGCCAAGAATTTGAGCGGAGTCACTTTGTGCCAACCATTATTTCTGCTGCTTCATCTGTTTCAGTCGGTTCTCCCAACCCTCCTAGACACTGAGATGCTCTTCTCCTTGAAGATTGGGAGGCTGAGGTTTGTAGCAAAGGTGTAAATCACTTGAGCTCAGACATGATGCACAAATCCAGTGCCTAACCCGGGCACTTATTAAATGTGTGACCATGGACATCTCTCTCAAATTTTCTGTGCCCCAATTTCCTTGTTGGTAAAATACACAGAACCACATACCTTTGTGAGTTAATGTTAGGATGACTTTTCAGTTCCATATCCCTTCTAGAATGTTCCTACTTGGACTATCCTCACCTTTACACTGGAAGGCTATACAGTCTTTTCCTCAATGGGGGGCTGGAATGCACCAGTAAGAATGGCGTCTGGATAAAATAGAGCACCCTTCCCACCACCCCCACAATGGGATACCCAGATCCTTTCCCTGATAGTAACTTGGATAAAAAACTAATACTGTCCATGTGGCATCCGGGAGATGGCTCAATGAATCAAGTGCTTGCCTCACAAGAGTGAGAAGCTGAGTTCAGAGTCCCCAGCACTAAAGCAAAAGCCACGCACGGCATCATGTGCCTATAATACTAATTCTGGCTAAGGATGGGAGACAATGTGGCCAAGCTGGAGAGCTCTAGTTTCAGGGAGAGACTTTTGTCTCAAAAGACAAGGTGGGGAGAGATGGAGGAAAGCACCTCAGTGCTAACATCTGGCCTCCATATGCATGTGCACACAAACACATGTGCACCCCTTCACTCATGCACAAACACACAGAAGCAGACATATATACACAGCAACACACATGTCACACATGTATACTAAGTTTGGTAACAATTCCATATGTGGCTAATTTATTTTTAAATTTTTTCTCAAGGCTTAGCTCCTCAGAATTTTTATGATTACGTCATGCCCACTCCTGCCAGCTTGCAGGAGAATGGGAACATTGACTGTCGCTTCCGGAAAACCACATGCTCGGTAGACTGGTGCTTTATGGGTGATTCTTTTGTTTTACAAGAAACCTACTTGGTTTCGGAAATCTCCTTTACAGAAACCGTATTTCCTTAGAAACCAAGCCTGGGACTGCTATCCCCTCATGTCCTGTGTGGAACATAAAATTTAAAGAGTGAGCTCTAGGAAAGAGGGTGCAGTCCTAAAAGGCCGCAATTAGAATGACAGAGCCATCTTTCCCCCATCTGGTCTCCATCTGTCTGGACTGTTTCCTGAATGGACGGCAGGAGCCGGGGAGGGGGTAGTGGGAGGGAACCGAGTGGGGCCTGATCTTGTTTTCTATTCCTTCCAATTCCTAAGATGCCAGAAAGAAAAGACCTTGTTATCAATTCTATTCTCAGTGTTGAAAAGTTCCATTTAGAAAACTGATTTCCACTGCTACCCGATTGAAAAGACCTACACGGAGCTCCTTCTATGGTGACCGAGAAGCCGTAAATCTCAGCTATGAAAGAAAGCAACACCTATTGACATAAAAGCAATTGTTAGATTAAGATAAAAAATAAAATGAAGTCTTTCAAATTTCCCTTTTACAGACTTTCAATATTTTTAATTTTTCAAACGGTTTCTGGGTATGAATGTTTTGCCTGCATCCATATTGTCTACCACATGCAGGCAGTTGAAGCCAGAAGAGGACACTGGATCCCCCCCCCCCCCACTTCCCACCCCATGGAACTGGAGTTACAAATGGGGACCCCTGCTGTGTGAGCCACTTTGTGGGTGCTGGGAAGTCAGTCAAGGTCTTCTGCAAGAGCAATCACTGCCCTTAATGGCCAAGACATCTCTCCAGCTCCCTAAAATAAAATCTTGATGACAAAGTAGAAAGTTCAATGTAGATCTATGGGGACCCATCTCTCTGATGACCGTGTACTGTGCTTAATTTCCACAGATGGTCACACTTTATTCTTTCAGCCATTCATTTTATTACTTTGAATGCAAGACAGATATAAGTGATTTTGTTTCTGTGCGAACGATTGGCAGATATTGATAAAGGAACAATAAGGAAACCAGAAAATATATATAAGGAGAGGAATTGGGGACTGTGAAGACACCTCAGATGATAGTATATTTTCTGTACAAGCATAGGGATCCATGTTCAACTCCCCAGGGCCCACATACAAAGCCAGGTGTGAAAGTACACCCCATGTAATCCCTGCTCCACACTTCATGTGGAGACAAGGGCTTCTCTGGTTGCTTCTGGGCAGCTCATCTAACTGTAACCTGGAGAGATCCTGTCTCAGAAAATTAGGTGAGGAGTGACAGATCAAGATACCCATTGTTGACCTCTGACCTCTGCGCACCCTCTCACCCCTCATGGGGGCAGGGGGGGAGAGAGAGATAGATAGAAGGGGGGAGGGAGGGAGGGAGAGGGGGTGGGAGGTAGGGACGGAGGGAGGGAGGGAAGGAGAGACCACAGAAAGTGGGAAGTGGAAAGAGTAAGGGACGGCAGAAGATATGTGAACTCCAAAGTAATAGAGCAGGGGAAGGATAGCCAAACATAGGGGGTTACAGGGAACCTGGGTTCCCTCATTCTTTAGCGAATCCATTTTGAAAACAGAAGAGGAAAGGAAGTTAACGCACTGTTTACATCATGATTATCCTATTAGCACACTCTCAAACATGTTGTATCTTGTGGTTTGTTTTATTGTTTTGAGACAGAGTGTCTCCATGAAGCCCCAGCTGGCCTGGAACTCACAAAGACAGAGATTAAAGGCATGTGCTACCGTGCCTTGCCTTAAAAGTGCCTTGTTTGAGGAATGAAGACATGGGGCTAAGGGGAGTTCTAGGTTCATTCAAATGCTCCCTTTGCAAGACTGAGAACCTGAGTTTGTTCTCTAGCGCCTCGGGTGCTTCTGCACGTGACTTCAGCACTGCAGATTGGAGAGGCACACACACGGGATTCACAGACTCATGGCCATCCAGTCTAGCTTATGTGTAGCTTATGTGGTGCATTCTGAAGAGTGGGAAGCACTTTATCAAAACAAGCAAACAAATAAATAAAGTACATGTATGCACATACGCATTTGTGTTCTGTGGAAACAAACACAAGAAGACACTTTTAACTGTTAATTCTTAATTGAATGGTGCATGTCGAAAGGGTGCCAGGCATTGTGGAGAGGCCCTGTCTCACTTAACTACTCCTGGGCACTCTATGGGTCAGAACTATGACTTTTCCAATAGCATGATTCATTTGCAATGATCCCGGTGCTGACTATAATTATTAGGAAACCCAGCCTTGGTGGCTTCCTGTGACTCTCAGAGCTCTCTGGAGAATGCCCTTGGGACCCCTTTACAAGGGTCCAAGATTCTGTAGCCCAGCTCCTGCCTTGTCTGCCTACCTTTCTTTTCCATGGAGTCCTGGTTTACCGACTGTTTTACAAGAACAGATTAAGAACTCCAGAGAATCAGTTAATTTTGAAAAAGGTTGAATTTTTGTATCTATACCATGTTTCTTCCATTTTGAGTTGGCTGGGGAGATTTTTGAAGTTAAAATAAGGAGATTTTTAGTCCCAATAGTAAAATATTTATACTCTAATATTGAGTAAAATTTTCCCAGTTAGCACGATCTTTGAAATACAAATGTGATTTCCATTTACTCTTCAAAGTTCTTAATTCTTTTTGCTCAACGTCCCCTGATACTGTGCTCCACAGAGCCAGCCTTCTTTCTTTTGGTTTCCTCCCTGCCTTCAACACTAGACTTTGGATAAGACAAGATCTGAATGTCGGGCTTCATCCCAGCCCTGTTGAAAGGTGCACCAGCCTATCTATGACTTTGTACGAGAGAGTCTGCCTTAAGAAGTCCTGTTTTTTGTTTTTTGTTTTTTTTTTTTTAAAGGTCCTCTTGTTCACAAATGGGGTGAAGAGGTGAGCAGGATTGATTTCTTTCTTTCTGCAAAGGGCTTTATGTAAATGCTGCCCAGTAAAAATGCATTTGCACTTTCTCAGATCATCCCATCTTATAGCTTTGTGCTCAATTCTCTGTCTTTTGAATCGCTGTTGTCATGGAGGTCCTATGATAGCAAATGAAAAGAAATCAAGGAGAGAGATTGAAAGAAACACCAAAAAGCCCCTTATCCATAATTTTCAGAGCTTCAGGATGTCATTAGAAAACAACAGCAAATCATAAAAAGAACAAATAATTCTGTTCTGAGCTTGTACTGTTGAAATAGCTTTCCTGTGTGCATGCGTGTGTGAATGGGACCTTCTGTGGTTACCTCTGTGTGTGTGTGTGTGTGTGTGTGTGTGTGTGTGTGTGTGTGTGTACACTTTGAACAAGGTTTTGTCTGTATGAACAGACTCGACTCTGGAGGTTTACAGCAGAGGTGTCCTCGCCTTGGGGTCCATACAGATGAAGGCATCAGCAAAAGGCAAGGACTCCTCTGTCCTGGGCTGTGTGTTTTAGAACTTAGAGCTCCATCCTTGTCTGACACAATGAAGTATGGGACTTGTGGCTTTCTTAGACATTCCCACCGTAAGTGAGAGTCAAATACACTCATGCATCTCCCACAGAGAAGTTTGGGGAACAGGATGGAAACCTGAGTTAGCAACAGGCATTGTCGACTTATTTAGTCATTGCTATCAGTTTATTTTCCCCTAAAACACCAGATTCTTGAGCTGGAGAGATTGCTCAGGGTTAAAAGAACCAAAGCTTGTTTCTCAGCACCATGTCAGGAGGCTCAGGAGCCCCTGCAACTGAAGCTTTGACACTCTCAGCTCACTGCTGTGGTGACTGTGTTGATCCGGGTAAACCCAAGATTCTACTTAAAGAAACTTAAAGATACTGATCCAAATTCTAACTCATGACTTTGCTTTCAATCGCCTTTAGTAAGTATTCTTTTGTTTGACCAGGAAACTTCCTGATCTCTACCATAGGCAGATCAATTATCTCGTTGGTGACAGTTTCATTCCCTCTGTAGAGAGGACACAGATCGGACTGGACTCAAAGGGTTGTTGTGCTAGATTATGCATGCAGGGCCCTTTAGAGAGCACTGAGGCACAAGCATCCAGTTAGCACTTGCTGTGGCATTTCCATTTATGATCAGCACCATTGTCTGCAGAAGTTAATGTCACCGATTGATGGCTACCTTGCTGTAACACATCCTGCAGCTGAAACGGAGGGTTACGGAAGCAGTCAGGGATCTCTGTCGGCCGCCATGTTTGCTTGTTAGCACAGCCAGGAAAGAAATGAAAGCAAAATGGAAAAGCTTAAATTCTCTCACCTTTTATTGTTTTCCTTAAAATTACTGCTGTATGTTCATTTGCCATACAAGTTCTTTTGTGTATATCAAGTATATAGTACACACACACACACACAAAACTCACACACACACACACACATCTACATGTCCTCCCCTTCCTGATTTTCTCCCTTCTATTAGTCCGTTGTTTTTACCCAGATAAGCTAACTTCTACTTCCATGGCACATGTATGAACATATACATGAACATGTATAGACATATGTGTATGTATGTAATTTGGAATCCACATGGGAGAGGAAACATGTAATATTTGTTTTCCTAAACCTAGCTTATTTTGCTTTACATAATAATCTCATTTCATCTGTTTTTCTAAAAATGACACATTTTCTTCTTTTTGACTAAATCTAATGCATGCACACACATAAATATGCAAGATGTAAGTATACCTCACATAGCTTTGTGTATATCCAGCTTCATTTGCTTTTCTGAAAGCAATATAACTTTAACCCTTTATCTAAGATATATGTACGCATTACACACACACACACACACACACACACACACACACACACATATACACATACTATGCCTTTTTTGCCATTCATCTGTTGGACGACACCTAGGCTGAATGTCTTGTTGGATGCAACTGTGCTGGAGTTTCCTCTGCTAAGCAATCACATTTTGAATCTTCAGTGTGAACCAGACATTGCCTGAAACTGTGGAACTAAGAAGCAACGTGGTATTTTCCTGAGCTGAGGAAGCCCGGGGTCTGATGGGAGAATGTGGTAACAGATGAGGCACACATACAGAGAAACCATATGAGAAGCCTGCAGTTTAGTAATTCTCTGAAGGAAAATGATGCAATGATACACGGAACACAGGCCCACCTCAGTTCTGGGGATCCAAAAACTGGGCCACCACATGCCCAGCTGTGTGACCCTGGAAGGGTCTCCCATGTGAGTCATGAGAATCATTGAGTCCTGGTTTTTCATTGTAAACTGTTATTTACACATGAGCAATATACATTTGCCTGAAGGGCAATTGAATTGTATTTTTCTCAATAGTGAAAAGCACAGAAGACCTCCTTGGTGGAATGGTGAATCATGTGACCCAGTACAGACATGTATTTTGTCTGATGTTAGAATATTATATTCAATATGGCCCATGACTACCACATCCATCTTCTTTTGATAGAAGCCTACTTTGATGGATCCTATGAGCACTGAATAGTGTTTCTCACCAGAAACCGTCATTCACTAAAAAGAATAGAGACAAAGAGGGGGACAAATTGAACTGATATTGATAGAACCCATCGTATCAAGTGTTTTCCTATTTGTGGGTTCTGTGCTAACCCTACAGACCCTCCAACTTATCCCATGTGGTCTTCAACTTAATGCTGAATTTCATGCAATGGGAGATATTTCCCTTAACTCCCTAATAAGAAGTCAGGCCACTTGGGTGTGTCTGACTGTGTTTGTGTTTGTCTCTCTGTGTGTCTGTCTGTCTATGTGTCTGTATGTCTGTGTGTGTGTCTGTGTGTCTGTGTGTGTGTCTGTCTGTGTGTGTCTATACATCTGTGTTTGTGGGTTTGTTTGTGTATTTGTGTATGTGTCTGTGTGGCTGACTGTGTCTATGTTCATGTCTGTGTCTTGGTATATTTGCTTCCATGTCTTTGTATGTGTGTGTGCGTGTGTATCTGTGTGCGGTGTTTTTGACAAGAAAATAAACACTATATGAAAGAACAGGGAGACACAGAGCATAAATACCATTTTGTCCTCTCCTTGATCATTTGTTCTTTAGTTGGATTTAATTAGATTGCTACATTTACCTCGCCATCTTCCAGATTTAACAACAATATGTTCAAATTTACTTAGTCACAGATAAAATAAAACACATGGGTGAATGGAAGTGAGAACCAGGCCCGGAAGATGAGTAGTCAGCGGAGGGAGAATGTTTGAATGACCTTTAAGGGAAACCTAAAATGAACCATAACTAGAGTTCCTGCCAGACAAAGCAGAAAGGAAACCTTGGGAAGCTGCACAGTGCATCCTAGATTGCTGGAGTTTGCACTGGGGTGGGGTGGGGTGGGGGTGGGGCAAGAGAGTCTTCCAGAAAGGACAACTACTTCCTCCGCCTCCCCCAACACCGCTCCCCTCTTCCGATGCCATTATAGCCTCATAATTCACGTTCATTTAATATTCATTAAATGCATAATTTAAACCAACAAATTATTTTTAATATAACATTTTCTGTCTTGGAGAAACAGAATTGCATAGAACAGAATATCCAGTTCTCTCAACATCTTCTCCCATTTAAGTTGGATAATGAGACTTTTCTTAGAAAATCTTCCCTATTTGGGGGGGGTGGGAGGGAGCTGGGGTTGTAGCTCAGTTGGTAGAGTGCTTGCCTAGCATGCAAGAAGTCCTGGTTCTGTTCCCCAAACCCCCAAACCAAAGTGTGATGGCACCCAGATGGGCGGTGGAGGCAGGAGCAGCAGAAACATACCCTCAGCTACATGGTGAGTTTGGGAACAGCCTGAGATGTGTGAGTTTCTGTGTCCTTGATCTGACTAGGGTGTCTCAGGAATGGAGGAAAGACAAACCTATGGCCACACATACGCAAAAGCTAGGAGTGGCAGCCGGGCCTCTCTGATGGAGAAACTACACAGCACTCTGGAAATTCAGCATATTTGTGATATAGATGAACAAGGGTGTAGGTTACTGTAGACAGCTGGATACAGAAGTAGAGTTGTTATAGACAGATAAACAAGGAGTCGGGTTTATTATCTACATATATATGTATATAATATATGTGAGTGTATATATACATATGTATATATGTGTGTAATTGTGTGTATGTGTGTATGTGTGTGTATATATATATATATATATATATATATATATATATATATTCTTTAGTCCATAAACATCCAGGGGGTGAAAACTACAGGGGAGATTTTTCTATACACACTGTTGACTTTCAAACAGGGACCCAGAGAAAGGTTACCATCCCTCCCGTCCTTACCTGCCTTAGCAGACAGCAAAGGCATTGTCTTTTCTCATGACTCTTAGGCTTTCCAGCCATTGGTATGACCATGTCAACAGCACACATTGACTCCCAACGCACTTCACTCATGGCCTGATTCTTTTACTTCCTACAATCAATAAATATTTCTCTATTTGGAAAAATGTGATGAAAACAATTTTTGGTAAGTTACAACTGAAATCATATGCAAGTCTCCTCAGCCAGATGCGCATCATGACTAGTCCTCTAGCAGTCTCTCTCTCTCTCTCTCTCTCTCTCTCTCTCTGTGTGTGTGTGTGTGTGTGTGTGTGTGTGTGTGTGTGTGCATGCATGTGTGTTTTTATGTATGTGTTTGTTTGTGTGACATTCACATAAAGTTTAGAATTAATTTGAAATCTTAAATTAATCATAGAGCCATCAAGAGCTTGTCTATCCCTAAGGGATTCTGAAACCTTCATATTTAAGGGATCTAGGGAGAGAAGATGGTCAGGGCCACATGCCTTAATGCACACATGCCTTAATGTGTCAGCTTTGACCACTGTTAAACAAAGTACAGAGAGAAACAAAACAAAACGCAGAAGGCGTGGAGGGATCTATTGGATGTACCTCCTTTCTTCTAGACTCCCTTTAAGAAGCAAATGGCTGCAGCTCACACGTGCTTCTTATTTGAAGTCATGTGGCGTTTGCGGACGTATTTTAAGTTTCGTTATTATTGGACCTCAGGTACCAGTCTGCAAGCATGTGACCACGGCAGTGTTTCTCCTCTTGCTTCTGCCATCCCTGCTGTTATTTGGTGAGGATTGGAAAGGGCCAAGGAAGAGGTCAATACAGGAATAAATAGAACGGCTGGGACCTTTCTGTTTGTTTTGTTTCCTGCAGTGATGGGGAGTACTCCTTAGCAATGGCTACTTTTCTCATTGTTGTGACAAAAGGCCTGAAGGAAGGAATTGAAGAAATTAAGGGGAGGGAGAGAAGGAGAAGGGGGAGAGGAGGAAGGGTATAGAGGTTAGGGAAAGGGAAGGGAGGGAATGAGGGGAAGGGAATGACGAGAAAGGGAGTGTCTTAGTCAGGGTTTCTATTCCTGTACAAACATCATGACCAAGAAGCAAAGTTGGGGAGGAAAGGGTTTATTCAGCTTACACTTCTGTTAAACACTGATGTTTATCTCCAAAGGAAGCCAGGATGAGAACCAAAGCAAGTCAGGACGCAGGAGCTGGTACAGAGGCCATGGAGGAATGTCACTCACTGACTTGCTTCCCCTGGCTTGCTCAGCCTGCTTACTTATAGAACCCAGGTCTACCAGCCCAGGGATGGCTCCACCCACAATGGGCTGGGCCCTCCCCACCTTGATCACTAATTGAGAAAATACCTTACAGCTGGATCTCATGGAGGCATTTCCTCAACTGAGGTTTCTTTCTCTGTGATAACTCCAACTTGTGTCAAGTTGGCACACAACCAGCCAGTACAGGGAGTGTAAGTACAGGTTACCATTTACCCACATTCAAGAAGCAAAGGTTAATGAGCAATGCTGCCCACTTCATTTCTCTCCCAGGGATCTCAGCCCAGGAGATGTCATTGTCCTTATTCAGACTAGGAAATCCCTCCTCGTCTCTCTTTCTGGAGATGTCCTCAAAGATATACCTAGAAGTGTGTCTCCCAGGTGACTCTAAGTCCAGGAGTGTTGACAGTGAGACTTAATCATCACAGCAACTCAATGTCTCCTGAGGGAACAAATAACCACAATTAATCCCATGGACATTCACAGAAAGTGGAACCAGTGTCCCAGCAGAGATTCTTGTGAGTGTTGGTCCTCATCCACCAGCTTCAATTGCAGAATTGTCAGATGATAGTAAGATGGGATTCTGATGCAAGATGCCTTGTGTGTGTGTGTGTGTGTGTGTGTGTGTGTGTGTGTGTTTATTATAAGATGCCTTATGAAGATATTACATACATGCATACATACATATACATACACATGCAAATATATAATACACATGCACATATACACACACATACTCACACACACACAGGTGAAACCATGCACACAAACACACACACACACACACACACACACACACACACACACAGGCAAAACCATAGGATGACTTGATCTAAATTGTTCCTCATTGAGACACCCTTTCCAAGTGATTCTAGGTTGCTTCAGGTTGACAACTAAAACCAAGTGTGAAATCAAGTGGCTCATTCTGTTACTAGTAATTCAAGAATGAAAGATGGCTGATTCTCTTTTTAAGAAGTCTTCTTGTATAAGTGATGGCCATAAGCTGGCTCAAAGTTGAGTGGGAGTCGTCCAGCCTAAGAAGGTGTATAGGTTGGGAAAGATATTTGCATGAGGAATGAGAATAAAACACTAGAAAAGTATATGAGATGGGAGAGGGAAATGTGACAAGCTGGAGAACAGATTTTATCTCTACGGTGGTCTCTGAAAAGAGATGCAGAACAAGGTGTCCATACCTGAGAGACAAGCTCAGCAATGGCCAGCAACACTGCTGCAGGGATGATTCCTCAAAATCCTGGTTATTTAGTCAGTGGGGAATGTATCAAATTTCTTAATTCCTTCCTCCCTCCTTCCTTCCTTTTGTCCTTTCTTCCCTCTGTCCTTTCTTTCTTCTTTCTTTCCTTCTGTCCTTTCTTCCCTCTGCCCTTTCTTTCTTCTTTACTTCCTTCCTTCTTTCCTTCCTTCTTTCTTTCCTTCCTTCCTTCTTTCTTTCTTTCCTTCCTTCTGTCCTTCTTTCCTTCTTTCCTTCCTTCCCTCCTTTCCTCCCTCTCTCCCTAACTTTCTTTTAGATTTTTAAGTCATAGCTGCACAGTTTAGCTCAAGCTAAACTAGACCTCATAATACAGTCCAGGCTGCCCTTAAACTCGGGACAATGCTTCATGCCTCAGCCTCCTGAGTACTGCGATTGCAGGGTAAGTCACCATGTGCGGCTTTGTTTTATGCATCACTATAAATCTGTCATATTGGTATGCACAGTATTTAACTTTTGTCATAGCTGTCACCACTTGGAAACACAAGGACAGGCATGGAGAGAAGGGGGCAGGAAGGAAATTCAAAGCTGTTTAGAAGTCAATTGTCCGCCTATTCAACAATGGTGCTGGTCCAACTGGCACTCAGCATGCAGAAGAATGAAAATAGACCCTTTCTTATCTCCTTGTATAAAGCTCAAGTGTAAGTGGATCAAAGATCTCCACATTAAACCAGATACACTGAAACTATTAGATGAGAAAGTAGGGAAAACTTTAGAACACAGGCATGAGAGAAAATTTTCTGAACAAAACAGCAATGGTTCAAACTAAGGTCAAAGATTAACAAATGGGACTTAATGAGATTGCAAAGTTTCTGTAATGCTAAGGACATTGTCAAGAAAATAAAACGGCAGCCAACAGAATGGGAAAAGATATTTACCAACTCCACATCAGATAGAGGACTAATATCCAAGGTATACAAAGAACTCAAAAAGCTAGACACCAGAGAATCAAACAACTCTATTAAAAAATGGGGTACAGAGCTAAACAAAACGTTCTCAATTGAGGAATATGGAATGGCTGTGAAACATCTAAGGAAGTGCTCAACATCCTTAGCCATCAGGGAAATGCAAATCAAAACAACCCTGAGATTCCACCTCACACCAGTCAGATTGGCCAAGATCCAAAACTCAGATGACAGCAGATGCTGGTGAGGTTGTGGAAAAAGAGGAACACTTCTCCACTGTTGGTGGGGTTGTAAATTGATACAACCACTCTGGAAATCAGTCTGGTGATTCCTCAGAAAATTGGACATAGTACTACCTGAAGATCCAGCTATTCCACTTCTGGGCATATACCCCAGAGACACTCCAATATACAACAAAGATACATGCACCACAATGTTCATAGCAGCTCTATTTATAATAGCCAGAAGCTGGAAAGAACCAAGATGTTCTTCAGTAGATGAATGGATACAAAATTGTGGTACATTAACACAATGGAGTACTGCTCAGCTATCAGAAACAATGACTTAACCAAATTCTTAAGAAAATGGTTGCATCTAGATAATATCATCCTGAGTGAGATAACCCAGGCACAAAAGAACAGACATAATATGCAGTCACTGATAGTGGGATGCTAACCCCAGAGGCTTGGACTGCACCAGAAACAACTCACAAACTGTGTGAAGTTCAAGAAGAAAAAAAAAAAAAAAAAACATTAGGCTCAATCCTTACACACTAAGAAAACGTTGACTAATTCCGGGTTACATCCTGTTTTGCACGTACTTTTTGCTCATTGAAACTAGTAAGATCTTAATGCAGAGTATCAAACCTTAAAAAATGCTTAAAATTTTGTACATTTATCTTTTATTTAAATAAATTTCTTCAATGAAAAAAAAAGAAGTCAATTGTCCATCGTTCCATTGGCAATAAACCTTATAAAAGGATGGACTATGAGCCCCTCCCATGACTTGTGGGGCATCCTATCCCTGTAGGTGCTGTGCCTGTAGAACACTGCTCACTAAGTCATTTCCAGAAACAGAGAAGACTGAGACTCACAGAGGCCTTACCTATTAGAATCTAAGCCAACCATGACTGTCAGTTATGGTCACAGTGGTAGTTTTTTGGTACAACTGGGGTAGTTCATCACCCACCTGTTTGAAATAGTTCCCCACAGTCATTGTAGCATCCACTGTCGTGGTGTACCTGCTTTATGATTTCATCTCTTTGCTTTCATTTTTTTTCTAATCTCTGAATAGCCTTATCTCATTGTGGGTCAACACGTTGGCTTTATCTATGACTACCTTGAGCACTTAGAATCATTTGATAGTTTTTGTTATGATGAAATGTCATTGACGGATCAATGTAAACAACCAAAACTCCCAAAGGAATACTTCTGAGGGTGTCTCTCACTTATCCACAGTTGGGATTGCCCTAACACCACCATCATGGTCAGAACACATCCAAGAAGTCATTCACACAATGCTCCTCCCACACATGCTCCTTCCACACACTTGCTCCTCCCACACACATGCTCCTCCCACACATGCTCCTCCCACACACTTGCTCCTCCCACACACATGCTCCTCCCACACATGCTCCTCCCATTCACCTTAGCTCATCATCTACCTTCCTCCACCCATCAAAGCTGTCAAGCTTTTCCTTTTATTTATTTATTTTTTTTTTGCTGATTGATCTGAGCAGTAGTCTATGTATGAAGCTCTCCACTTTGCAAAACTAGTCCTTTAATTCCCCTATACATGCAGAATAATCGTTCAGCTGCACTGAATCAATATCGCCTGCATCTTTCTTAGGCCATCAAGAGCTGTGGGCATACCATCCTACAAATCAAATAGTGCATCAGAAGAAAAATAAGAACTGGAAAGAAAGACTTTCTCCTCACGTCAATTTTAAACTTCCTTGTTCATTTTAAATATTTCATTGCATTAATTTTTCAAGGCAACAAAACAAACATTCATCAAGTGAAACTAAGCACGACCCCCCTGTGATGGGTACATCTGTTGCTCCCCCACTGTGTCTGTGAATAATTCATGTTACTACATTTAAAGTATCCTCTTCCTACAAATGAGCTTCAATCCTTATAGAATTTACTTGAATGGAAACAGAGGTCAAAATCATAAAAAGCTGAACCTGAATTTTATTCATCTTTGCCATTGCTACTTAGCTGTCTCTTCTGGTCCACAAAAGATGAAGGAGAGGTGACTCCATAATGCCCAGCCCACTGAGAGCTTCAGCAAATGGGATCTAACCCAGGATCTGCACTGCACACAGACTCCCACAAACACTGCAAATGCATTCAGTTACCTCTGCCCATTTTAGCTCCCTCTGATCACGCCATAGTATAGAGGCTCTGAACTGCCACATGCCATTGGATGGTCAAACATGATACTGGAAGGTGATGTGTGTGTGTGTGTGTGTGTGTGTGTGTGTGTGTGTATTACATACACATCAGTGTCCTTATGTGTGTATGTATGTATGCATGTATGTATATATATATGTGTGTGTGCATATGTGTTATACACATCAGTGTCCTGGTGTGTGTGTGTATGTATGCATGTATGTATGTGAGTATGTGTTATATACATTTCAGTTTACCAAGGGGGGAGGGTATGTGTGTTTTACATACACATGAATTTTCTAATGTGTGTGTGTATGTGTCTGTGTCTGTGTGTGTTACAAACACATGAATGTCCTGTTGTGTGTGTTACATACACATGAATATATTGAAGTGTGTGTGTTAATATGTGTGTGTGTTATATACACACAAATGTCCTGTTGTGTGTGTGTTACATACACATGAATGTCTTGAAGTGTGTGTGTTAATATGTGTGTGTGTTACATACACACAAATGTCCTGGTGTGTGCTTGTTCCATACATATACATAAACATCCTCGCATCTACTATATCTAGACCAAATGCTAGTTAAGCACCCATCCATGCCTGTTTTTTTTTTTTTTTTTCGAATGCTGGGGATTCAGATGTGTGTCCTCAGAAATTCGTGTTCTCAGGGTTACACCCATGACACCTTCTCCCCAGCCCTATGCTGATAGTTCTAAGCAGTCTTAACTTCATCTAAGTAAGTTCACTTGCACATTTTTGACGCAGTATGGGAGAAAACAAAACACATCTGATCTTGCTCACTCTCTGTCTTTTGAACTTGTTTAACTGGGATGTAAATGATATTCATGAGCTGTTTAGTCAGAGTTTTAGTTCTCAGCGATAGACCTTAAACTGGGTTTGGCTTTTACAGAGAGCCTGGGGATTTGAACTCACCTCCTCATGCTTGCCCATTCCCAGCTGAGTTCTCATTATTGTTGTTCCAACAAACTCTGAGATTCCCACCATTTCTACAGATTTTGTCTGAATTTCCATGCTGAAGTTACTTGCCGCATGAAGCTCTGTTCTGTGACCGAATGACCAGGATCCTAAGTGTATTTTAAATCAACAAATATAAAGAAAGCCCTAGTCCCTGTGGGTATCAAAAGTTGGTTAAGAAGCCCTTATACTTCAGCTGCCTTCTAAAAACCTGTTTTCAGCACGGATTTCTTGTCCATGTGGAGTCAGAGATGCAGAAATGGGCTAAAAGTTTTCCTTCATTAGCACACTAGACTTAAAAAAAGAATAAAGTTTTGTTTTTTTATGAAGACCATTATTGTTCTTCCCTGAGAACCAAAATCACACAGACAGAACCAGACCCCAGAAAGGGAACCCAGGCCAAGCAAGAGCAAGAAAAGTGAAACACAGGGTCTGTCTAGAATCATTATTACTGTGCCATTGTGATGACTTCGCCACATCCCTGAGTTAAACTTCAAACAGTGTGAAGGATGGAATGTTGGCGCTACCAGCTGGCCTCTTGGTGATCTAAGCCAGTGAGGGAGAACGCAGGCATGGGAGTCCATTTTGACGAATGGTTTAGAATCACACACAAGATTGCTCCCTTGAGGATGGGAGAGGGTTCAGCTGGGAAAGGGGCTTGTAGGTATTGACTTGCTTAAGGTCTTGGGTTCAGTCCTCAGAATTCATGCTGGGTTCATCACAGCCATCTGCAGCACCAAGGGACTGATGCCCTTCTCTGACTTCTGGGAACGCTGTTTTCATGAACACATGTTCACACAGACACACTTGGACAACACATAATTAAAAACGAAAATCTTTCAAATTCAATGTATGCACAGAGACACATTCAGAGCTCTGTCCTATAGAAGCAATGGGATCTGGACACACAGATGTGTTTATAATTGGCCCTGCATCTCAAATGACATTCAGCTAGAAACAACCAGTGGCGTCGGCTCAGTCCCACTGTAAGAGTAAAACGCTTTCAGGGAGCACCCATACCTGCGTGGCTAGTATATATTCTTCCTCTTTTTCTCCCCAAGTCTAGAGTGGAGTATCAACTCCCCACTCCCCCAAGGGAAACTGCATGTCCATGCAACACCAGTACAGTTCTTTTCCTTGCTAATGTTGCAGGAGCAGAGTCAAATCTGTGCTGACCAGGTCCACCTGGGTGGGGCAGGTGGTTTCCTCCAGAGCCAGGTTTATTGTGAGGTTGGAGATCAATAGTTTATGAAATCCAACTCATCATTCCCAGAAAGCGCAATTAACAGGCTGCCACCTCGTTATGTTGTATTTTCACATCTCATGTCATTCAGGGCTTTTTATTGTGCATTTCCTTTGGCGACCTGTGTCAGCAGATGATATCCACATGGTAACAGCCCCGCAGCCGAGCATCAAAGGCCTCACGACTCCATCAGCCCTTTTCCCTTCCTGCTATTTGCTCAGTGACCTTCTACAAATTTAATTATTTATACCCAACTTGGTTTGTATTTCACTCTCTCCCTCTCCCATTCTGACTCTCCCTCCCTCCTCCCGCCCCTTTGTCCTGTCTGCTTCCCCCACCTCCAACGCTAATACATCAGATGCAGAATTAATGCCCTCAGCCAGACACTGTAATGTCCTTTTCCAGGACAGCTCTTGCTTTCTCGAGCCAAGTGAGGAGTAGATGGGAGACTGTCAAAGGAGTCTGCTTTAAGAAACAGAGCATAACATTAAGGATTACAATAAGGCTCAGGTGATGGCACCCTGATTTCCCCATGTTGGGAGGAATCTTACAGGGGACCGAGAGCTTCTGATCAGACAGTAGGGGCTGAACAAGATGTGATGTCACAGCAAGAATAGGTTGAATCTTTAGTGGCTTGATGGCCCTTTCCTCCTGCGATAAAACACCATTGTTTTGTTTGAAGGAAATGAGCAATGGGAAAACCGTGGAGTAAGAAAAGTCTCCTGTGGTTGGAATTTAGCACTGGCTGACCCAGTTTGAGAACGTTGTCAGGACACCAGGGGTCCTTAGTGTTTGAGTTACAGAAACTCTGGAGTTAAAGGCATTTGAGGAATTGCTGGGCAGGTGCTGTGTGTTTAGGGATATTAAGGGATGCGTCAGGGAGACTTGATGATGAATGTCATGGAAAAGAACCTGACTCCTCCATATTTTTTCTACCAGCAGTGAGATGAGCCAAAGTTCTGGTCAGTAAGGATTTACTTCCTAGCAGTCATTGGGGAAGTTGAAGAACTTGTGTGTGCACCTGTGTGTGTGTGTGTGTGTGTGTGTGTGTGTGCGTGTGTGTTCACAGAGGTGCCATGAGGCACACGTAAAGTCAGAGGACTACCTCACTATGCCACTATCCTGCCATCATGTTTTGAACAGTGCTTTCCTGTACCCCAGTGTGCATGTATTGCAGGCTAGCTGGCCCCCGAGATTCTGGGGATTCTCACGTGCCCACCTCCCATCTCGCAGTAAGAACACAGAGATTATAGACGGTGCTGTGCCCAGCTTTACATGGCATCTGGGGTTCAAACTCATGTCCTCACACTTGTCCAGCAAGTTCTTTACCTACCAAGCCCTCTCCCCAGACATGGGAGTTTCCAATCTATAATGTGGACATTAACTATAGGAAATTATTTAAAATGATAATTGTTCAAATCCTATGCTCACTTGAAAAGGACATCTTTTTCAAATGCCAGGGTGAGAGGGGATGCATGGAGAGATGGCTTACCAGCCAACACTGGCTGCTCTTCCAAATGACGCAGGTCTGGTCCTAGCATCCACACGCCATCCAGTTCTCAGAAATCCAGCATCCACTTCTGGCTTCCATGGGCACCAGGCACACGTGGGGTGCACAGATACACATGCAGACAAAACACTCACGTACCCAAAATCAAGACATTGAGTAATTAAATAAATACAATTTCAAAGTATCCTGTGTTTTCTTTTATGTGCATGAATGTATGAGCTGGCACATCACACAGCTTAGCATCTGTACATGACATGCATGTAATTTTTCATTCAAGCACGAGATAGCAATAGATCATTGGTTTATGAATAGTAATAAGGACCCTCAGCTATGGCAGGACTTCCCACCACTGACGTTCCTTACAACAGAGGTGGAAAGTGTATCTTCTATGTGATTGATTAAGGCTGGGTTTTCTAGTTTCCTCGGATGGCAAGCAGGTTTCTTCAGAGCATGTTCTACTCTCAGAATGTGGGTCTCAGGGGGGACTCTCGGGGCCTTGGACATTAGCAGAAGCTACATACTCTCTGCATGTGATCCTTAAGATTTGATGACTGTGGTAAATATTGCGTTTAGTAGCTTCAGTGAAGATGACAGTTTGGCTGTGAAGGTGGGGAGAAGGAAGGCAGAAAGAGGAGGAAGAGAAGGAAGGATGGAAGAAAGGGACAGAAGAATGAATTTTGGAAGCTGCTCTATTTTGCTTTCTGTTGCTGTGATATAACACTAGCCAAAATCAACTTCGGAGCAAAGGATTTATTTGGCTTACAGGTTACAACCTCAGGGAAGCCAGGGGGAAACCTGAGGTTAGCAAATGAGCAGAGACCACCGGGGAACTGTGCGTAGACTCCTTCCCTCAGCTCCTGCTTAGCTAGCTTCCTACACAGCCCAGCCGCCTGCCTCTGGATGGCACCACCTGCCGTGGGTTGGGTTTTCTCTGTATGTTTCCATAGGAGATGTCTCATGGTTTTCAGTGTAATGAGTAAAACCATCATGCTTACACCTGGAACAACATTTTCACTTACAGACCACACTGTTTGCTCATGATCATATGTCAGAGCCATTCTTTACTTCTGTTGTTATATGGGCCACCATATATTCCTAGTTCATAGTACGACATTTTACAACCAACACACCTAATTAGTAGTTCTTCTTGTTTAAAACATAGCGCCCCCCCAAAAAAAAACCCATGGTGTGCTATAAAATTATCCAAGGCTGACCTCTCATTTCCTGTCTTTCCTTGTCTGGCTTCAAATGAATCATAAGATCTGGAAAACTCACTCAGGAAGACTGATCCTCTCCTCACCGTTCTCCCCACCCACGCTGCCTTGTCAAAGGCAAAGTTTCCAAATCAAGGCTTCTATGGAAAAACCCAAGTCATGGAGATCTGTTCCTCCAACTCACAGAGCACTCACAGCTAGCAAAATCAGTTTGAAGACAATCCACTATTTTACTAAGAAAATTTGACTTTTAAAAATAATCAGACAGACCCACCCTACCCTACAAGATCCTCTAGTCCCCACGCTTCCAGAATGAGCCACACTGAAACTACATGCCTTGCTAAGACTGGAAGCTGTTTTCAATGAAAGAAAATGGTGATGATGTGTTGTTAAACAGCACACTGTCAAACATTACCTTTCGTGTATCTGTGCACGGGGAAGGGTCTCGGGTACGAGCTGCGTGATGACCCCCTGTTGCCTCCATTTCCGGGTGGGGTTGCTGTACTCCCTCAAGCCTTAGACATCATTCCCCTCACCCAACACTGGCAATTCTTATTTATTGTATTTTTCTCCAAATGTAAACAACAGAAAAGCCACTTCTTGCTCTTCAGTTCATCCTCCATGTTGCTACTTAAGGAAATATTAACTGTTTCTGGATATTGTTAAACTGTTCTGCAACATTGTTTCTAACACTTTAAATGTAACTGCTAGATGTTACACTAGTTTTATCTAGATGCCTTGGTCAACCTATTGACTGGAGAGGCATGGTAGAAATGCACCTTGAGCTGGGCCTGTGAGAATGTTTGCAGCGACCTTTCAACTTTAAGATGACACTAAATGTGGGCTGCACCCTCCCAGGCTGAGGACCTGGGCCGCACAGAAAGGAAACAGGAAAAAGCAAACCGGTCACCAGAATTCATCTCCCTCTGCTTACTGAGTGAGGACACCATATGTGTCCTCACACACAGAGTGACCATGTGTCTCCGGCTACCACTGCCTATGCCCTAACCCCTAACCCCACAGGATGGACTGTACCATCGAACTGTGAGCCACGAGAAACCGCTCCTTCCCCGAGTTGCTTTGGCTATGCATTTTATCACTGCATGGAGACATTTAACTAATGCAGTATGCTTCTGGGTGTTCTAATTTCTCAGAGGGAAGCTGAAGGTGATTTTCATAATCTCTGCAAACTTCAATTTACCCTTCACTATAATAGAGTTACAATTACACGCAGAGTCTTGTTGGAATTAATTGGGCAGTGTGTTAGTTATTACTGTAGCAGTTATTGCCTTTGTGGTATAAGTGAATTAGTTACTCTTTTATTTAATTTATTTATTTACACACACACACACACACAAGCATGCTACTACATGCACACATGTAGAAACAAGAGAACACTGAGGAAGCAGTTTCTCTCCTCTGCCATGGGAATTCTAAGGCCCACAGCATAGCTATCTAAGGCCATCTTGGTCCTTCATTCTCCCAGCTTACAGGCAAAGAAACATGGAAAATTGTATGGTGCATTCTCCAGTTAGTCATCATTCCAAGACATGAGCCCTTCTACCTACATGCTACTAGACAAAGAGGTCTGCCACCCGGCCCATTCTGCTCCAGGCAGGAGACAGGAGGCATGGATGACGGAAGACACCTCCACAACCCTCTGCCATGCTCCTCATTTGAATGGGAGCATGTTTTCATACAGTGGCACAGGGGCTCAGTGTCCCTTTGTCTCTCATCCACTTTGTTCAAGCTTCACAATGCTCAAGGGCAGACGTCAACTTGACCGTCCTTGAGCTGCCTAGGAAATTGCTGGGTTTTGCCCAGAAAGCCATGTTTGGAAAGAAAAACATGCTGGCAAAAAGGCTCTCAGTCACATCTGATGACCCGAGTTCTGTCACCACGCCCCACACGGTGGAAGGAGAGGACTCTTCCCCAAGATTTGTCCTCAGAGCTCTACACGTGCACCACAGTATACATGCGCAGGCCTCTCTGTGTGTGCGGCGTGTGCACACACACAAACACACTCACACTGAAACTATGTAGCAAGTAGATGTAAAGAGCTGATTTTGTAGCTCCCACCAGAAATGATTCTGTGGCCAGAGAGTACCTGAGACATGTTTGACCCCGGTCTCAATTACTACCTAAATATTAAAGGAGATAGCAAACATTTATACATGCAGGCAAAATGCTACTACAGAAAAAACAAAACCTGAAGCCTTTTAAATCTCAGGACCATGCATTTCTGGATTCTTAGAAGACACACTTAAAGCTTTATTTATTTGTTTTTATGTGTCTGTGCATTTCCATGCAGTGGACACAGTATCCGCAGAGACATGAAGAGAGCTCCGAATCCCCTGCATATAGACTTCTAGGTGGTTGTGAGCTGCCATATTGGCTCTGGGCACTGAACCAAGGTCTCTCTGAGAGCAGTAAGCACTCAAAAGCACTGAGCCATTGCTCCAGCCCCAACAGACATATTTTTAAGGAAACAAGTTGAACGTAATCATCCTATATTCTCTTAAACTGTATTACTTTTGATTGAGCATGAAGGCAAGAGTCAGTGTGTGTTTCTGAATCAAGCTTCAAAAATGAAAACTGCTTCTGGCCCCTGCACTTAATATCAGAGAGCAGGCTTATTAGTATAATGCCATCTTTCATTTCGGGATGTCGTACTGCTAGCAGGAACTATTTCCAGGTGAGCTGGCATGGAAAATAAACTGCTTGAAATAAGTTTTGAAAAGGAAGTGAAATGTAGAGTGACAGAGGGAAAGGTTCACCGTGGGTGTGACGGTTACTGTACTCTGCTCCTGGAGTCGATAAGCCATCGGCTCAGGAATACGGTGCGGTGCCCACCTGACTGTTTAACCGAGAGCCAGTGCACCTCTCCTGTGACGTACCCTACATCATGTTCCATTTCTTGGTAGGAAATTGTCTTCTACACGAGTTCAATATAAACAAGTTCTGGTTTATATTTCCATGTACAGAAGCATGCAGGTACAGATTTAAACATTAAGGATGTCATTATAACTGGTGGTTTTTAAGTTTAAATATTTAATATTTAAATATTTAAAGTTCACTATTCCGTTCTATACTTTTCTTCGAGAATCTTGCCCAAACACTGCCATGTGACCTCTATATAATTTGTATTATGGTTCCTGGACCCTTTCTAACTGGGATGGGCAGTTTGTATTTGTGTATGTTGGTGTGGTAATTGCATGTGTGTGCCTGTGTGTGTTACATGAGCTTCTGCATGTGCACTTGTGGAGGGCAGGGATTCAGACCAACGTCTGATTCTAGCCTCAGCCACACACACAAACTTTCATTTTGGTTTTGATTTGTAAAATGTCTTCCACCTTAGTTTTAAGCAGAGAGTCTCATTGAGCCTAAAACTCAGCATCCTGCTTGACTGGGTGCCCACCTGTGAGTCTCTGGGGTCCTCTGTGTCCCCACTCACACGGCCCCTGGACTGAGGTTCACAGATACGTTTGGCTCTGTGTGACTTATATGTTGGTATTAGAAATGAAAACTCAGGTCATCATGCCTGCAAAGCGATCTGTTTTCTAAGGAGCCACGGGTCTAGCCTCTGTCTCTCTTATTTAAACTTATCCCCCTCTACCCTCAGGGCTCACCATGTAGCCCAGGCTACCTTTAAACTTCAAATGTTCCTCCTTTCACCTTCCAAGGGTGTACCCCATGGATCAGTGTTCTCCTTCAAGAATAATTTGGCACCCTATTTTGTCTTTTTTTTTTCTTTAAGTACTACTTATAACTTTCAATGCTACTTATAATTTTCCATGTATAATAGAAGCTCAAAAAATAATATTTTGGTTGATTATAACAATGGGGCTGTTGTTTTATTTGTTTCAGAATGTCTGCTTAAGTGTGTATATTTAAGCTTCCTCCTCATAATGATTGTCTATTTTCTAGATGACCTTTTGATATGTCTTGAATCCTATCAAAAAAACATTTCAATGATTCAGACTTGCATTTGAAAATAATATCACATTTACACAATGGAGTACTACTCAGCCATCAGAAACAATGACTTAACCAAATTCTTAAGAAAATGGTTGCATCTAGAGAATATCATCCTGAGTGAGATAACCCAGTCACAAAAGAACAGACATAATATGCAGTCACTGATATTGGGATGCTAACCCCAGAGGCTCAGACTGCCCCAGAAACAACTCACAGACAGTGTGAAGTTCAAGATAAAAAGAAAACAAAACAAAACAAAATAAAAAAAATTATGCTCAATCCTCACACACCAAGAAAATGTTGACTAATTCCGGGTTACATCCTGTTTTGCATGTACTTTTTGCTCATTGTAACTAGTAAGATCTTAATGCAGAGTATCAAACCTTAAAAAAAAAAAAAAAAAAAAAAAAAAAAAAAAAAAAAAAGCCAAGCACTGACAAAAATGTATTTGTATACATTTATGCAAAAATGTTTAAAATTTTTTCTTTTATCTTTGTTTTTTAAAATAAAGTTAAAAAAAAAAACAGAGATAAAAGCCCCCTTTTCTGAGTTCCAGTGTGAGATATGTTGTCCTACCTTCACTAAATAAAGCAAGTCAAATAATAAAAAAAAAAAAAGAAAAAAAAAATAAGATCATCCTATTTGGCTTCAGCCATCAACTCAACCCAGTCTAGAGCCACCTGAGAAGAGCATCTCTCGGTTGGGTTTTTACCTGGTTCACATGGGTTTGTGAGCATATCTGTGAGTTGTGGTAAATACTGGTGCAGAATATACCCACTGGCTTTGACTCATAAAGCAGAAGATTGCTTGAGCCTAGTGCTCCAGGCTTATAATCTCAGCTCTGGAGAAGCTGAAGCAGGAGGATCACTAACTTGAGAGTAGCCTGGGCATATAAGAAGACCATCTTTCAAAAGAAAAATAAGGGAAGAATGGAGTAAGGTAAGGAGGAAGGAAAGGAGGAGAGAGGAGGGAAGGAAAGGAAGAGAAGAAGGAGAAAAAAGAAAAAGAGAAAGAGGAAAGAAGGGAGGGATGAGGGAAGGAGGGAGGGAAGGAGGGAAGGGAGAAAGGAGGGAGGGAGAGAAAAAGGAGGAGGGAGGAGGGAAAAGGGAGGAGGGAGGGAAAAGGGAAGGAAAAAGGAGGGAGAGAGGGAAGAAAGGAAAAGGGAGGGAAGGAGGAAGGGAGGAAGAAAGGAAGGATGAAGGAGGGAGGGAAGGAGGGAAGGGAGAAAGGAGGGAGGAAGGGAAGGAAAGGAAGAAACAAGGAGGGGAGAGAGAGAAGGGATGAAGGAGGAAAGAAGGGAGAGAAGGAGGGAGGGAAGGAGGGAAGGAAGGAGGGAGAGATATGTTTGGATCTTTCCCCTCAAACACTCGAGAGAATTTTTGTCTGTTCGCTCCCTGGGTCACTACTTCCAACTCCTATAGACACTTCACTTGTAACCCACAGCTGGTGATACCCACAGACATGAAGCCTGTGGCTCTCTTGCACATTCTCCTTCACACGTGATGTGCCCCTTCCTTCCTCACACCTACCTGGGCACACTTGGTTCTGCAGGACATTCTGAGACATTTACCTTCTCGTGGTCCACCCATCCATGCAACACCATAAGCATCTGAGGGTTTTATTCCCACTTCAACCCATGGACAACATCATTGAAAAGGACTCTTTGTGCCTGTTTCCCAGTTTAATCCCCATTGCCTTGATTAAGTAGTCTCAAACATTCTTCAATGACATCTGAGGGGTTGGCATTTAAAACTAAATTGCTTCTGGGGAAAACAAATCAAACTTGCATTGCAGACCCAAAGAAAGAGCATTGGAACACATTATACTGCATTTTCTTGGTAGAATAAATTGAGACGTGGTTATGTTTCTTCTAGCAATGTCGGATTCTGAGACATTGCGATTAATTTTGGCTCCAGATTGAGTTTTTCTCTCACACTCCACTCCCTGTTTGATGTGTCCACATTTTTCAGTGTATCCAATAACAATTTATGCCATAAACCAACCCAGGGAAGAAATATGCAGGAGGGACTGCACCAGGGAGGATGTGGATTTGATTCATATTTTCCATGACTGATTTTCTGGGTGTCATTTGGACAGTGGAACAACCTCTACAGCTATTTACCTTCCATGCTTGATGGTGTCACTGATGCCGTGTCACAGCTGAGACAAATTTTCTGGGGGGGAAGGGTAGTGTTGGTAGTCGGGTTTGCTTCTGGGTTCTCCTGTATTTTATAGCCGTCTATCATACGCCCTTCGAAGGATATAAGGCAAGCTTAGCAAAATGTTGGTCAAAGTTACCTTGCTGTGAAGAGAAACAAGGACCACAGCAACTCTTACAGAAAAACATTTAATTGGGAGTCTGTTAACAGTTTCAGGGTGTTAGTCCATGAACATCATGATGAGAAGCAGGCAGGCATGGCACTGGAGCAGTAGCTGAGAGCTTTATATCCTGTTCCACAGCCAGCAGGGAGAGGAGAGAAGAAAAGAGAGAAAAAGAGAGAGAGACAGACAGACAGAGACAGAGACGGGGGAGACAGAGAGGCAAAGATAGAGACAGAGACAGAGACTGGGACTGGCATATGCTCTTAAATATCACAGAGCCAGCCCTAATGACACACCTCCTCCAACAAGGCCACACCTCCTAATCCTTCCCATACAGTTTCACCCCCTGGCAACCAAGCATTCAAACAGCACAATGAGGAAATATTTTCATTTTAGAGTTAACCTTTAACAGCCTGATTGTATAGCTCCCAGGGCAGAGCATTTGACCAGCATGCATGAGGTCCGAGGTTTGATTTTGTAACTTTAACTAATGAAGACCCATGACCTTGTCATCATTAGAGATGGCTCTGGTAATTTGTCTAGCATTCATGGGGTTCTTCATGCTACATAGACATAGGGACCTTTTGGACGTTACCTTGTACAATGAAGGGGTTTTATTGCACATGAGATTAAGGTTACTTTCCACCTGATTTTAGTATATGGACCTTGTCCTGGGTAACTGGAGTCTACACACTGCAACCACATGGGTTCTGAGATGCTAAGGGAGGGGTAGAAAGGGGACATAACGGGGTACAAACTAGAGTGCTACAAGATGGTCTTGACTGACAGGTGCTGGATTTGAAAATGAGGCAGAGCCAGGAGCCAGGGGATGTGGACATCGATGGTGAGAAGTTTCATGAGAGCACTGAATGCTACCTCACACAGCTCTGTCGGCCACTTACACTCAAGCATGCTGGAGCAAGTCACCGAGAGGGTGGTAGCTGTTCCCACTGTCAAAAGTTAGTGGGTCAGCTGACTAAAATATGAATGAGGTTAAAAGTGAAAAATGGTACCAGTTACATACAAAATAAAAAAGAATTCATACCAGAGAAGATGAACAGAGAAATCTGCAGAGGGGACACTCTAACACAGTTTCATCTCCCAGGGCACATAACTAGTAAGTTTTTAGGAAGGATCCGGTGGTTGCAGGGAAAAGAAGGGGAAGGAAGAGCGTTTCATGGTGAATATTGCCTCCAAGAGACTCATGACCACTTAGAATGAATCATTTCCACCCGCGATTTATCTAGTGTTATTGAAAACTGAAGTTGAAGTATCCTTAGCCATTATAAACCAAAATTCATTATTAGAGCGGCCAAATCCCTGAGACGGAGACAGACCATCGGCACACGACGCCGACAAGCCTGTTTTGAGGTCTTGGTGACCCAACAAACTCACCTGATATGGGGAGCATTTAGCTCTCAGAATCGTGCGAGCAAGTCATCTCTGTAATGATGAGTGTAAGAGGAAGGACGTGCCAGGGGAGATAAGAGACATCTGTTTACTGCTCCTCGAGGATACAGCGCTTTCTACCCATTCTGCAATTTAATCCTCAGACTTGGTCGTAGCGGATATGATTATTAATCCCATCTCTAAGCTCCTCATAGCACTTAATCTTTGGAGAGTTTTAGAGAGATGGGCAGCAGAGCTGGAACTAAAACCGGTTCTCTGTGATGATGGAAGGGAGGCTCTTACCCAGCTAATATCTCGTCAGCCCAGCAAATGGAGAGAGGATGATGGATACGGTTTGCCTTCCTCTTAAAAACAGCCTGGGGATTCCAGGGCAATAGGAGATGCCTTCATTTACTCTCCTCCTATTGACTAAAATATTAACAAGAGATGTTGAGTTCACATTTCTTTGTACTATGTTTTAAGGAAGCCCAGGAATATAAAAGGTCAGCTTATTCATCTCAGTGTGAACAAAAAACAAAACGGAGGAAATGGCCCGTGTTTCCTGGGCTCCCCCACCATCTTGCATTGGGCGATTTCCAGCACAGCTGTTTCTACTTGCAGATACTGTGCAGCATGTGGAATCCCACAAGTCCACTGTATGTTTTCCAACTTTACTAGAACTTTAATCTCTCAGGAAGAGTTTCTTAAAATGGGTGTCATCGTCATCTATTGTAGTTGTCAACATGACACAGCATAGGATCCCCTGGGAAGGGAGGCTCAACGAGGGATGACCTTGATTCAGAAGGTCTTTTCGCCTGTCTGTGGGGCATTGTCTTGATCACACTAATTGAAGGGGGAAGACCTGATCTCCGTGGGTAGCAGTATTCCTTATGCAGGGGAGGCTGGGGCAGGAGAAAGCAAGCTGAGTATAGGCATGTACTGGTTTGTTCCTCTCTGCATTCTCCATCATGACACTGTCAGTATGTCAAGAAGATGGAGAAAATCTACAGCCATTTTATTATCTTGTTTTGTTCTGTTTATGTCTAATATAATGTTTCATGTAGCCTAGGCTAGCCCTAAATTTGTCATCTAGCTGAGAACAGCCTTGGACTTCTGACTCTGTTTCTCCACCTCACAAGTGATGGGATTCAGGCACATGCACCAGCCTCGGCACAGTCATCTTGATCTTACATTTTTGAGGGGAGTCCAGTTTCCTGTGGGATGGCAGCAGGTTTTATTATATAATTGTTGAATTAATAACTTTAAGAGGTGAGAGAATATATGTTAATACTGAGTAATTTAAAAACAGTGATACTCTAAAGTGATTATTAAATGTGATTAAAATAGACATATGAAATGTAGAATAGAAAACAGATTCAATTAAAATACAGACTTCATTATAACACTTCCTTATAAAATGCTTCCTGTAGTGAGTCGTCGAGAAACAAACAAATGTGATTGGAATACTCATGGGAATTCCCCAATTTAATTTAACATAGGCTGTGCTTCAGAGGCACAACATGGACACAGACTGTCTTATGTGGTGAAGACAGAACAATGAATTGGAACAAATGTCTTGGAGAAGGATCAAGGAGTAAAGCAAATACTGTGCACATGTGGAGGGTCTGAGTTCAGATCCTCAAAACTCACATGATGCTGGGTTCTGTAGAACGTGTGTGAATTCCCATAGCTCCTGCAGGGAGGAGACCAGAGGCTCCCTGGAAGGGTTCACCCTGGTATATGCAAAAGCATACAGCAAGAGACTCTGCCTCAAACAAGCTAGAAGGCAAAGAGCAACAGTGACCTTTGGTTGTCCTCTGACCTCCACACACACTTTTCCTTTTATTTTCATACAAGGAAAAGTGTGTGGTGTTCATAAGTACAAAGGCGCAACAGCCAGAGAAGGCAAGGCTGATGAGCCTTATCCAGACCTCTTGGAGAGAAAGAGCTTCAGTTCTCCTATGATGACCTTTTGCTCCTCCTACTTTGAATACACAGACTCTGACGTCAATGGCCTTGCTAACTGGTAACATTATTTTAAAAACCTATCTCACCTTGACCTTAAATTAGCATCCATCTCAAACCTGACTTTCTACCATCATAAACTCAAATATGTTTATATATGTCCGGTGAGGAAGGATACGAATGGACATCCAGTTAAGCCACACTTAAAGGTGCACTATTAACTGTCTCAGAACATAGTTCACAAAAACAGCAGGTGTGGTTGTACGTCAGCAGAAGAGCTGACTCAGGAAACAGAACAATGAAGTGGACAACTATAATTGAATTTCAAAAATGCAACCAACCAAGTGATGATATTTTTTTAAAAAAAAAAGCATGCAATACTGATTGAGTTGCTTTTGATGTGAACGTCTAGATGTCTGGGGCCATCAGTAATCAGTAGCTAGATCTATAAAAGCAAATTCAGTGTTCTCATCTCTAGACCAGCTTTTGTCTCACGTGACTTCTGAGCTAGACTGCTTTGGATTTTCTTATATAGGGTGATAATTATAAACTGATATTCAAGTTGTCCCACATACAACCATCTCTGTCAGCAGACACATCTCAGTACCCACCACGGATGGGTTTCCTGATGCTGAAATTGGTGTGAAATTATTATAATGAAGCAAAGATTGAGTTGGGCTATCTCTCCCTTGAACATCCCCATGTTTCTACTCGGGTAGCTCATTTACACTTATTTTGAGACAGATCTGAGTTGGCGATCACTTCCCTTCTCAGAAATTTATTTATTTCACCCAGCAGAAGAAACAATCGTAAGCATCGGGTGTTTGTGACTTAAAATACTGCAAGGTAAATGATGGTGCCTAATGAGTTAGCAAACGCAAGCAGGCTCATGGCTCATTTTCAGGTTGCTCTGTCGCAAAGAGAGCTGCAAGGGAAAGGGATGAATTCAGTGTCTAGGAATCCGTATTTAAAACTAGGATGGATTTTCAGCCACTTGGGAACCCTGTGTATTGATGAGGGGAAATGCCGGAACACAGATGACTTTCGCACGCTGTCTGAAGACTCCTGTACTTCATACTGTTGACTACGACAAGCATGAGGAGATTTGAACTGTGCCACACACGCTCAGCCAGCACAGCTTGTCCTGCTAAAGAAGTCAATTCAGTGAGGCTTTCAGGGCCACATGCTTGCCAGGGTGGCAGTCCCCTATAATGGCTTTCTCTAACATTAATATTCTCTCTCTCTCTTCCCCTCACTCTTTTCCCCTCTCTCTCTTTCTCCCCTCCCCCATTCTATTCTAGACTCAAGTCTAACTCTGGAAGCCCTTCTAGCTAAATTCTTCAACATGAAGCCAATTATTTGTGTGTGTGTGTATGTGTGAGTGTGTGTGTGTGTGTGTATGTGTGTGAGTGTTTGTATGTGTGACTGTGTGTGTGAGTGTGGGTATGAGTGTGTATGTGAGTGTATGAGTGTGCAGGTATAGGCACACTATGGTTCATTTGTGGATTTGTGGAGGCCGAGGACTCTCTGCCTTGCCTGAGATAGGGTCTTTCACCACAGCATGCATCTAGCTAGCTGGCTGTGTGCTTGCAGCAATGATCTTCCTTCTGTTCCCCATTTCCTGCAGGAGAGCTGGGTCTGCAGAGACGTGTACTATTGTGTCTGGCTTTTACATGGCTTCTGGATCCAAACTTAGATCATCAGGCTTAAATGGGAAGTGTTATATCCACTGAGCCATCTCCCTAGCCACTAGAAGCATGCTAATCACTGTTTTTACTTTGCTTCAGTCCAAACAAGACAATTGACAATGTCTGGTCAGACTCATGTCCACGGTGCTTAGCTGAAGTACACACTCTTTCTGAAATCACTACGGTGTAATGGAGAATATGAACAGCAGTGCATCAAAGACATCATTATTTATTGATTTTCCCCCTAATTCCTAGATAATAGAAGGGACACCCATATCATTAAAGTGCGTCGCCAACAATGTGTCCAACATGACCTAGTTTCTTTATAAGAAACATCAATTTTAAGGAGTAGAGAGAAAATGGGAAAAATGCTTGGTTCTAAACCCAAGCTTGAATTGTTAGTACCAACATGCACATATGTACACTTGTACAGGCATGGAGACACACGCACTCACACACATACACATGCACACACACACATGCACATACATACACAGAAAAGGTGGGGCACAATGGATGTTGTGGCACATATCTGTCATCTTCATACTAGAGAAGTAGGAGCCAGGAAAAATTCCTAGAGCTCACTTGCTATCCAACCTGGACAAATTAGTGAACTCCGGGTTTAGCAAGAGAGCCTGTCTCAGATAAACAGAGAACATCTGAGTAAGACCCAGATGTCAACCTCTGACCTCCATATTCAGACACACTCACACACATACAGGCACACACACACTCACCAAACAAAAACACATAGTGTCAAAATAAAATTTTAGAGTATTCTAAGAGTTAGTATATCTGAACTTGACATTTCTCTCGGTCATCATTAGGAAGAACTCTGGCCGATCACACTCTAATGAAGGGATGGGACAAAGCAAGGTCTGGGGAGGAAAAGTCAGTTTGAGAAGAAGGAATGAGGACTTCCCTGTGTTTCCAGTGGGCTGAGCAAAGTGGAGGAAGGATGTTTGTATTGGGTGCAGTCAGTTTACAGGCCTCAGTGTTGGCTTTCTGTCCTGTTCTAAATGCTACCTGCTCTCCCGGTCCCACACATAACAGGAAGAAGGGTGAGGAGAGGCTGCGCTTTGGCCTCCAGCCTGTTGCTACCCATAATGCTTGTTTATCCCCAGTTGCTTTCTGGAGCTCTGATTGCTCATTTCTCTAGACCCAATTTCTGAAAACCCTTCAGTATAAACTAGGTATATCGCTGTGAATTTTCTCCTCCGTCTTCCATCCCTAGAGTAACCAGCATACTCCGCCTGTTTCCAGTATTTGGGGGCATGTTGTAAAAGAGACAACATGAAGTGATATTGTTTGGAAAGCTATTTTATCGAACACTTTCCCGTTGAAGGCATTTTAATTTATTCTTATTTTATGTGTATGAACCTGCAGGAGTGTCTGTGTGCCATGTGACTATAGTGTTCATGGAGGAGAGAAGGGGTCATGAGATCCCCTAGAACTGGAGTTACAAGTAATTGTGGGTTGTCGTCTGGGTGTGGGGAATTGAACCTTTGAGTTCAGCAAGAGTGCTTATAACTATTGAGCCACCTCTCCAGCCTGGAAAGAGATTTTTGAAAAATATTAATTATTTTATCTAAATGGAGTGTATCTGGGGATAAGCATACACATGTGAGTGCTGAGGTCCCAGAAAGTCATCGGTATTGGATAACCTAGAGCTAAAGTTACAGGCAGTTGTGGGCTGAGTGATGTGGGTGCTGGGAACTGAATCCGGTTCCTCTGCAAGAGTACAACATACTCTTAGCCACTGAGCTGCCTCTTCAGCTACTTAAAAACATATCTGTTTTTATGTTGTATTACTTTTTTTGAATTATGCATGTGGTGAAATAGCATGTGAGTACATGTGTTCTGGCAGACCAGAAGAGGGAAAAGGATTCTCCGATGCTAGAATTACGGGAGGTTGAAGATGACTGATATGGGGGCTAGCAACTGAAATCAGGTCCTCTGCAGGACCACTAAACTCTTTAACCATACCATCTTTCCAACCTCCCCCGCTGAAAACAATAATGCAGCCATATTTTGTTTAGATTTCATGTTGATGAGACCTTATAGTTTGAAAGGAAGTTGTGCTTAAGCCAATTAGGACAGATTTCAGAAAATTCTCATTGTACCTGATTGTGTGCAAGATTCCCAGGAAGATATGTACAAATAACTATTCACCCTAGATAGGGCACCAACAACACACCAAAAAGTCACTATCTACAGGTCTAGCTTAGGCCAGTGGGTTTATTGGAATTGCTTACAAGAATATGAGGGGGGAGTTACTTACAGGAGCAAGAGTAACTCAAAGGCAACAGTATTCTGCCAAACCCTCTCCCCTCACCCAGCATGCATGCTCACTCATGAAAGCTGTTTCCCTAGAGCTTGCTAAACAACTCAAAGGCTCCCTTGACAACTATTCTCTAATCTAGTAGTTGTTACTGTGCTTGTAACTTGTAGGAGAGGTTTGGTGTATATACTGGCTGGTTTTTGTGTCAACTTGACAAAAGCTAGAGTTGTCCCAGAGAAAGGAGCCTCAGTTGAGGAAATGCCTCCATGAGATCCAGCTGTATGGCATTTTCTCAACTAATGATCAAAGGGGGAGGGCCCAGCCCATCGTGGGTGGTGCCATCTCTAGGTTGGTAGTATTGGGTTCTATAAGAAAGCAGGCTGAGCAAGCCAGGGGAAGCAAGCCAGTAAGTAATATCCCTGCATGGCCTCTACATCAGCTCCTGTTTTCTGACCTGCTTGGGTTCTTGTCCTGACTTCTTTTGGTCATGAACAGCAATGTGGAAGTGTAAGCTGAATAAACCCTTTCCTCCCCAGCTTGCTTCTTGGTCATGATGTTTGTGCAGGAATAGAAACCCTGACTAAGACAGTGTATTTAGTAACATTCAGGAGGTTCCTGGGCCTTGTATGTTTCATCTACTTCCTTGACCTTGTAAATTGTATCTACTTCTCTGGCCTTGTAAGTTTCATCTACTTCCTGGGCCTTGCCTGTTTTGTTTACTCCTTGAGTCTTGCAAGGTCCCCTTTTCTCTCCATGTGAGAATGTTTTACAATTCCAGCTTCAATATGAGACCCTAAGAGTATGTGCAGGTGTGGGCATGTTTTTAGGACTTCAGCAGAAGGTGGCTGGCTATGAGAATGAAGACAGGAGTGACTCCACAAGAATTGTCTATTTATACTACTTCTACCCACCACTCTCCTGTTTGGGTTGCCACTACCTGTCTGTGGAACCCACAAAGTTTATACGGAGCTTCCTATCTCTCTAGCTTTCTTTATGATTTTGATCAAGGGAGTTAATTAAAAAGAAAAGAAAACTGTGTATGATAATGTATACTTGTAATTTCAGCATGCAGGATGCTGATACAGAAGAATTGCCATGAATTTGATGCCAGCTTGTTCTACACAGTGAGTTCCAAGTCAGCCAAGGCTAGATATCAGGACTCTGTCTCGGGGGAAAATATTTTGTAGTTGTTTGTAAAAGGCTCATTGTTTTACTTTGAATTATATACTGTTCGGTGAGTATATATGCTTCTATATGCTTATCAGTTAATTATACAGTATAGATATATTTTGTAGGTGAGACCTATTTGAGAATCAGTCTCTGGGAAACTTGAAAGCATTATTTGGTTTTGTATTAAAAACTATGGGTTAAGCAAATTTACTCAATTTAGTCATGTCTATGAATGAATGTCTAGGGTCAATTCAAGGAAAGAGTATGTTAGACCTGGTACACACAGAACACACACACACACACACAAACACACACACAAACATACTTACACAGGACATATACAAACATAGCTAGCACACATATACTCAATACAAACATACAGAGCACACAGCATATAACATAGCACATACACAGACACGCAAACACACAGCACATACACACACAGCCAGCATGCATACAGACACACATATACACTTACCTATCCCATTCATAAGACTCTGAAAAAATATAATTCTTATCCTCCTCCTTTCTCTCTCTGTGCATGTGCCTGTGAGTGTGGATGTGTGTGAGTGTGGATGTGTGTGGGGTGTGTGAGAGGGGGTGTAAAATACAGACACAGCATTAAATGCCCTGGAGAGTTTCCTTTGATGAGAATTTTCTAACTTTCCTCAAAATTATGGCTGTAGTGTGTGGCATAGTCTCTTGTGCCTGCCAAGTCTGGTCTAACTTTTGGCCTTTTTCATTTTTATTTCTGGTAAATGCCTCTCACAGCAAAGCTAGTTGTTTGACTCACAAATTGCAGTTCAGACCCTTGGTCACACATGTGTCCATTTATAGCAAAGTTCAGGATGTATTTGATCTTAAACATGCCATGGAAAATTGAAGTTAGGGCAGCTCAAATATCACCTCCATAGGTGTGGACAAGCAAGAAACACTGTGACATTCAGATTCGGACTCTTTTGTCCTTCCTTAGAGACAGGGTACACAGAGGTTGCTAAGTTGATTTATGTTAAGTTAAAGGCATTTTGATACAGCAATGAATGACCTTGTAGCAATAAAAGTTTTAGGGCCCAGTTCTTCTGGGATCTGTGGAAAAATAACACTCCTGAAATAACACAGGTCTACTGTGGGAGCTTGTGATTGCGTGAGTTTATGGATTTGAGATGTGTCCTGAAAAGAAGGACCTAAATGTAACCACTGTGTGCTTTTGACTTTGCCTTTTACTGACAGGTGTAAGGTACCAAGGCTGGATGAAGAAAATCAAATATTGTGATATTCTCTGAAATCTACTTTCCCCGGGCTAAGTGGACTTTTACGAGGACTGAACCCCCTCCTCACCACTACACACACCAGTTTTACTTTCTCTTTCCTCCTTGTCCACTGTGCCCTGTTGTGGGACCCCATTGTTCCAGGGTTCTAGTCCTATCATACAAAAGGATGCTATTGTCTATAAAGCATGGGTGAGCTCTCTCTCTCTCTCTCTCTCTCTCTCTCTCTCTCTCTCTCTCTCTCTCTTTCTCTCTCTCCCTCTCTCTCTCTCTCTCTCTCTCAGCTCTAAAGACTCTAAGCTTCTATTTCAAGTAACTTTTACATGTTACACAATAGATGATTGTGAATGTGTGTGTGTGTGTGAATATTTTGCTCATAGGGAATCTAAAGCCATAGGGGAAAAGGAGTAATAGATAAATATATTAAGAGTCTAGCATAAGATTGCTAGTGTTCTTCAGTTTATTCAAAATTTGCTGAGATGGAATATGAAATAAACATGTCAGAATTTTAACTGGCCAAGTCTGACTAACAGAAACAGATGTGCTCAGCGAATCTGCTGGAGTTTTCTCCCTTCAGGATTCCACAGGAGAGCTTCCTCTACCAAAGCTGCTTGACTGTTTTCCTGCTTTTCAATGGATTAAATTTTTATAGCGCAATTAACATTACCACCTTAGGGTCGAAGGAAAGCCTCTTTCTAGAGGCCAAGGCCTGTTTGAAACTCTTGATCCTCCTGCCTCAGCCTCCCCAGTGCCAGGATTAATCACTAGCCCAGTTAATGCTAACACATTTTATAAACACTAATAATGGATCTTGGCTAACGTCTTTGGCTGACATAGAAAATAATGCCATTATGGCATTTCCATAGGCAGACTTATGCATCATTATGCTTTGCTAATAAATGACTTTCTCTGTTCCGCTGTCCGGCTTAGTAATTTGTAAACTTGACACAAGCTAGAGTCATTTGAGAAGAGGAAACCTTAACTGAGAAAATATGCTCAGGAGACTGACCTGCAGGAAAGGCTGGGGTACATTTTCTTGCTTGACATTAGTGTGGGAAAACCAGCCCACGGTGAGTAGCACAGCCCTGGGCTGGTGATTGAGTTGTATAAGAAAGCAGACTGAGCAAGCCAGAAGGAGCAGGCCAGTAAGCAGCACCCCTCCATGCCCTCTGAATCACCTCTGGCCTCCCTGTTCCTGCTTTCACTGCCTTCAGTGATGGACTCTCATTCTCATACAGAGCTGAAAGCTAAAATGATCACCTGACCTTCCCATGATGCTTTTAGTTTATTTTACCACAACAGTAGAAAGTCCCAAATTCCTTCTTTGTTCCCTCCCACTACTCCCCCCCCAACTTAGACGCCCTTCTATTTTCAGATTCTCTTGTGGTTTACATATATGTATGTTAGTGTGCAATGTGTGTATATTTGTATACACAGCTATACCAATATAGCATACGTTAGCATATCTTATTATATTACTCTAAATGGTTGTTTTAATAGTTATTAATGTATTTCCACCTCAGTTCCATGTAGGAAAGAATACCAGAGATAGTCATATCTCTTCCCCCTTTGCTCTCCCCCCTCCTGCTGTTATGCCTCCTTCCCCAGAAGTAGGAGTCCTGCTTCTAATTGTCTGCCATGTGTGTAAACCAGAGTGCATGCAGGTGAGAAAATGTGTGCTGCGTGTAAAAGAGAGTACACACAGGTGAGAACACACATGGTATTTGTCAGAGTCGGCCTCATTTTGCCTTCCAGTATCCTCTTTGTCTGTAGATGACATCGCTGCATTCTTCTCTATGGCTGAACCAAATCCATTCACATTGACACATTTTTTTTTCATACAGCTTAACTTTCTGAGGATAGAGTGTAGGCACTAACTCCAAATAGCAAATTATCTTGAGGGAATTGCTGGGCAGAGCTGTAGTATTTGGTGGATGCTAAAGATTAAAAGGAAAAAAGAAAAAGACAGACAGTATTCAATTGTTGTGCAATTCCTTCCTTTCTCAAGACTGATATTCCCTTGATTGCTTTTTTTTTTTTTTTTCATTTTTCACTCTAGAAATTAAGGTGCACATATTAATAACATAGACTGTTACAAAGGTTTTCCAATAACTGATTATGGAAGGTATTGTGCTCTCTCCGTATCTTGTACCAGGTCAAATACTTACAGTCACAACATATGCTTATTTTTATAGACTCGTTTCCCATTTCATCTTAGTTTGGTGAGTATTAGAGCAAACTTGGCTGAACTTGAAATTCCCATCCTGACTCAATTATTCACCATTAACTTTAGAGAGGCTGTTTACTCTCTCTCATTCCTCACTCCCCCATCTGAACAACAGGGAGAGTGTGAGCAGAGATGGAGACTGGTCACGTGCTCTCAAAGGCCTTCAACCCTCTATTGATCGGCTCCCTAATCATTAACGCTGATTACAAATCACCCTAGGAAATTCTATTCTCCAGGAGTGTAGTTAAACTTGTCCAGAAGCACAAAGCAAATGGTAACTGGAAAACTATACATGTCAGAGACACTATAGCTTGCATGTGGGAATAATATCAAAACCAACAACCACAGACAAAGTAACATTGGTCTGGCATAGGTAGATTTACAGATATATTCCACTGTAAAGAAGTCTGACTGTGTGCTGGACAGATACATCAGTGATTAAGAGCATGGATTGCTCTTGCAGAGGATGAGGTTTGGGTCCCAGCACCAGCATGTTGCCTTTCCCTGCCTGTAACTCCCGTTTTAGGCACCACAGTGCCCTCTTCTGGCCTACAAGCATACAAACACATACCCAAAAAATGTCATATTTAACAAGATGTTTAATAGACTGATATCAGCTCAAACTTTGGAAACTGACATCACACATGTAGTTAGGGCTTTATTAGCCAAAGACACCGTGTAACTTCCACACTCTGAGTCTCATTGTCTGAGCAAAATGAAAATAATGGAAACTGTATATTCATGGGTGCTTGGAAGAACTAGATGGGATTTTATAAACAAAGGGTATGCTACACTTCAGGTTATCATGGTCAAGAGATGCTCCGTGGACCTACTATTTCTTTTGAAAGTTTTCTTCTTGTCCCTGAACAGATGGCCTTACAGTCTCACCCTGACAGCATTAGAGAAATGCAATGGAGCCAGTTATTTTGTTTCAGTTTGATTTTGTTTTATCAACATCCCTTCAGAGAACCCTTGGTGTGGGTTCCAAAGTGAAGGTTGGGGTCTTTAAAAGAAACAAAAACAAACAAACAAACAAACCACAAAAGAAAAAAATCCTGTGGTTCCTCTATAAGGTCAGTGCCAGCAAAGACACTCTCAGATTGCAGCTTTGGTCACAGAAGAAGGTAGGCACAAAGTTAACAAGTACCCACTTGCCCAAGTGTGTGTATGTGTGTATACACACACACACACACACACACACACACATATATATATATATATATGTATATAGTGGTGTTTATACATTTGTGTATGTGTGTGTATATGTGGGTGTATGCATGTTTGTGCACTGTTTATGTGTGTATATGTGTCTATATGTGGGTGTATGCATGTTTGTGCATTGTGTATGTGTGTGTGGGGGGTGTAGGCATGTTTGTGCATATGTGTTTATATGTGGGTGTGTATGTTTTTGTGTATGTATGGGTGTGTGCTTGTGGTTAGGGATGCAGGCTGCTCTTACAGAGGACGCAGGGTTTGGCTCCCACCACCCATGTTGGCAGTTCACAGCTTTCTGTAATTCCAGCTTCAGGTGATTCAGCGCCCTCTTCTGGACTCCACTGGCATCTCCATTCATATGGCTCATATACAGAAGAACAGGTCCCAGGCAGAAGCAAACAGGCCCACACACATATGCACATAGACACAGAGATCAGGAAGCTAAGTATCACACAAGCATTTTGGTGAAGACTGATAGTCAGTAGCCATCTGGCTGTTATGTAGTGAGTCATTTTATTTCAAATGATTTATTGTTAGACATGCCCTGTTACTTAAGGCCTCCCAAGTTGAAAGCACATCACTGCAGTACTCTGGTCCAGTCCCCTGTGTTGGCTGAGAAGTATTAAAACATTGGAAGTGCCTGTAGCTTTCTTCTGAGAACCTTGGATATTGGATTATTTGATTTTCTGAGCTTAAAGCCAGTGTTTTGAAAGAAAGGTATCCATTGACAATGTGAAGTACTTTGATTGTGATAAGACCACTTTTAGTTTGGAAAAGAGTTTTATGTGGCATTGATTTTGGCCAACCAGGGTAACATCGAAAGTAAAGGCATTAAAATGAGAACCTTGCATTAAAATGCCATTAACAGCTGTCAGTCAAGGTTCATGGTCACTTGCCTACTTTGTTCAAGCGCTTGCTCGGATCTCCTGCCATCAGCCGTGTGGTGTGAGAGTCATTGATTTATGTTTATACCATAAATGATGCATATCATAAGTCTGATATAATTAATTTTAGATAAATTTAGTAATGTGTCATTAATGCATTAATTATTCAATTAATCAAAAAGACTGATGACAAGTGCAGATCTTAATGTCGAGTTTCTATTTCTTGTGACAAGAACTCATTTAAGACTTATTTTTACTTTGGAATTATGGGGAGGCCAGTTCTTGCTTGTGATTAGGGCTACCCTTGGAGGCTAGAAGATGCTCTCAGATCCCCCGGAGCTGGAGTTACAGGTGGTTGTGGACCTCATGAGGTAGATGCCAGGGATTGAACCCGGCTCTGTAAAAGCGGCAGGTGCTTTTAACTGTGGAGCCATCTCTCCCACCCGTAGGATGTTTCTATTGAACATAACAACCTAGAATGCAATGTCATAAACTCTGTTATGCCGAGTCAACATTCAGGCAAGCACCTACTCACAGCCACCCAGACACATGGAGTAAAAAGAAAATAAATCTTTGCTTTAAATGTATAGTTGGAATGGCTTTGGAAGCGCTTATTAAATGTAAGCTAAGCTGTGATCAGAGTGAACTCAATGAATAATTCAGCTACAATAGAAAATGCCCAGAAGAGACACTGGAAGAATATCTTAGCCCCAGAATCACGCTTTCTTCTTGGACCAGTCTACATTGCAAACATGAAATAATTATTCATCACAGAAAATTTAATAATCCCCAGATTGTGGTTTGATACATAAATGCTAAACACAAAATAAAGTATTAAACGGCATTTTTTAAAAACAGTGTTAATGTTACAGTGCCATTTTTACCCATCTATCTAAAGTTTTACATGTCAGTACAATTTTCCTGTAATGATTCTGTCCCTGGTATTATACCAGTTGCTTACCAGTATATACCAGTACATAGCCAATAGATACCAGTTATATATTACCAGTTATATACAAGTACATGCTCAATATCCTTTCAAAACCACGAAGAGGCTTTTTTAACCCCATAGATTCTGTGTTTACTTATTCACATGTGTGAGTTTGCATGCACATGTGTGTGCTTCCATGTAAAGCTAATTCAGACACACATTTGTAGCATGCATCTACCAACCATGTACAGTACTTAATTTGGCATGATCTAGTAGCTCAGCAGATCTTTGCCTAATGAATGAATGAATCTTCATCACTCTCCTGCCCTTAGCCACTGTTTACTAGAAATCCCCTAAATAACACCTTCCCATGTGGAAGTCTTATTTGGAGTGCTGTGTACATTTTTAAAAGCTCATCAGAAAACAATCATTTCTATAATTGGACAAATCTATCAAAATAGATGACTTGTAAAATTATAAACACTCTTGAAATGAGCCTGAGGCGAAATTTGCCCTCCTTCCCTTAAGTCTCTCTTGTTTTCTCACCAAGGAGAAGAAACACGGCGCCAGCGTCCCGTCTAATGTCCCTCTGGGTGGGAGAGGAGACCTCAACTTTTCCTCATCTTCTTCATCCAAACACATGCTTTGCCAGGGATGGCAAACCCCAGAGCCGTCCTCGCGGAGGGCACAGTCTCCTGGCAAAGGCTGTGCTCAGACCCTCTGCCCTGCTTTCCCTTCCTACCCGCCCTTTACTGCCTGCTGCCCTCCTCCCTGCCCTGCCCCCATAGAGAAAGACTGTTTCTCAGTTAAAACCTCCCCCAGCTCATTATTTTGCAGTTACTGTTTCCTGCACAGTATCCTGTTGTGACCATTAATCTGTTAGGAGTCCAAGTCTCACTCTGTGTGCACGGAGAGGACTTGGGGAATTTCTTGAGATATGGTCATCTTTAGCCAAAGACCTAAGTCTTCGGATTCTCTTACTTCCGCTTCCCATGGTCTGGAACGGCAGCCATAAGATATCGACTGGCTAACATTCCCTTTCACTTTGGAGAAACCCTGTGTGCAGTAGGGTGTGTGTGTGCTTTATTTTGGTCTTTTGCTCATAATAACCACGGGCGTCTGCATAAGGAAAGACCAGAATCGGTCATGAGGTAAGGACGGGATAGATGGAGGAGGTTGGAATAGTGAGAAAGAGCTACAGCCTAGGAATGCCTACAGGCAGCTTTAGGCTACACCAGGAGTACAGCCCATGCCTGCTCATACAAGCTTTAGAACTCTCCAGAACCACAATCCCGGAAGAGCATAAGTTTATTAAATTATAAGCCATTGGGTCAATGAAATTCTGTCCCAACAACAACGAGGAACTAATAGAACACTATTGATCCCCTTTATTTACACGATCCGTGATGTTATGTGTTGCCTCCAGAACCAACTCCAGTCTACAGTAATAGCTGACACCTCAGTGAGGCATTTGTATTCAGCTACCTCGCTTTGACATAGTGGGTTCTAGGGTTCGTAGACTTAGTATATTATGACATTCCTGCCTTAGTCACTTCTGCTTAGCTTCTTTCAGATACAAGTACCTTCCTCTTCAGAAGAGAGTATCCTTAGACATGGTTCTTTAGTTTGGCCTCACCCTCTTCATGGAATACAGCGGTGATTTAGAATGCACCTTGTAGAGAAGTAAAACAGGGTTCTGCTGACTTCTATGTGCGTAACCTGAAAACAGTCAACAGTGGAATGATATCCATAGACACATATCTAATGTGCATTTGTTTATTGCTTTAGCCACTGAAGACGATTTCATAGTTTACAATCTGTAACCAAAATCTCTTTTTGTAAACACACACACATACACACATGCTCACCAAAGCCATGGGCATAACTGTTTTATTTTATGAAGTGAAAAAGCATCATATTTGCCACCTTTCATTTTCTACATCTCCATGTACAGAGGAGCAAACATGAGAAGCTGCTTGCAGTCAACTGGCTCTCAGAAAATACACGTGTAAATTGTGAAATATGATTTGTCCCACTGGAGTCAGCTAAGCTGTTAGCCACACTTTTCTTGATTCTGCCTTTTCGTTTTTAACACACTAGTTTACAGCTTTGATTGTCTGTAATATGTTGCCTGTCTGGGAACCATGCAGATAGATGTGAGACAAAGTCTGTGGTTTTGTCAGGGCAGCGTTTCAATGGTAAAATAACCCCTTTTACTAAAATGCGCTAAGAGGCTTCTTGATATTGGGGGATGCAAATAATTGGTTCCCAGGGGAGACTGCAAAATCCATATTTTCTGATAAAATAAAGAGTAAGGACACAATTGCGAATTATAAGGCAGCTATGGCTCAGCGGGTCGATAAAAGTCTTGGAATAAGTGATCAGAATCATGTGCTTCAGGTTTGGAGGGAACAGGGTCTGGCACTATTGCTTCAACTGCCCTGTGATTTTAGTTTCACGGCATGAAAATAAGAATTTCAGGAAATCACTCAACTTAAAGCAACATGATTAATATCATGGTTGAATAATTTAAAAAGTATTTTCCCCCAAAGAAAGGAGGCTTAATAATAGGTTTAGGTATAATCGTCAGTGGACAGTCCAGTATTTCCATCCATTTACTTATTTACCTAAGTAATCAGTCGCTCACACACATTTTTACAATCAGCAAAGTGTGTCACATTGAATTATTTCGAGAACTAAACAAATTACACTGTGAGCACAGGTCTGAGTAGGGTATATGTACCATGCAAATCTGGAAGTCCTTATTCGTGCTGTATGCTTCAAGGTTCTATTCCCTGAGTATCTTAGAAAATCACTTGTCAGGGGCTCTCACTGTACAGAAACATTCAGAGGTCAGGGCTCTGCTGTACATGTACACTTAGAGCAGTATACACGCCTGCAGATCACACCAACTCTAAGGGTTGACAGCCAGATGAACCGGTAGCAGTGAGAGGCATATGTCACTTGTGTTAGTTCCTAGGCCAGGAAAATCTGGAAGGAACTGGGAAAATAGGGGCCTTTCTCAAACCTTTAAGATGCTAACAAGATACCTGGCCCATGGTCAGATGAGCCCAGTAACTGCCAGCTTGTGGCAACCCTATCTTTTTTATATAAGCAGCACAGGTTTATAGTTGAGAGACCATTACAACCATCTACATGGATCCATGATTAAACCATCTGCTGTTCAAGCTTGAGGCCTAGAGTTTAATACCCATAATCCTTGTAAATACCCTGAAGACAAGGCAACCGACCTATAAACTCAGTGCTTGATAGAGAGATGGGATTAGCCAGATCAGTCATACTGGCAGGCTCTGACATCTTTGAGCCAACCTTTCTCTTAGTTGAGGCATCACATTTGGGCTTCCACCTACAAACACACGTGTAACTACACATGGGATTACACAGTCACACAGGCAAGTGAACATATACCATAGAGAGATAGATATATAGATAGATAGATTAGATTAGATACATACATACATAGATACATACATACATAGATACATTCATACATAGATACATAGATAGATATAGATATGGATGAAGATGATCTAGATATAGATATAGATGATAGGTAGAGATAGAGATAAGCCAATCCTGGCATTGCAACTTGGGGGAGACCTTTAAAAATCCTCTGAACCTTGGTCTCACCTCATCAGAATGATGATTAGATGGAATCAAGAATTGCCATGTCTGAGCCTCTATAAACAGCTGGCTACTCTGTTCTAATACATCCTATTCACTTTGTCTATCAGTTAGTGGAAACCAATCACATGCCAATATTTGTAATGTCATAGTGGTAAAGCTACTTGATTCATATGCGTAGCAATTCATTTCATACATTGATGTGTTTATTTGTAACAGATATGCTTAACTATGAATCATTCATTCAAAAATCTGTGTTAAGTGTCTAGATCTGGAGGCCAGGAAATGGCAACAAAGTAATGAGCCAGTTGCTCTACTGGAATTTGAATTCTGGGGCCAAGAAGAAGAGAAGAGACAAAGACATTATAAAGTATTATGCTAATCTTAGATCATAATAATTCCTATACGGATATTAAATTTAAAAAAAGGCTGTGTCTTAGTTACTGTTTGTTATTATGAAGAGATACCATGACCAAAGCAACTCTTATAAAAGGAAGCATTTAATTAGGTTCTTGTTTACAGAGGCTTAATCCTTTATCATCAATGTAGTGAATGTGGTGCTAGAGGTGTAGCTAGGAGCTACATCCTGATCTGTAGGCAGAAAGAGAGAAGGAGAAAGGGAAAGAAAGATAGAGACAGAGACAGAAATGGAGACAGGGAGACAGAAACAGACAGAAGAGACTAGGCCTGACATGGGCTTTTGAAACCTCAAAGCCCACCCCTAGTGAGACACTTCATCCAACAAGGCCACACCTCCTAATCCTTCTCAAACAGTTCCACTCCCTGGTGACTAAGCATCCAAATCTATGATCTTGTGGGGCCATTCTCATTCTAATAGTCAGACTGGCTGAGAAATTTGCTTGTTTGGGAATGCTCTGTCTGCAAAGCAGCTCTTTATTTATTTATAAAGGTCACAAAGGGAGAAATTCTGGTGAAAGGCCTTCCTGACTGAGGCAGTTTCAAGTTAATAAGGCCCTGAAGGAAGAAGAGTGACTTTACATAACTTAGAACTAGTCAGAGGAGAGTGAGCATGAGGTGGGGCTGGTGGTAACAAAGCTGCTAAGGTGAACAGGTTTCCTTTCTGTGTCTGAAATGAAAGGAGACACATTGGATTCTGCTTTCCTTAGGTGTTTGGAGAAACTGTTGCAAGTCTTCAAAATAGAGTGTTGCAAGTAACTTTTTAATTTTTTTAGGTTTTTGTTTTTGTTTTTGTTTTCTGAGAATAGATGGACCTCAAACTTTTCCACGTGCCTGTCTCAGACAATAAGGCGAATGGATGCCAATTCTCTTAGGTGCTCTGTAGTGAGAAAATTGTAATTCAGTTTAGAAGCTCACAAATGTCCGGAAACAAAACCCCGATGGAATTTACAAAGATGGGCTGATAAATGCAAAGCGAATAATTTGTACTTGGGAGTTGAAACCGGATTTTTTTTTTTTAATTGAAGATTCATCCAAAGCCAAAACAAATCTCTGTTTTGAGAAATAAGAGTAGATTTTACTAATGATGTGCTTGGCTAGCTTTCTTGGCTTATAAAATGTTGTTCAGTTGGGGCTAGAGAGACAATGAGATTAGAAGGCCTTGCTGCTCTTGATGGGGCCTCAAGTTCAGAGTCCAGCATCCTTACCGGGCAACTCAGAACCACTTGAAAATCCAGCTCTAGAGGACCCAACACCCTCTAAAGGCTGCTGTGGGTACTTCATGGGGACACCTAAGTAAAATGAGACATGCATTGTGTATATATCTTATACTAATGAAATCTAATAGTAGATTAGAATTTTGAGTTGGCTGCCTTGTTGATTCAAGAGATGGGATAGTGTGAAGCAGGTGATAACAAGGTATCAGATTAAATAAATTTACCTATTCAAGGAAGCTGGAGTAAAACACAACTTTGAAAAAGCCAGGTTTGGAACATAAATAGATAAGCTCTTTAAAATGATGAGTTCCGCCTGCCTTTCATATGGTCAATCTCGTGTAGTAAATATGTCTGTTAAACATGAAGCTCTGCCTTCCTGGGCCCAAGTTCAGATGTTATACAAGACATACACAGAGTGACTAAATAATCAAACACTCGCTTTGTTTTATAAGTAGATTCTGCAAGGTTTTAACTCCCACATTCTGGAAACTTTCTGTGTGCTTAGAAGTCACAACTTTGTAAGTCGGGGTCAGAGCTCCAAGCCCAGCAGCACACAGCGCCTTTGCCTTTGGCAGCTAAAGGCCTGTTATTACAGGCAAAGATTAAAATTACCCTGGACCATGATCTATAATTTTCTATATTAAGTCTTGGGTCAGTGCCATCGTGCTAATAGATGAGGCATCTATAACTCATCTAAACTTCTTTCTCACAAGAAGTGCTTGGGGGAACGAATGCACAGTGGGCTCCCAAGGAAAAAATGTTTGCCATTAAAGTTTCAGTATTCACACAATGGGATATGATCTCTCTCTCTCTCTCTCTCTCTCTCTCTCTCTCTCTCTCTCTCCCTCTACGTGTGTGTATCTGTTTGTTGTGTGTGTCTGTGTCTATGTGTGTGCGTCTGAGTGCATGTGTCTGTGTTTATGTCTGTTTGTGTTTGGGTATGTATGTCTGTGTATGTGGTGTGTGTGTGTGTGTGTGTGCATGCCTGTGTCTCTCTGTATGTGTGTGTGTGTGTGTGCATGCCTGTGTCTCTCTGTATGTGTGTGTGTGTGAATGCCTGTGTCTCTCTGTATGTGTGTGTGTGTCTGTCTGTCTGTGTCTGTGTGTGTCTGTGTGTGGCCTTTGTTTTTGAGGTACCATGCCTGGTATATCTGGTCACCTTTGTTCTGGGTGCCAACCTAGGTCTTGAATGTAGGATCCTTTCAGTGTGTTGATTTTAGATGCAGAGAGGCCACTGATGGAGAGAAGGGAGGACAGTCAGGAAGTCTCACTCTGCGACAGTGTGTGAAGTTTATGCAGCAGCTGGTGCTTGCTCGCACCCACCCTCTCCTTCAGAGACATGTGTAGAGCCCTGTTGTCATCCATCCTGGCTTTCTTCTTCACTCTGTATCCTAAGCCATCTAGCATGTTATGCTGGTCCTGTTTCCTCCTGTAAACCATCATTAACATGGACCTCAGCTTGGGGCTGTAGCCCAGCAGCAGAGAGCACTTCCTCAGCATCCCCCTGGCTCCTCTGTCTCCCAGGGACTGAGAAAACTGGCAGCAACAAACCCAGCAATGCAAGCTTCCACTTTTCCTTCCTCTTGAAGTCTACGAATGTGATTATAAGACTCCCTTGAAAGTTCTCAGAAATAATTCTAACCTCTCAGCAGCTGATGAACTTACAAAGCCTTGACCAGGTAGTGTGAGGGTAAATGATAACCCAGGGTTTTGGTTTTAACGTCTTTACGTGCCCTGATTGCAGCTGACGATGAATGCTGTTGAGTCTGTGTGGCAGTCCATGTTAATTGGCAGCTTGACAGAATCTAGAATCATCTGAGGGAGATGGGCCTCTGGCATGCCTGTTGGGATTATTTTGATCATGCTGAAAGAGGAATTGACCAGTCTTAATTTTTAGTGGGTCTATTGCTTGGTTGGGGGTCCTGGATTGTATGAAAAGGGAAGGAAGCACTGGAGTTCACTACAGTCCCCTCTCTGTCTCTGCTTGGTAATTGTACATGCATGTTTGTGAGTGTGTATGTGTGTGTATGTGTATGTGTGCATGTGCATATGTATAAATGTGTGTAAACTGGCCCTTGTGCTGAGGTCAGAGTAAGTCATGCAGGGGTTAGATCTCTATACCTCTCATGTGGGTCTTTGGGAATAGGGCTCAGGCTCAGGCTTGACTGAGGTGCTGTTACCCACTGAGCCTTCTCACTGGCCTCTCTCTCTGCTTCTTGGCTGCAGATACCATTTGTCCAGCTCCTTCAGCCTCTGTAGCCCTGCCCTCCCTGACATGATGGATGGACTGGTACCCAGAACCATGAGCTGAAATAACCCAGCACTAACCAACATCCTCCCTCCTCTCCTCCCTTATTCCTGCCTTGGCCCCTCACTTCTGTTGCTCTTTCCCACAGCAACAGGCAAAGCCACAGGTGCCAGATAGTGCCACCCACTGGGATTGCTTAGTGAAAGTGGGTCATGGTGATCTAAGGATTTTATTTCTACCATGTGACCTACATCTACGAGTCCCTTAAAATTATTGTAAGAACATAATTTTAAAACTAACAAACATGAAAAAAAAATTCTTCTTTGGCCAGCTCTCATTCTTTCACATCTGGGAGCAGTGCCGGGCTCTGCCCTTGGGTTGGTGGTGTTTCATCGGGGACAGAAGCCATGAATTTAAGGACAGAACTAGCCCAAGGCATTTGGACATTGTCCCTCTGCGTGTGGCCTGACACATTCTGCTGAAGACCTCTGGCTCCTGGTGTTAATTGACTTCTGGTTGGTCCTCTACTAACACTAACGGTGCCATAACATCATTAACATGAAAAGAAAACATCACAATTAGCTAAATTTACTGATAAATTACAGTGTTCGTAGGGTCAAAACAAACTAACAAGTATCTGAAAACAAGCAGACTATAATAATGGTGTTGTTTTTTTTTTTTTTAATACTCTTTTTTTTCTGAGTTAAGTACAGTTCGTTTGTCAGGTGAACTAAAGTAAGACTTTATAGTAGAGAACCCACAGCAAGAGCTCCTGTTTAACTAGAATGTACCTCTATTGGTAACTCTTCATTCATCCCCCCACAGAGGTGTGGCCAAGAGCAAGTTCTGTGTGTTAGATCTAGTTGTCTGCTGACTTACCTAGAGGACATTCTAGAGGTCACCTTCAGACTCCTCCCAGGCCGGCACACCACACCAGCATCATTTCATGTTACAAAGACTTAGCTATAGACCTCAGGGTACCAGGGCTTTCTATAATTCAAAAGTTACCTTTTTTGAAATGTATAATTTTTATTTCATCAATTTGAACCAGGTGTGCTTCTGTTCGCTACTTTCTTGATTCTAACCATGTCTGTTACTTTCTACTCTAAAGAGTCAGCCATATAAGAAGACCACTCGCTAGAGCACCTAGTGTAACACATATCAATTCCTCAGTAAGAGCTAATGGTTACCATGGTTTGTACAAAGGCTGTAAATACATGGTCATGTGAGTCTACAGAATGTCAACCATAAAAAACTTTATTGTAGCATTAAAACCTGGTCTATTGGTTGTTACTGTTTTTGTTGTTGTTGCTCTTTTGACATTTATAAATCAAAAAAACATATGTGAGACCCATGCAAAGAAATACATGGGGGCAAGGGCTATAATTCTTGACTTTTTCTATTTATATCTTGAGTACTAAGATGGGCTGATCAGGTAAAAGTGTAATAACTTTTTATTTGAGCAAAGAATCATAAAAAGTATCTATTTGCACACATTTATACAGCCTCTTATTCTTTTCTCCCCTTGAACTCATACAGATATGAACTACCAGTCCAAAATACATTTTTTTTTCATTTCTATTTTCTTCCATACATGCTTATGTGAAAATTCACAGCTCTTAAAACTCATTTCTTCCTTTGGAGAAAGAAAGTGTATATACATGTCATGCTTAACTAGAGATCAATTAGGAGCTGGAAAGATGGTTTAGAGGTCTGAAGCACAGTCTTGTTCTCCCAGAAGACCTAAGCATCAAGGTCCCAAGGCATTACAACTTTCTGTAACTCTAGTCTCAAGGGACTCAGTGTCCTTTTTCTGGCCTCTGAGGACACTGCATACATGCCACATACACACGCACACACATACACACACACACACATATACACACACATACACACATACTCACACATACACACTCACACACACATACATACACACATATACACACACAGACAGACACATACACACTCACACACATACATACACATATATACACACTCACATACACTTATCATTACACACACATGCACACACACATGCACACACACACACACACACACCTCTTTGCTTCATCCTATCACCAAAACAGCTCCATTCTTTCTCTGAGATCTCTGTTCAAACAGCTGTACAACACTGGGTCTAAAAACTGTCTCTTCCCTTGTCACCCTGGCTCTTATGTAACTTCAACTTAGTTGCCTTCTCGTGTGTCTCACTACAATATTTGTGTATATATTTAACTGCCTGTTGGCTGTCTCTCTTCACTATGATCTCCATGACCGTTGTGGTCCTAAGTCTAGTTCTGCAGAATCTAGAATGTCTGGTGCACAGCAAATGCTCTGTAAATATCCTCTGAAGGAATGCTAAGAAAACTCAGGAAGGTTGTGGTAGGTGCGGAGGGGTCAGAGGTCAGTTTAGAGAATGGTGAAACAGGAAGGGCTTAGGACCAGCTTGGTGGGTGGCTTTGATGGCTAAAGCCTTTGCTATGCACATGTAGTGACTGGGGTTTGGATTCCTGGAAACCCACTAGATTCAGGGTAGTTATGGAGACTGTCTGCCAGTCCAGCCCTGAAAGGTGGAGACTGTTGATCCCAGAGCAAGCTGTTGGGTCTAGCCATGTCAGTGAGATCTGGGTTTGATTGAGAGACCCTGCCTCAGTAAATACACTAAAGGAATAACAGAGGAGTGGGAGGATTCGCTACATCAACCTGGGGCCTATATGCAAACTACACACAAGCATACACACTATCTTGAGTTTTGGTGTTACTTACTTACTCCGGTGTAAACTCTTGTGATGCAAGTTATATAAACAGGTCTCCAAAATTTTCTGTGGCTGACATTACTTTAATACGAAACTAAAGACTGAAAAGAATATATTAGTAGCCACTGGATCATATTTATGCCTCATACCTGAAGCTTTCATTGGTTTGTGAGAATGACCAATTAAGTGTGACGCGTTCCTTTGAGGAGAGCGTCATGCGTTACAGAGTGCACATGTTCTCTTTGTATCTTGGGTCACCATTGGGTACCTGTGAAAGACACGTTGCTTTCGGGGGAAACAACTACCTCAGTGATTATGCAAAAATGGACTCATTTTCAGGTTTGCAATGGTAAAGACACTGGCCAACAGGAAAACAGTGAAACTGCTGTCAGGTCAGAGATCATGCAAGAGAATTCCAATGGGAAGCAGGGATCAGAAAGCCTTTCTGGCCACATTCTAGCTGTTAAATGTATTGTTAAGAATTGTGAGACTCATTAGCTAGAAGTGTTTTAAAATCCTGACGTGTCTGTCTGGTCAGCAATGGATAAAAGTGCAGTGTTGACCATTTCAGCGGAGAGTTGTCTGCTGGCCTGGAGCCAGAGAGAAGTTCTTTGGGCATTGGCTGCCCTGACTCTGCCAAGTACATGGGCTTGTTCGTGTTGTTTCGGTCCCTCCCCATCTCCCTTTCTTCTCCCTCATGTAAAAACTGATTAACACAGAAATTCTAGTGTAAAAGAGAAGGTTCATGGTATCCACCCATGGGCCTTCTTCAGTGGATGCTTTTTAGCTCCCAGAAAGACAGAGACCACCAATGTAAGATTCACTTTGAAATGAAAAATGTATTTCTGCTCACTGTGGTTACCACAGTGTGTAAAGGTATAAGATATGTGCCTAGGAACAAGAGGGGTGGGGTGGGGGGGCTGAGACTTCCTTGGCCAGAAATGGAGTTCAGTCTGGAGATGCACAGGTTTCCCACGGTCCTGAAGAGTGCCCGTGGGTAGATGCCATGAAACATTCTCTTTTACACTTGAGGTTTTTTCCTGGTTTCCCCAAATACATTTACTTTTTCTAGAGCCCTTAAACAAGAGTTCTGCATGAAATTCAAATTAACCATGGGAACAAGGGTAAGAATTCTTCTACAGTTTTTTGTTTTGTTTTCACCAGGGCTAACAGAACTAAAGAGAGGGTTCAAAGGCTCACATCCACCTGTAAATCCAAACCTACATGGGCACACATTTTTCTGGGCTCTGTGGGCGCCTTTCTGTCTCATTTCTAAGCACAGCTGTCTGTCTGTATCGTTACTGTGCTGTGTTAAATAATAGGAAATGTAAAGGGTCACTATGCCACCGCTACTCTCTGGCCCCAGTGGTGGTCTCGCTGTCTCCACGGCTATCCCCATACAGAGACCGCCTGTCTTGCAGATCTCTTGTTACAGACTCTGCTCAGTTACAATTCCCAGCAACCTGGTAAAATCTAAACTCTAGAGGCTTGTAATTTATCAGTCAGATGTATGTCAGTAAGTTCTCACCCCACAAAAGGTCCATGCAATAAACTCAGAGCCAATTGATATCGATAGAAACCGCCCACCTAGATAAGACAAATTGTCCTGTAATAATCTTTTTTTTTTATAAGATATTCATAGCTACCTGTGGCCATTTAAAGCCACATGGATCTGGGTTGTTCTACTCTTTTCTTCCACCTTCTTTCCTTCTTCCTTCTCTCCTATCTCTCCCGCCTTTCAAACACTCTGTGCAATCTACTGTCCAATCACAGGCTCTAGCTTTGTCCTAACCTGCCCTCACCTGCTTACAGACAGCAATCTACAATGAAACACTTTTTCTCTAATAAGTCTGCTTCCCATATTAAAGACATACATAGGAAACTAAAGACACACAGCAGTCTATTAATGAAACATTATACCAGGAATGTGCATACAAATTATACTTTTCTTTTTTGGAGGCCATCTATGTTGTTTATTTCTTCTTTCTTGGCTTATATTTCTTTGCCCTTTTTGGCCTGAAAGATGAAAGTAAACATACCTCAAAAACTTGTAATACATCCCCAAGGACTTGTTCATTCTGGCAACACAAACTGTTATTAAATGGATAAATCATTTGAGAAGACCTCAGTGATTGCTTGACATTCAGTTCTAATTCTAACCCAGTGGCCAGAAAAAAATCACCGCCATATTAATAAATACTCAATCCTTTCTGGCTCATCTCAAAATTTATGACATTCATTATATGAACTACCAAAAGTGAATTTTCTTTTGCCTCTGATGGTGAAAAATATAGAAGAAAGTATTTGGAGGGAGTGCTGGACAGATGGCTCAGGATAGGGGCAGGAGAGGTGGCTCAGGATAGGGACAGGAAAGGTGGCTCAGGATAGGGGCAGAAGAGGTGGCTCAGGATAGGGACAGGAGAGGTGGCTCAGGATAGGGGCAGGAGAGGTGGCTCAGGATAGGGGCTGGAGAGGTGGCTCAGGATAGGGGCAGAAGAGGTGGCTCAGGATAGGGACATGAGAGGTGGCTCAGGATAGGGGCAGGAGAGGTGGCTCAAGATAGGGGCAGGAGAAGTGGCTCAGGATAGGGGCAGGAGAGGTGGCTCAGGATAGGGGCAGGAGAGGTGGCTCAGGATAGGGGCAGGAGAGGTGGCTCAGGATAGGGGCAGGAGAGGTGGCCCACTGTTTAAGAGCACCTGTTGCTCTTCCAGAGTCGTAGAGTTCAGTTCCCAGCCCCCATGTTGGGTAGCACACGGCCACCTGTGATTTCATCTCCAAGTGGTCCAAAGCTCAACTTCATTGCCAGATGTCCTCGTGCCCCCTTCTGGCCTCTGGGCTCCCCCCACACCTGATCTCATATGCTTGCTCCTCCCACACATGTTCAAAACAAAATAAATCTTCTAAACAGGTTTTCTAACTCTAAAATATGATTATTCTGTTTCTATGTAAATTGCGGTTTAGTGCTGGCACTGCCCAGTTTCCCATCTAGAAATATGCATACACATCTGTGAAAAAGGAAAGTGCATAGGAAAAATACAGAAAGATAATAAAATGAGTGTTGTCTGATGATGCTTAGGCAGACTAATTATTAGAGGCCTGCCTGTGTTTACTTGTAAGTAGGCTTTTGGAGGCCCATCCTAGTAACTTACCAAACTGAAGATACTATTAAGTTTCAAAAATAAAAGTAATAATGTTCACTTTAACTTCGTTAAGCCAAAAAGTCTTCAGCGTCCTCTTATTTAGTTTACTTGAAGCAGCAGATAATGTAACCGCTGCCCCATCAGATCTGATTATATATTGATATATCATATTTAATATAAAGTTAGAAGACTAGAGATTCTCCAGTAAGCAATCAAAGAGTAATTACTTCTTCATAATTGCCAAGAAACTTTACTGCCGTGCACTGATGTAATTATATTTTGAATACTTCCCATCTGATCGAGAGACTATAATGTCTTCTCCGATCTCACAGTCTGAGGTTTATAAGAGCCTCTTGCTCCCACAAAGGCCTATTCTTCATTTAGTCTCTATCTTAACTACTGTGAAAAGCAACTAAAGAAAATTAATTGGAGCCATAATCCTGCAGTAAGGAGGCTGAAGGCAACACAATATTCCCCCGCTGCAGAGATCAGCTGCTTGGAAGGAGGAGCTCACACTAGTGATCGACCCCTCTCCCAGCATGTGGACAGTCAGAGCAAACAAACATTCGATTTTACTCTGTGCACAGGAGAGGGTTAAATGAATGTGTGAATCGTGGCAAGAGGTTATGGGTAGAGAGGAGATCATGAGGATACATTTGTATGACCAATTCGAGGAGTTTTAACGTGTGGTTGTTGCCCACCTTCCAAGTGTTAGAAGACCATGCAAGACTTGAGGCTCTCCCTGGAACTGTTCCGCTCAAGAGAATGAGCAAGCTCAGCTAGACATTTAGAACTCAAGGATCATACTGTGGATATAAACCCATCTCCTACAAATTGTTTTTATTTATACATATGTGTTTGTATCTCAGTGAGAGCCACGTGTGCTCAGGTTCCTATAGGGCAGAAGAGAGTATCAGATCCTTTGGAACCCAGTAAGCCATCCTACATGGATGCCAGGAACTGAACCTGTGACCTGGATAAAGATGATCTACTACTGAGTGCTCTCTCTCCAGCCCCATCTTTAAAAAATAAAATATTTCAACCTTCATTTTGAGTGTTCATTTAAAAATTTTATTTAGTAAATATTTGGCCAAGGCTCTTGATAGAGGAAAACCCAGTGTTTCAACTTTGCAACATAGATGAACATAAATGTCATTTTTAGTGGCCTCAACCTAACATCTTATAAAGACTTGCAGTGGACTCCTTCAAGAATGTCACTGTTGCAGTAAATATTAAAAAATAAAAACAATGTATCTCTTTACCAGCCCCTAGACCTCACTCCTCAGGCCCAACCCTGATACAGAGCCTCTCGAATCTCTGGCGCCCCGTCTGAGCCACCAGCCCAACTCATCCACGCAACTCCCTTCCCTGGCGGTTTCCTACTGCCTGTTCTCCGCCTCTGTCCCAAGGTATTTATGTACCCCAAAATACCACACAAACACAACTCTACAGCTTGATAGCTTTTCATACAGGTTTATATGTTCAACTCTCAATCCACAAACCCTCTATACAACAAGATTACATCAAATAGACAACGATACAAAGTACCCTTCACATAAGATACTAGACCTATAAAATCCTTAATGTTCATAGCTATTTAATGCCAATTAATATCACCTGGGTCTAGCTGGTCCTTGGGAAACTCCATGTTGCCATGATGACCTTCACCCTCTGTCCTCTGACCTCCTCAGCCCTCCCTACTTCCCTCGCCCCGCCCAGTCACTGGCTTTCCTTTATTTTACTAATTAAATGGGAAGATTCTGTTGGATTCGTCAGGCTAGCGAAGTGGAATTAACATTAAAATACAAAACAATCTACCTGTCACACTGCAAGAAACCTTAAAATTCAAAGACATTTCAATTGAAAACTAAAGAGCCTTGCCCTGTGACTTCTGATTTTTACTCAGTGCTAAAATTGTTCCTACAAGGTTATTGGTTTTTTTTTCAATGAACAAAAAAAAAAAAAAAAAAAAGAGTTTTGAAAACCAGAATCTTATGGTCCCTATATATTTAGCACTTGACAAATAGGGAATTTGCCAATACTGGCTTTGGTGGCACTTCTGTAATTTTTTAATTTGTTTTTGCCTTATATGTGTCTTGGCTTACAGGTGTCTTGCCTGCATGTGTGTCTGTGTACCGTGTGTTCAGTGTTAGTAGAGGTCAAAGAGGGCATTAGGTGTATACAACTAGAGGTACCACCTTTTGTGAGCTGCCACCTGAGTGTGTGGCTGGGAATGGAACCCAGGTCTTCTGAAATATCAGCCAGTTCTTCTAGTCACTGAGCCCCCTCTCTAGCCTCATCTCTGTTTGTTTGTTTGTTTGTTTTTAACTGCCAGTGGATAAAAGATTCTAAGGTTAATTCATCATTCGAGTCTGCTTCTTTTACTTCGGGCATGACCTTCTAAGTCTAAACAGTCCAAGGTTCTACAGGAATCCCTTAAATATGTATATGTGAGCATGCAGGAATATATTTGTTTGTTTTTTTCAATGAACAAAAAAATCCTCACATATATACAAATTTTATGTGTATATTATGTGTATATTGTGAGTGTGTTTGGGCACATGGATGGAGGTTAAAAGGCAACCCTGAATGTTTTGGTATAAAATCTCTCACTGGCTTAGAACTGGCTGTTCTGGCTAGTCTGGCCAGCTAGGGACTTCTGGGGATCCGCCTTCTCTATCTCTCCAGTTCTAGGATTACAACCAGCTCCCTAGTCCTTTAGTGGATATTTCTTTACCAATCCCTTGTGTAAGTAAATCCACAATGCATATAAAGATAAGTAATATATATTAAAATCAATTTTGTAATTATAAATACATACATACATGTTTTAAAGAGGACAAACAAAATCAGGAGTTATTTCTTTAACAAAGACTTCCTGGAACATGACTGTAGTATAATTACTATTTAATGTTTTGATGTGGGACCTGGAGAAAACGTTTCCCCATGCAGCCTATTGCTATGTGAACAGTTAGATTCTCTACCCAATAGGAAGTTGCTTCTTTGACAGTTTTGCGTTTGCAACCAAACAATGATACTATACAATAACTAGAAATAAAGCCAAACCAAACCACAGAAAGTTTCCAGCGCAAACTCTTGAGATTTGAAAGGTAAGATATCCTGCTTAGAGACACCCCGCTCACAGGGAGATGCAACTTTGGCAGGTCTGCAGTTCTGATAGAACCCTCACCAGCCAGTAGCCAGAGGATGATAAAATGAAGAATAGCTCGTAACAAGAGCAGCAGAAGCTTCTGAGAAGCCAGCATAGCCCACCACCTTAAGTCCACACACAGTAGCACCACAATCTGCTTCAGGAGAGGGCTATTAACAATAGCTTTGTGGCATTCAAGGGAGACAGGGTTGGGAGAGAGGACAGAAGGGCAGCGGCAGCCTGCTTCTCTTGAAAGCATGAGATAACCAAGAGGGCAATTAGGTATTTGCTCCTGATACAAACCGCAGCAAATGAAGACAGAGATCTGAACACAGGGGAATCCCGGGGTGTAGATTAACTCCAGCTGGTGTAGACAGGGTACACAGCAGTGTGACAAGTAGTTTCGACCTTGCCCTAAGGAAGGAGATAAAGCAGGACCCTCGAGTGAGGACCCGTGCTACTGGACCTCATGCCTTAACGTTTAGCTAGCTATGAATGTCAGATATCCAGACTGGGACCAGGCACTTAGCCATTACTAGTTCCTTCTTGTAAGGTGTCAGATAAAGGACATTTGTATCACCCAAGAGACTTCCCTTCTTCAGTAAGCACAGCAAAGGGAAAGGGCTTTAGGAACCTTAGTTGTTGCCAAGACAAATGAAGAACTTTAGTTTTCAGAACCAAAAGGAGGTCCCTTTTTCTACGTAATGCTTCTGAGCTAAAGAGAAAGCTGTGTAGGTAGACAGAGATTGTTAAATCTCATAGGTGGAGGACTTGTTCTTTTGCTTGACTATGGAAAAAACCACATGGGTATATATGTATGTCCAACTTGGAAATTGTACGTCATGAACACATACAGTTTATTGTATGTCAGTTAACTGAAAGAAGTTATTTTTGGGGATGTGGGGTTGAGTTTGTTTGTTTGTTTGCTTACCTTTTTTTTTTTTTTTTTTTTGAAAGTCAGTATCCCAGCAAGTTGGCTCAGTGGGTGAAGGTGTTTGCTGCAAAGCCAAAGACTGGGTTCAATGGCTAGAACTCACATGGTAAAAGGGAAGAGCCCACAACTGCAAACCGTGCTCTGACTTCCATGTTTGCCTATACACATGCATACAGACAGACAAATTCATTCATCAATTTGATCATTTATAAATGATTCAGAGCTGGTGGCTCTTGCCTGTAATCATAGCACTTGAGAGAAGCAGACAGGAGGTTTGCCATGGGTTTGAAGCTATCCTGGACTACAGAGTGGATTCTAGCCTAGCCTAGGCTACAGTGGGGAGCCTATAAAAGCAAACAAACAGAAACCAGACAGACAACTGCAGCATATCAACAAAGCTATGTGCATTGTATTTACACATGCAAATTTTATTCACAGAAATATTCACCCTTGGTAGAAGTCTTTTGCCTAAAGGACAGGCTGGGATGACCCTGCTTAGCACAGAAAACACAGCCAGTTCTTGGGACAGGAAGTGTTAAGTTGCTTCTAGTCTTCTGTACCTTGGTGAGGAGTTTGTTCTTCTGTTAATTAGAGGAGGATATGCATGCATGGCATCCCATTTGACTGGTGAACATAACCAGACTCAAATAAAATAAAATAAAATAAAATAAAAAGCTAAGGGAGCAAGCACTGTGCAGTTATGAATGGTTTTACATAGCATAGGCAGCCTGCAAATCTCATTCATTCATTCATTCATTCATTCATTCATTCATTCATTCATTCAGTGTTCCTGAGCCACACCTGATCCCTAATAAACATAACTGCAGACTCTGCCATTGGAAAAAAGCTAAACGACCCTAGGGTGCTGTGTGCTGTATGTAGGACAAGAGCCCATCTTATTTCCCACTTCTCCTCACCAGTGGTGAGCCATGCCTTGTTCTTTCCCGTCTCTTCTGGAAAAGAGATATCTACAGCTAATAGTACACTTGGGGGGGTCGGTCAGAATCTCACTCTCCTTTTTTAGCAAAGTCATTTCCAAATATGTATTTATAGGCAGCCTATTTGTAGATGCTGGCTTTCATGTATTCTTTCCCCACTATTGATTTTTGAGACAATTAGAATTGTCTTCAAACTTGAGAAATGCCGAGGGATACAATTAATATTTAGCTGAGTTCATGTTCTTGGATGAGAGGGGGAGGAAGTGATTTAATTTGGTTAATTATGAACTTATAAAATAATATTTGGTTTATTCCAACACACACACACACACACACACACACACCAGCCAATTAACCTTCTCAGACTTCTTAATGTATTCACCAAACTTGCTGGTCAATGTGACTCTCTCCACAGACATGGAGGCAGTCATCAATTATCCACAAATAGTGTTGCTTTGTCCTGCTTTGAGAAAGACACTTTGTAGCACCCCTGTTGGAAGAGATATTCTAATAGACTTTCATTTTGACCACATTCTTCAAGGACAAGTATTTTGCTAAAGATGTTCAAGATCCCTACAGAACTGTCAACTTATCAGATAATGGCATAAAGAACCTCTGTTCCTGGAAGCCAGGATTCAGCCTCTGTTCCTGGAAGCTAGGATTTACACCAGTATCCCATCTGCCAAATAGCTTGGAGTCTGAAGTTAGTGGAAGCAAACAGGCTTACTCCGGGCCAACATTAAGAAAATAGAGAATTTTTTTTTTTTTGTCTCAAATTTCCACTTTCCAGGGTTTAATGCTGCTTTGTGTGTGTGTGGGGGGGGGGGCGGGGCAAGAAGTCCCTTCTTCAGGTGGGGTTTTTATCTTCAAGGCACTACCTCCTCCTCATCTTCCTCCTCCTTCTCCTCTTACTGGATTTGGACTTGACTCGTAGGCTCCTGGGGGCAACTTATGTGTTTTCACTTCAGACAAACACAATCTTTTCTCCACATTAGTTCTCCGAGCTGAGGAGGACTTGAGGGGGACTCTTTTAGGGGATGAGTCCTTACCAATTTAGAGGTAGGAGGAGAGGAGAGACAAAGCCTGTCCCAGGAGCTGCCCTGACATGCTTCGTGATAGTTTGTAGGATCTTTCCCTCACTACCCTGGCAGTTGGTCTCCCTGGCTTCTCACTAGCTTTGACTAGGAACCTGAATGGGGGAACCTTGGGTGAAGGATACGCTTCTAGTGTTTGAGCAGTCCGAGAGAATTAGTGAGAAAACGAAGCTAACTTAGCTGCTATTCAGTGAAATAACCACCTCTCCAGCTGCTCCTTTTTCCTCTACCACCTGGTGATGCTGCTCACTCAAGCACAAGACCTGGAGGTTAGAGAAATCAAGCCCCGTGCACCCCAGCCCCTGTATGGGACAGAGGCTTGTTGTGCTGTGGCCTTGTAACCCTTCATACTACATGGTGTAAGAAAGGCTTGTGGCCCTACGCAGTACATGGCTCCTTGGCACATAGACTATGCCAAATTAGCTCAAATGTCATAAAAACATCCCACCAGTCCCTGGAAACTTTCAAAGGCAGGAACAACCCTCTTCATTTTGGAGGATTTTTCTTTCAAGGCTCTCTCTTTCCTCTAGGTCTCCTGCCATGTTGCCTCTGGCTGCTCTCTCTCTCTCTCTTTCTCTAGCTCTTAAGCCCCTATCTACTGCCTCACACCTCAAAAGCTCAAATCCTAAGCCCTGGTTGGTTGCAAAACCCTCTCTCCAAATAGAGCAAATTTCTGAGGTGTAACTTTTCTGTTCGATTCTTTCTCAAGCCTACTGCTCTGATCCCTAAAAAATTTCAAAAATCAGTTTCTGTAGTTTGCATGGTGAAGGTAGAACTAACTGCCTTGATGGAAAAATAACCAGTTGCAGTTACAATATATTAATTAATTATATATATATATATATATATATATATATATATATATATATATTAATAAAATAAATAATAACTGTATCGGGAGACTCATCTCAGAGACAAGTGCACATTCTTCTACAACCGGTTTTCCACAAGTAGATGTTACACTCTCTCAAGTGTAACACCAACATCGGTGCTTTCCTGAGGCCCACCAATGGTTAGAACACCGGTCAGTGAGGCCCAGAGGAAAGAGGGACAGAACCATGACTTCAGAATGCTTTCATAACCAAGACCCACTGTGAACCCCCTGGAATAATTAGGCTTTTGCCTGAGCATCTGCTAATGTGCTAATGTGCCTCTACTTTCTTACCTCCCCAGCACCCAGTGAGCCTTTGCTGTGCAAATTCGCTGATGGAGGACAGAAGAAGAGACAGAGTCAGAGCAAGCACACCCAGAATGGGAGACCATGGCCCAGAGAAGGAGAGGTGAGTCCTGAAAGCTGCTCAGGAACTGGGGGGTGGACCTCCCTAAGGAAGGGGTAAAGCAGACATTTGGAGCCATGCAAAAGAAAAAAAAAATTCGGAGCTAGGGATTGCTGGCTGACACCCTCAGTGCTAGGGATTTCTGGCTGACAACCTGACTCAAAAGAGACCCTGCGGAAGGGATAAGACGGAAAGATAGTGCAGGACATCTAATGTCCTCCTCAAACACAGCTAAAGAACCATGTACACACATAGTTATACGTGATGCTGGTATCTCTCCATCCCCCATACACACTTAGATTTTACAGGAAACAAAATGTCCAGAGCCAAACAGGCTTCCATGCTTTCATGTGTAGAGAGAATGACATTCCGTGGGGAAGAACAAAGAGCTTGAAAATCAGAATCAAGGGAGTTGGAGATGTAGGTCAGGTGGTAGAATGTAGTACACTGCCCTTCTGCGCCAGACGCTTGGCTTTGATCCCTCGCATACCATAACACAAACCAAAGATCCAAAGCCCCGGTATCTCCATGACAACCCCAGGAATTAAAAGTCAGATGCAGGGGGATCAGATGTGCAAGGTCATCTTTGGGTACATTGTTAATTTGGGTAAAATTAGAGCCAACCTCAAAAAAAAAAAAAAAAAAAAAAAGACTTCCCCGTGTCTTTACAGAAATCTGAAAGGAATTCATCATCACAAGACAAATGGCAGGCTGACATTTCTCCTTTAACATAAATCTTATCAGGAGTGATAGTTACCCTCATTCCCATCATGGCTGGAGAACAGGGAGGGAGCTGAAGGTGTTGGAGAGCCATCAGGGAGCAAAGGGAATATATGACTTTGATAGATTCTCAAGGCTGCTGGCAAGTTCCACTCTAGGATGTAACATGCCTCAGACTGCATGACAAGGAGGAGCAGAAGGCAGGTACTAAGGAAAGAGGATATACTTCTCTTGCATTTGCAAGGACTGGGATGGGGGAGGTCAGCTTGCTTTTTCCCTGTGGAGATTTGTGTGCCTACCCCTTCCCAGTAGGGTTTGTCAGCTGTAGGCAGTGAGATGGGGGAGCAAGTGCTCTAGTTCCTGGGAGAGAAGGGATCTATGATATAGCACTTGCCACAAATAATTGATCAGTAATTACATAGTGGCTATGGGATGCAGGTACAATTATTTAAGGAAACACTTTCATTGAAATTTGTTTTAAGAATCCAGTGTTTGTAGTATAAAAAGGACAAGAATTTAGGTTAGCTTTACCCTCTCATGGTGCTTCTCTTAGTTTCTTTCTCTTTAGCTGTATTTTTAAAAATCCTGGCAATTTAATGGAGAAAACGTTTATTTGGGCTCAGAGTCCATCATGGTGGGGAAGTTATAGTAACCACCTGGTCACATGATGTGGTCACATCTACAGTTAGGATGAAGAAACTTATAAATACATGCCAGTTCTCAGTTCCTTTTTTTTTTTTTTTACGGTCCAGTATCTGCTGCCTAGGGAATGATACTGCCCACAGTGGGCTGTTCTGTCTGCCTCAGTTAATATAATCAAGATAATCCCCACAAACAGGCCCAGAGGCCCCTGTCTTTAACGTGATTGTAGATTATGTCAAGTTGATAACACTAGCCATCATAGTGGTGTGTAGACACATGCATAGACATTTATACCCATGCCTACATATTCGTGAGTGTGTGGTGGTATTTAAGAAAGAGAGAGAGATGCCAGTTTAAAAAAATATATTTTATTAGCCAGAAAGGAGCGAGAGAAGCTGATACAAAGTCCAGCTGTCCATAAAAAGGACAAAAGACAAAAACAAAAAGTGATTCCCATTAGCCATACATATTTCTTCATAATACAAACTGACAGTGAGAGCTACACCTTATGGGACTTGGAAATTTGTGCTTTTTGTTGTTCGTTTTTGTAAAATAGCAGGGGAAAGGTGCCTAGATTTTGGAGGCTTTTTTTTTTTTTTTTTTTTGAGGAAATATGATAGAGTTGTTTGAATAATTAAATAAGTGACATTTAGTGTCAAATCCATAATTTCAGTGGGAGATTTTTTGCGTTCTTATTCCAAGTACCTGCTTTGTCCATTTGTCATTTAAGAGGCATCATAATTACCTGTCATCATATTCTCTGAACATCAAGAGAGCTGTTTTAAGAAAGAAAGGAGGCTGGGAGACTCTTGGTAAATGGTTTAGCCATTTTTTATATTCTGAGGCTGTTTTGAATGTGTCTATAAGGGTCTGAAAACCCCTCTTGAATTGCATAGCTGTAGTCAAGCACTGTATAATGTATATCATTATAGTAAGAAGTACATAAAATAAAACCAGAATAATCATTGAGTGTCAGAAGCCAATGGAAAAATGCAAGAGTGTTCATATTTTCTGTGAGAAAGTAAGCTGAGATTGCTTGTGTTTTAATGAGGGCATTGGGGGTGTGACCTGCGTCTTGGGGATTGAGTTTAATGCATCAGCAGAGAATCTTACAGCCACAGCATCATTACATTTGTCCCATATAATGCGTTCATAGTCTAAAAAGACTCATTTGACCTTAAAATTTGATTAAGCAAAATGCTTTTTAATTACAGATATCTTTGCACCACATACTGTAACCCCCAGCTCTATGAGTTCATGAGGAAACTTGGCTCTAATGACAAATTTCGTCTCATGTGGAAGAATCTTTAATACTTTCCTCAGGTCACCAAGAGGCAGTTATAAGAAGATCACAAATTTTGGTATCAGTGTAAAAACCACAAAACTCAGACAAACAAAACCAGCACTCGCCACAGAGGAAAATAGAGATTGTTAATTTGGAGCCAACTATAAGTGACTGTGGCCAGGGAACACAGATACTGATTACCTCACACACCATGCCTTAATGCAACAACCACAGGGCTCCGATAACAGAACAATCAAAGGTAAAAACCAAGGTGCTTTTAAAATACGGTGTTGGGCTATGAGGTAGGTGAAGGGCGGCAAAGCAGGCATCTCTGCCATGGGTCCTGGATGCTCTCTGGTGACATCCTTAAGCTCTACATTGAGGAAATCTACAGGTTCTGCTTAAACAGTCCAGAAATAATTTACCTGATAGGTGGGGGATAAATAAAGCCCAAGAGAACCTGACCTTCAGCCTGCCACACTTGTCCATCTGAAATTAAATGGACAAATGTAAAGACTGGATAAGATAGATGACTGGGCATCTCATGAGCTCTGAGCCATTTCTGAGCCAGGGATATGATGGAAGAGAATTGGGGTTGATTCCCAATGTCAACCTCAGAACTTCATGTGGGTATTCATGGCATAGATGCACAGAGGTGCAAATACACATATGCACACAACACACTCATAGAAACACACACATACACACAGAGAGAAGAAAACAACACATACACAGACACCACACACATGAAAATAGTTGTCCACTATTCTATAATTCTACTTCGAGTCTTAGCCATATTCTTCCTCCATTCATTCTCAGGACTAAGAGATGTAACTCTCTTCAAAGCCCTTTCTGATCCATGATGTGTCAGTTCATTCTCAGGTTGCTGGCACAGATGCTTGAAAAGGTGACTTAAGAGAGGAAGGGTTCAGTCTGGTCGAGTTTCAAGAATGCAGTCCATCAGAGCGGAGAAGGCATGGCAGGTGGAGCATGTGGAAGCTGCTCACATTGAGGCTGGAGTCTAGAGGTAGAGATGAGAGATGGATAAAGTGCTCAGTTCACTCTTACTGTAGGTCTGCCCACCTCATCCAGACACCTCCTTACGGCTACACCCAGATATTGATCTCCCAGTGATTCTAGATCATTGACCATTACATTAAAGCTGGATCACAGATTTTTAAGTATGTGTGTGTGTATAGATAGATAGATAGACAGACAGACAGATATAGATACAGATATAGATAAATTAGAGATTGAGTAGAGATAAATGTATGTGTGTGTATGTGTATATGTATGTATGTATGTATGTATGTATGTATGTATGTATGTATGTATGTATGTACATTTCACAGTCTATAAAGCAATGATATACCTTTCAGTCACTGTTGAGTTGGGGCTGCTTCAGAATGGTGTCCACCTGTAATTGTAGTACTTTAGAAGCTTATGAGGAGAATCATGAGCTTGAACTACATCCGGCCTCAAATCTAGCAACACTGTAGTCAGTTGAGGCCACCCTTCCAGAAGTAACCGAAGGCAAGAGAAGACAGGCAAAGGTTCTTGCTCATGGTTATCTGGTCTGAACTGGGTGCCTCCTAACTTTGGCCTCCACTCATCTGTGTTTCATTCTGGTGGACACATAGTTCCAGACTTTTCAGACCAAGTCCAGAGTATTTCTACAAAACCCCTGGGATTAACGAATGAAAAAAAGTAGGGAAGGAGTTTGTATTGTGATACCATGCTGATATGCTGGCAGGGGAGGGAGCATCTTAAGGGGAAACAGGAGTAAGAGAACAATTCTATCCCAAGGACTCCTCTGTTTGGCTGTCAGACTGTCACCTTGCATTTAAAAAATTAATGTAGGGGGCCAAGCTTGAACTCCAAGAGCAGCAACCAAAGGCACCTGTTCTGTATCCATCAGAGGGAGTAGACCTGTGAGGGTGGGGCAGAGATGGGAGAAACTCTTCTAGACCCAGAGTCCCCAGGAGCTTAAACCCGACACCCCACAACCCCCCCAGACACTTTTCTCTTTCATAAATGTGGGTTTAAAAATGTATTATTTCATTGTGCATACTGCTGTGTTACATATGGACATTTATCTAAGAATTATTTGTTTATTTATTTATTTATTTATTTATTTATTTATTTATTTATTGTATATAAGTACACTGTAGCTGTCTTTCAGACACATTGGATCCCATTACAGATGGCTGTGAGATACCATGTGGTTGCTGGGAATTGAACTCAGGACCTCTGGAAGAGCAGTCAGTGCTCTTAACCACTGAGCCATCTCTCTGGCCCATATATGGACATTTTCATACAAATATATGTTATACATTATCTGTGCTCTCCCTATGCCTCCTTTCCCTGACCTTTCTTACTTGAAAGCCCCTACCCACTAAAAGGTGCTACTTAAGATGGAATGCCTATAGCTGGAAAGATGGCTCATTGGATAAGATACTGGCCATATGTCAGCATCAGGACCAGAGTTCAGAACCATAGCACACACCTGTATACTGGGTATAGTGGCTGTGGAGGCTGCCTGTAGCTACAGGACTGGAGGAGGAGGGAGAGAAGGGGCATCTAACTTAACCAGAATGGCAGAAACATCAAGTTTCAGGCTCACTGTGAGATTCTGCCTCCGTAAATAAGAGAAGAGAGTAATCAAGGGCCTCACCCTGAGGTCCCCTCTGACCTCTACATGCACACATATGTACCCACACACATGAAGTCACATACATGCATTCAGCTCAGCACACACGTGCACACACCACACATACGCACACTCACAGGGCAGGGTTGGGGGATGGGATATATACCCCATCTTTCTAAGGAATGAATTTGAAAAATAAATAAATAACAATAGCAACAAAAATCTCAAAAGCCTGGATCTGTGACAGAGCCTAGAAACTGGAGACAACCTGAGCCCAGCTGAGTTAAAATACAGGAAAAGAGCATTTAAACCTATGACTAAATCTTCGTCTCTTCTGGGTTTTTGGGTCATGATTTTCTATCAATTTTAAAGAAGACCAGAGGCACAGCGAGGAGAAAATTGGACGTATTCTGCCAGTTTGGACACCCTGAAAATGAGCTTACTTTTCTGTACTGATTTGTTCCCCCAAATTCTTTTGAAATATCGGGAAACTGAGGGACTGGTAATGACCTACGTGCCTGGTTATAACAGAGAGGAGGAGATGCCCTTTTTTTCCCCACTCTTGAAAATTAAGAAAAACTGATAAAGCGAAAAGAATTTCTGCTCCATGTTGCAAGCATTTTAGAGTTAAGCTAAACACGGAAATTGATAAGCTAATTTAAACTTTATTATTTAAAGCTTTTTTTCTTTGGGGCATCATTTTGATAGTTAATTAGCGTGCTTTGGTGAAATGCATTTATTTATTAAGCGGTAAGTCTGGGAACTTTGCACACAGAAATAGACATGAATAAGCAAGATTTTCAGATTTAGATGTATGCTTGTGGCCATGACTTGACATAAATGGAAACCTTTGGGTAGGGGGCACTTTAAGTTATTATCTAATCTTGCAGGAGATGCCTGGAATACTAAGTGGCCTGGGGAAGAGATTCTCCACTAATCTAGAGGTCTTTATTTTTATCACTAATTTTATTTCCTATTTAAATGTTTTCCATACATTATATTCCAATAATGTTTTCACCTCCCCCAAGTCCTCCAAGATCTTTTCCCCAGCTCCCTACCTGCACAACTTCTTGTAAATTTTATCCTTCACAAACCTTGTTCGTGTCTAGCTCAGTGGAAGATGGCTAGATTTGTAAACCTGCTTCAAGATGCAACCTGCTAATCTACTCTCACGACTTTGTCTTAAATATATGGGGAAAACCTGGTTCATCTGGAGGACATCATGAAGTCCTAGAAGGGTCAGGGAACCCCCCAGGAACCACTGGTTTGGAGAAGCTTACAACTGGCCCTGGCCTGACATAGTCTTGAAGGACTATGGATGTCCTTAAGAGATTGAAACGAAACATATTTCTTGACAAATAACATGGCTGTTTGTCTAATGGGGAAATCATTTCCTGGGCCACCCTAGAGTGGCCTCTACAACCTCACCCAATTAGGAGATAACTGGGTAATGGCAGTCATAATAGGAATTTCCCAGGAGGGACCTCTGTGGATTATGTTCTGAATGGCCAATATTTATGATATATTTGTGCCAAAACATTCTTATGCCATTGTAAGTTAAAAGGTAAACTCTCTTTATCTGTGCTGTGAATTCCCCCATCCCTGGGACACTGCATTGCTCAGAGTGGAGACCATATTCTCGTGGCTCGCTCCAAGGAGGATGCTCATCTTGACTGTGACAGTGTGCCTCCAGATGGTCTGCAACCAGGAATGTCCCAGACTAATGCTAAAAGATGTCAGGAACAGGCAGGCACAGTCTACCGGAACCTGTGTTCCCAAAGGGTTTGCTTCCAGTGACTACTAAGGCCAAATTAGAAACTGGGCTTCATTCCAACTAGCAAGGTAAAGAAGAAGATGACAAAATCAAAATCCAATAGATGGCATCCTAGAGATCCTGTGACGATAGTTATATACTGAAATAGTAATAACCACTACCACCTTACAAGGAGGGGGGAGACTTATGAAATATGTATATTTGTAGCCTAAATTCAACCATAATATAGAGATGTTTGGATCAAATTGGGAATATTCCCACTATGCTATGAAAGCTACTCAGATTTTGAAATTTCTCTATGTTTTGTTGTGAGTGACCTTTGTGGGTTTGTGTAAAGAGTTTTGAATATAAATAAATCTTAGTTTAAATAGAAGAATATCATACCCTCTTACTAGATACTTACACTTAATTTTGTCTTTAAATAGTACAGATAGTATTCATTGTTATTAATATTATTTCTTGCAGCCTCAAAACACTAACCTTTTATAAGATATTCCCAAGCTCAATACTAATGGAATCAGCAGATACCTTTGGTAGCTCTCCCATAGGACCTTACTCCCAACAATAAAAATTACATTCTGGTCACAGTCACAAGTAAGAGACATGAGAACTATATAAGAAGCAACTGAATCAGGTCCTCAGATGCTTAGTGCAAAAAGCCAAGATTTTATTATGAAGGAAAACCAAGACAGTGCTGTTTCTTATCTTTTGACCTGTTCATAATTATCTGACAGAGTCAACGGAAAAGCAATCAGCAAAGCAAGAAAAACATTTTTTCCTCCAGTTGATGCTCTGAAAACTTCTTCTTATGGAAACACTTAGAAAAAAATGATCTTCACTGTTTGGATACAAAAGTGAGCTGATGGAAATAATATTGATAATAATCAACTCTCTGACTGCAGCAATAACCACATTTTATTAAATAGAAAATCAAATTAAGTTTTTGGGGGAGATTCAGTGTAGTAATATTAAAGTTTGGAATTTCTAAACTATTTCCATGTAAAGAATACATTTTCAGGAACACTTGTTAGGGTCGTTTTTTTTCCTTCTATTTTTGAGATTGTAATTAAATCATTTTCCCCTTCCTTTCCTCCTTCTAAGAGCTCTCATAATTTCCTTCCCTGCTCTCTTTCAAATTGATGGCCTCTTTCTTCATTAATTGTTATTACATGCTTAGATGTATATCCATATACACATGCATTCCTAACTGTAACCTGCTCAGTCTGTATAATGCTACCTGGGTATGTTTTTAGGGCTGACCATTTGGTGTTAGATAACGAATTGGTGTGTTCTTCCCTGGGGAAGACTATTTCTAACACTCTGAGCATTCCTTACTGTTGGAATTTCCTGTGTTGTTTGTATAGAGTTTAACCCAGCAACCCCTTACCCCCACTCCTGCCAGCCCTAGCATGTCTGTTGTTCTTGTTCAGCTCCTGTTTAGCCAGTCATGATGGTAAGACTCTATGGGTGTCACTTCTGACATTCCTAAAACAACAACTGCACAGTAAATTCTCTGAGCCCCTGGCTCTTATGGCCTTCCCATCTCTACTTCTTCCGTGACCCCTGAGCTTGAGTTGCTTTGTAGATCTAGCTGTTGGCACTTGGCTCTACAACTCTGCATTTTGATTGGTTGTGGTTTTCTGTGATGGTCTCTGTCTATCACAGAGAGATATGGATGATGATAAAGGCTACACTCATCTGTAGGAATGAGGACAAGTGTTCAGAATATAGTTAAGGATGATGCTGGCTTAGTCAAGTGGTAGTTTTAAATTCCCCCTGGAGATCCACAACTTCACTAACCCTGGCTAGTTGGCTGGGTTTCTAGCGCCAAGAGTAGTTTCCCTCTTGTTGAGGGGGTCTTAAGTTCAATTAGAGAGCTTTTGGTTGCTACAAAGGTATGTGGGTCACCACTGCACCCTTAGGACTATCTCACTGCACCCTTAGTACCATACCTCATAGAATCATACCTGGGTAGGACTGTTGGTTGCACCCTCCCTTGGAAGCCTATGTGAAACCTTCTGGTACCATGAAGACTAGTTCTTAGAAATGATGTTTCCAGCTCAGGATCCCCTGGGCTCTTTGTCTGAAGTGTACTCTGTCTTCAGCAAGAAGGCCTTACCTCCTACCTCTAGGGTGCAACTAAAGGCAATGGAACCCTGACCAGCAACTGAAAAGAAGGCTTATAATGCCTGCTGCTGAAGTTGTTGTTAGGTGGTCTTGGCTCTTAGAGGGAGCATTGTGAACCCAGAGGAGAAAATTCGATTTATACTATATATGTATATTTATACACAGACTTGGGTGTGTCGTATGCTTTTATCTTTTAGGTGGAAAGCTAGTGGTGTGACTTTTTAAGACATCCTTTCTTGAAGATATTTAAGTTCAATGCATTTCTATTAGTCAAGATATAGGCCTATGAATAAAATGAATATATATGAATAGCCTTGACTTGTATACACACACACATACAGAGAGAGAGAGAGAGAGAGAGAGAGAGAGAGAGAGAGAGAGAGAGAGAGAGAGAGAGGAGAGCTAATGTTATTTATTTTATCACAGTTGGTTTTAAGCAAAGTCATTTGGTATAATGGGGAACCCTGAACTATGTTTTATGTTGTCTGCTTTCAGTCATGGTTAAGAATGTCCTCTGTCCATAAGCCCTGTTTATAAAAAGCTAATATTAACAGGATTTCTCTTCCTTGGTTCCAAGTAGAGGAAGGATGCACAGGCTTTGTGGCCAAGTGCAATTTGTGTGCTATTTTAGACTACAAGGCCAAGGCAGCATTGATGAACTTAATTCCGAACACCCAGTCTCAAAATACTGAGTCATCATATACTCTAAACTCACTTATGATTGAGAAAAAATATATCCTCTTGGATCTCAAGAAAGGTCAGCAACCACACTGATCACACGGGGCTACAGCACATATTTAGATTTATGATGAGTCATCTTTCTTTTTGAGTTGTGCATTGCAGCTTGGCTGGTTTGTGTTTGTTTCTATGTCGAACGAAGGTGAATACAGGCAGACTGGACATCAGGTGATCAATTTCAGCCCTGTCATCCCAGGCTTCATCGGTTCACTCAGTGTCACTTCACCTGGTAGGTACAGGAACATGCACACGTACACACACACACACACACACACACACACACACACACACACACACACAAAACCAGGGCAATGCAGATACCCACAGAGGCAATGAGAAGGGGAAGAGTTCCTTAGAGCTGCAGTAATTGTGAGCTTGGGAATGGTGAGCCACCTTACCTTCTGTGGGTGCTAGAAACAAAACTTGGGCTCTCTGCAAGTACAGCAAGAGCATTTAGTCTCAGCTGAGACCCTGTCTCCAAAAGCAAAACAGAACACAATACACACAAATTGAGTGACATTTAAAAAAAAAAAAAATCAAAGTACACAAACATCAAAACTGTAATAAAAACCACCAGAGTCATCATTGTGGCCCCGGGTCATTGTTTATAGCTGTATTGTTCCTAAATATTAACCATTTGGGTTTCAGCATGTATCATGGAGTTGTCAGTCCACAATCATTTCCAAGCCAAAGTGTTTCCCAGAATTAAGAAGCCCCATGTTGCCCCCTCCAGTGGAAGTCTCTCTGTCCTGTGCTGAGGCACCCTGGGGAACAGTGTTTAGGAACATCATGAGCTTTGTGTGTGCCAACTCTGAAACCTCTGTTCTTCCCTGAGGAGGGTAGAGTAAGAATCCCTTGCATATGTTATGGACAGAGGAGAGTCTTCAGTGATGCTTTTCTTCATTATTTTAGGCTAAGGATACAGATCCTAGAGTTTAAGTCATATGTTCCATGACTTCTGAGCTGAGAAATGATTCTGGGCAAGGTCCCTAAGTGGGTCAACACCATGTTTCATTCCCATAGGATCTCGACAGCTGGTGGTGCATGTTCATGATTAGAGACAGCACAGGAAATAACCAGGGTGCAACTTAGTGACTGGTGCCTGGCTAGCTATGCTATCACAAACTACAACTGAACTGTAGTGGTGTGATGCCATTGCATAACTCAGGTCTGCTGAAATCCAGCTCTGCTCTGTGCATGCACAGGCACACACATATACACACACACACACACACACACACACACACACACACAAACTCTCTCTCTCTCTCTCTCTCTCTCTCACACACACACACACTTTCTCTCTCTAAATGCATGTGAAATGGTGTTTACTTTTTAAATAATAGAAATAAAATCTGCTGCCAATATAATGCTGTTGTAGTTTTTGACCTATGATATAAAGTATATTAAACACTAGAAATTAATATATTTTATTTTTGTTCCACATTGTGCTAAGGTTCTAGTAACATTGCTCTCCAAATCATAAATCATTACTTAACACTGAACCATTAGGTGTTTGTAAGAATCTTAGACAATTCTTTTTCTTTGAAGGTCATGCAATCATAAGAGTCACAGGCTAGCAGAGGGAAAGAGGACTGAGAGGGAAAAGTATAAATAAGGAAAAATAAAACCAAACCATTGCTACAAACCATGGAAAAGACTACAAATCATGAAAACCACTGAGAGATAACAAATTGTATAACTCATACTTTTAAAGAGAAGGGAGATGGATTACTAACTTAGCTATTTTACATGTCATGACAAGGTAGAATCAGTATCCAACGTCCTTCTGATTTGAGTGAGATGCCTCAGCAGGCAAGGTTGCTTTCCTACAAGTCCTGTAACCTGAATTTGAGCCTCAGGATCCACAGGAGGGATAGAAAAAAAAAGACCAGATGTTCAAGGTCATCTTTGGCTATATAGATAATAGAAGACCAGTCTGTACTAAGAGTCTACGTCCGAAGGAGGAGGAGGAGGAAGAGAATAGTAATGCTATCTCTGGGTCAGAGAGGTGGCTCTACAGTGTAAAGCAGAGTTCCTAGGACCCATGTAGCTCCCAACACCCTGCAACTCCACCTTGCCTGATACCCTCTTCTGGTCTCCATAGGCATCTGTATTTATGTGCACATAGTCATTCACACATATAGACATACACATATACATGTGGATAAAAAATGTTTAAAATAACCAAAAAAATGTATCTTTAGCTAGAAGTACACATAAGGCAAGAGTACCTGTTATAAATGAAAATCTCTTGACCAGACACTAGAAGAACCCAACCCTACATTTTTATGCTCTTGGGAGCACTAGAGTGCGAGCAAGCTCAGTATTCCTAATAACTTAAAACATATAACTAGGGAATAAAACATAAACCGCTTGATGCTGTTTTAGGACATTTCTGTTGAGCATGAATAGCTTGAAATAGCTTGTTGGTTAAGGTTTTGTCCATTCCACTAACTTAGAACATAATTTTCCTGCATACAGCAAATTATGGTACAACATATAGACATACTGCCTTTATTTGGACTCTGTTTTATAGTGAATTATCTATCCTCACAAATTGGGAAAAAAAAGATAGATACACAGTAGTTACCCCAGAAGTCTGAGCATAGCTCTGATTCTACTCCATCCATCTGGTAAGGCTCAAAGAGACAAGTTAGTTTAAGATTAAAGACCAACACACTTGTGACCCAATGTTAGTATTGGCATGCCTTAGACAATTTTATTAATAGTGAATTATTCCTATTATTTACAATCTTCTCATCTGCATATGAGGAGAAAGTCACTGAGCCACACTGATAAAGTTTTGATTTCTCAGCAGCACACAGATGGTAATAGATTGATTGGCCAGCATGTTACCAACCTGGAGAAGTAGCGGGGGTTGGGGGGAGAGAATGGGGGGAATTACATGGAGACAGAATGTTTTTCTGGGATTCTTGAAAACATTGGGTTATGACTAATGGCTACCGGCATGACCCTATGGTGTCTGCTTTGAGACATCATTAGTACTGAAGAACACAAGACTCCACATCGAGCGTCTCCCTACCTTCAGCTAGGTGTGTTTCAGATACTACTAGGGCTCCTGATGCTTTGGTCAGCCTCTCGGTACCACCCTTCTTATGGAATGTGAGAAGAGTCTAACATGAGTCCAGGAAGACAGCATTTGTCTTATGAACCAGGTAGTCTTTGACTGACTTTGTAGTTCTGAACTCTGTCGTCATGAGACACTAAACACAAATACACTCTCAGGAGAAACTGGATTCCGATCCCAGTGAAATCAAACATGGGAGAGTCCGCTGGAAATCGAAGTTGGACTTGTCTGCACTTGGGATGTCTTAGACCAGTTTTAAAGATGTAGAGATGTTGTCTAAACCATTTACCACTAACTCCTTCACACCTATCACAAAGTGTCTAGCACATGAGACCCAGGTAGAAAAAAAATTAAGCTGTCTCCTGTCCTGCCAGGATCTACCAAGAGTCTTCTTCACCTTGAACTGTAGGCAAGTCTGTCTGAGCCCTGGGAGGTGGAAACACATACCCCTGCTGTGGTGAGTCAGGTCTGCTGACTGGCTCTCCAGATGGGGCTTTATCTATTGCAAAGGCTGCATCGGAGATTGGGAGAGTAGTCTGAAGGAGAAGCCCTTCTCATTTTAGAAGCCTCAATAACTTGGCCTCTGAGCACTAATATATTTCAGTCTGATCAACTGCCCTTTCCTGAAGCTTCTGAGCCCAACGTGAATGTGTAATGATGAAAGATAATAAATAAGAATCTTAAGCCCCCCGTGATATGATAATTTTGCACAAAATATAATTGATGTGTCTAGACCTCTGCCTAGTCTATCTTGTCAAGGGAAAAATGGGAAAAAACATAAATTAATGTCTGGGAGAAGGGTTAGGTGTCTGCAGCCTGGATGTGGCTTGAGGCCAGGAATATTACAGCGCACACTTCCAGCAAGAAAGGCTGAGGGCTGAACTCCATGTCCTCTGACTGAATTGAACAAGGAAACCATGACAGCTAAGTGTGACATCAGTCAACAGAGCTATTCTTAGAACTGCTGTCATGTCCTGGCAATCCCAGGTTGCTCGCAGGCCTCAAGATCACTCCCATCAATGCCTAAGCACGCATAACTTCCAGGCAGCATCAACTAAACCCAGAAGATCCTAGAAGGATCTGGATCAATCTGCCAGCCACCTTTGCTCTGTTAGCTCCTCGGGCTTGCCCACTGTAGCCTCAGAATTCTGTATTTTCCATGGTTGGGCCCCATGTCATAGTGTTTGGACAGTATGTTTGCTACACCCTTGTCTGTAAAACACCATTGGTTAAAGATGAACTATTATATTATTTTAAACGCCACTAAAAAGAGAAAAGTGACTTGACACACTATGAAATGCTGGCAGTTATTAGGGGAATCCTAATTTCACAGATATTAAGATGTGAGAAAGTCAAAATGGTGTCTTAGAATCCGTGAAATTCAGACATTTAGATTGAGATTAAAAAACAAACTCCCTGTGCAGGCTACTTCGTTCATTGTTGTGACTAAATTCCGACCAAAAAAGGAACTCAGAAAGAGACATATTTATTTTAAATCACAGTTTAAAACAGTACAATCCAGGAACTGGAGCAACAGCTTGGCTGTTAAGAACACTGCTGCTTTTGCAGAAAAACTGGGTTCGATCCACCAACATGGTGACTCACAATTTGCTCTCACTCCAGTGCCAAGGCATATGATACATCCATGGAACAAGCAAAACACACACACACACATACACACACACACAAACACACACACAAACACATAAACACACACACAAACACAAAAACACACACAAACACACACACAAACACAAACACACACACACACATACACATATGTACATTTGCATCTTCCAGTTTCTCATTTAACCACCGAGTTCTTCCTGGAAAGATTTAAGCGTCATCAGCTTTCCAACCTGAGATCTCTTCAATCCTGTTTTATCTTGTCCTTCCCTGTTGCTATAAAAAGTAGATATCCTCTGGCAGGAACATTTTTAGATGAAGCCAAGAAGCAGAAATTCAGGAATGACACCACGCCTAAACATCAGCTTTATGGTGCCTCTCAGTTTGATTCCATCAGACATAAAGAACTCACTTCTCTTGGCTCCCTGGCTGCATTTGCTACTTTGAAGGTGATAAATCTGCAGTGTTGCTTTTGCCTGATTCCCGACAGCCCTCTTGAAGCAAGCCGGGAGATGTTTAGCAGCTGGTCCTCCAGCACAGGAGGTCTTGCTGGTCTCCCTCTTTCTTTCCTTCAGAGCCAAAACCACAACGCACCTCAGGCAGGCCGCTTGGCTTCTGTCTGGTGCTGTCTCCACTCCCAGTGATCACCCCCCTCTCCCCGTGTATGCCACCAGCCAAGGGTTTCACAAGTTCTGCTGAGAGTTGAGTCCACTTCTGATTTCTTAAGAGGAAGTGTTCCTAATAAAAACAGGACCCCTAAGGGATGCACTCAAATTTCATTTGAAAATTACGCTTATGTGAGGTACAAGTCCAGAATCCCCTCAAAGTCTTCAATTGGCGCCCTAATTTCTTGAACACGTGTTTATCTAATCCACAGCATGGAATTTTCTAAAGTGGTCTATGTGGGACACATCTAAGTGTTTTTAAATCTGGTCACAGCAGCCCAGCAGTTCTTCGGACTGTCTCTAGAATGATGTCTATGATTAGGCACACCCGCCATGTGTCAAGATAAACCTAGGGAAAGAGAAAAAAAACTATCCAGCCAGCTATCTTCTTGGCTTTGAGATAGTCATGGAGTCTCCTTCCCAGATAAGAATTAGTGTTTTCGACCAGGGATTCACTCATACCTGCTCCTAATATAAATGCTATAGGCACCATCTATAATTAGAACCTGTTGATACCATCTACTCGGTTGTTCAGATGTGACTAGCTAATATCCAGCCCCTAGCTCATTCTTCTCACCTGCTTCAGAGAATTTCTCATTTTATTAAAAATAATGTTTACCTTCTTTCTGGCCTGGTAGCATATGCCTGAGGCAGGAAAATCACAAGTTGTGGGACAGCCTGACCATCATAGCAAAATTCTCTAAAACAACAATACTATCCTATCCAATAGTTCACTTTCTTTTCTAAAATATTTAGAATATTCTAAAATATTTAACACTAAACAATTTTCCCCAGGAGGCCTAGAAATGCCCCCATTGTGGCTGAAATCCCAAAGCAAAGCCTAGCTGTTGTTAAGAAGAGATGTAAGTGTCTGGTTCTGTTTTAAATAAGTTATTCATGCCATTAGCGTGCAAACAACATCAGCAGAGAAACAGGACAACTCTGGGAATGTCAGGAGCCCTTTTGAAGGTCGACAACAGGATTAAGTGTCACTGTCTCACATATCTGGTGTGACAGTTTATTTTGTTCCAAGATATTTTACATTATTTTTTTCCCTGTGACTCTGGAGTTTGTCAACATGCCATCATATTTGGTGATTACCCAATGGTAATTTCATGCCTCTAGCTTTGTCTAAAGGGGGCTAGACGGAGCAGTGAAATCAATTTCTTCCTCGTCTTTGTGGGAAGAGACAACGGGAAATTGAATGCAGACTTTGCATTGAGGGCGTATTAGCATTAGAACTCAACAGTGTGTCACGTGCAGGACGGGCTCCAGGTGCAGCCAACCTATGTGTCTGGACGGTGACACCCAGCCAAGTCTTTGGCTAAAAACCCCCAAATCCCTTTGTTTAATCCTTGCCTTACTTTGTTACCTATCCTGTTTCAAATGCATGTGACCAGAGACTGTCCCTTACAGCCTAAAGTACTGCATCAAAATCCTGAAGTAGGTGATGTTTCTTGTCCCAGGCACCTCTCCCTGCAATGGCTAGATGTTCCTGATTCCCATGTATCAGGGAAGGGACACTGTTAGTCACTTTAAATGTTCTAATGTGTATCTATCTCCTAGGACGTGCCCCCTCCTCCCTGAGAGCTTAGGGTGCTTGGTAGCTTCCTCAGTGGAGCCAGCCCAGGCACCTTTGCTGACTTGTAACAGACATCTTAGTCTACTTGCCAACCTCGCTCCTCCCCCATCACACCACCTCTGACCACCCAAGGCATTGTGCTTGCTTTAGTCCCTCTTTCCAATCCAAATCACAACATGAAAAGCATTGTCTGTTAACATGAGATACGCAAGCTTGAAGGCCCATGGAGCATGAGATCATTTCTTTCAGTTACATGTGCATTAGCTCTAAAGAACTGGATGGGGAAAGTGGATTAAACCATGTAGCCAAGTAAGAAACTCAAACACAAATAGTCTTGCATTTCTTTAACATTTTATGCTTTTCTTCTTGTACCTTGACACGTCCTGGAAGCTCACTCACTTGTATGCCCTATCTCTTTATTTTAAAGTAATTATGAAGTCACGGCAAGCTATAAAAACTTTTCAGGAGTTCCTATGTATAGCCAGTTATCCAAATGGTTACAAATCATGTCATTGTGGCAGGGTATCAGAGAAAAACCACACTGATAGGATTCACTTAGTAATTTTAAAGTAAAAGCAAACATATCAATCTAAAGATAACTTGGGCTGTTTTCAATTCTTTTCAACATTCTGTTTCTATTTACATGTGCTAACCACACAGATGGTCCTGGGACACCCAAGGCCATCTGTCTGCACAGCATAGGGAAGACTCTACCCCAGTAGAGTTGGTACCCAGGCTTCCCTGAAGCCCCAAGCAAATGTCATAACAGTAGGGCAGTGGAGATCCCACATCAGAAGGCATGGATGTAAGGTCTCAGATTTTAGGGTTCAAGAGAGACGTTGAGATGAACTTTCTCTTTGATGGAGGGATTTACTGGGAAAGTTACCATGACGTAGATAGATGTCTATGTTATCAGATGGCATGATGAGGTTCTGAGTCAGTTGGGGGTGTGGTCCCCCCTTACAGGTTCTGGGGCACAGTGCTATACCATGTAATTGATGAGTAGCCAAAGTCATTTTGTCTCTGATTTCCATGTAGCGGGGTGAATGGGAAAATTTGTCTCTTTAGTCGATGAGTATACAGGATGTACTTCCCTGTGCCTCCTGATAGCTTAGAGTGCTTGGTAAACTTCCTTTGTGAAAGACAGAATTACAGATCCACTGTCACAGGACAGTGCCTTTCATTTCTTTTATAGTAGCTGAGGGTCCAGAGAAAAAAGGCCTGGGAGCCCTTAGTTAAAGGGTAACAATAGATTTGTGAGCTTGAGATAGTCACTGGCCTTAACAGTCTCCACTGTCTTTAGTGACAAGACAGAGAGAGATTGCTTCTGCCTACTTCATAGACTCACCATGAGGATCAAAGTCAGTGGCAGAGGAAGGGACAAAGATCCCCGGCTACAGAGTACCACAGTGAAGTTCCTTTGCGTTCCTGAAACTGCCGTTAATTACAGACATGTAATTTTTCCTTTCTTTCATTTTGTGTTTTAAAAGTAGCCTTAGACTGAAAGACAGAATAAGACTGGCTCTTCATTAGCCATAGGGGCCAGAATGTTCCACACCCTATGTGAACAATCTCCCTATCTTCTGATTTTTAGTAGGACAGGGGGTGGCAATATATCAGAGGAACTCTCTAGAACTCATTAACCACACACCTCTGAATAGAATCTTTAAAAATCAATACTTCTTACTACCCTTTATCTCAGGTTGGAGGCATCTCAAGGACCTGATACAGGCGCCATCCAGGATACAGGCGCCTTCCTCTGTTCATAGCATGGGATATTCAGCTGTTCCCATCACTGCTAAAAGAGCTACAGCCAACCACATTAGCCAGCAATGGTTTATGAAGTAGAGGTGAAAATCACCCAAGCTTCATCATCCCTTGCTCTATTTGAATAATATAATTTAAACTCCCAACTCAGACTAGCGAATTCTGGTGTGTGAGTAGTTCAGCTTGTCCCATTGGGGCAAGAAGGGTAAAGAAACATCTCTGTATACATGGGGTGGGGGTGGATTTTAATCAAGAAAACGAACTTCCTGAACTCAATATTTTAACACAATAATAAAAACGTTGAGTTATCTTTTTCCCCTATTCTTCTCCTCTTCTGTGCAGGCTGGCATGGCTCTGACCTATGACCCCACAGCTGCCCTACAGAATGGGTAAGTAGACCTCGTTTTTCTCAGCATCTATTTTTTTTCTAAGTAGTCTATGCCTCCAAATCCCCACCAAAGAAAATATATATACATACTTTTCTTTTGTGCGTGTATAGCCTCTCAGCAAGACATTTCCTACCATTGCTTCTGTCTCCTCAGAAGTTTCCATAGTTCTAAGCCTTTCTCTTAGCTCATCTCTTCTAATCCTCTGGTATCTCAAAAGTGGTCTGAAAGGAAGATTGGGTGTAGAAGGATCTTCAGCACTGCTCCTCAGTCACCTGTGTCTCTAGTTGCCTAGCTGTCTCCATTGAGGTCAACTTTGAATGATGCCTAGTATTTGGCCAGGAGCATTTCTGCATTCGAGTTAGGTCATGGTCAGACTTATTCAGCTAATTCTATCTTTGCTCTTCATTTTCATCTGTCTGGAAACATGTAGCCTCTTATTTAGCTTCAAATCCTGCCTCCAAAAACCAAGACTGACTGTTACGCCACATACTGTGGCCTCTCTAAAACTGCTCTGTAATCGGATTGCTTTTCTATCTCTCTGCTTCCCTTTGCATGGCTTTGGTTGGCTTGCATTGGCTCTGAGCATTTGCTAACTGTCTGTTTCCATTCCAAGATTGAGGTGGGGTTAATGACCTTGACCTGTCTGCTTTTTATTTACAGAGTATATACTATTAGAAATCAAAACAAGATAATTATTTTATAGTTAATCATCCATCAGTAGTTTAAGGACAGTCATGATCACTGTGTTTAGATCAATAACTATTTTGCTGGGCCACATAAGAGTGAAATCTAGACATTGGATTGGCTTACTCATAAACTGTTAAATATATAGCTTCAAAATTATAGGTATCATCTGCACAATGACATGTCCATTAGTCCAAGATGGCGTTAGTACTAACTCCAAATTGTGTGTTCTCACTGACTTTCCCTCTAGCTCAGTTGTTTACAATGCTATTGTAGAGTGCTTTGATTCTAGAGCACACCCCAGAGCTCACACCTGGACAAAAGACATGGTTCATTGCAAGTCCTACACTGTGCCATTTGAGTGAAGGAAAATGTTCCCATTTTCCAAATCATAAATCATTAGGTCTGCCAGAGGTGGAATACCACATCTTAATCTTAGGAGAGCCTACATCTCCTCAAGTCTGTCTGGGTCAGTAGGAAAGACAACATTGCCAGGCGGAGGGGGGGAGAGTTGGAGAGAGAGCACAGGCTGTTGCTGCCATGGGATTTAGCATAGTATTTGAAGGTGGTGGCTTAGCCTATTGAAACAATGGGCATCAAGGAGATGCTTTCTGAGAACATGAGCTGCCTGAGCAGAGGGATCTGCAGAGTCGGCTTGGCTACAAACCATTCACAAGATAGAAGTTTCTCCTGGAACTGTGGTGGTCCAGAAAGGTGTGCTGAAGCTAATCTGAAACTTTAAAACTTGCCTCTTCATTATGGTATGACAGAAATAATGAAGAAGTCCTTGAAGCAGGAAGGTCTTAGAAATGGATGAAATCACAGAAGAGAGATGAAAATAGCCTAAGGCTGGGGAGAGAGCTCAGCCAGCAAATGTTTGCCTTGTTAACGTGAAGGTCTAAAACTATAGAAAGGAAATGCCAGGCCAAGTGGCTCAGAACTGTAGCCTCATGCTGGGGAAGTAGACTCAGAGAGATATCTGGAGCCAAGTAGCCAACCAGCCTGTATGACATCTTCCAGACCAGTGAGAGACCCTGTTGTAAAAACCAAGGTGGACAGTGTCCTGAGGAATGACAGCTGCGGTTTATCTTTGACCCTCATAAGCAGGCAATCCAACCTGCACACAAGTATGCATCAGCATTCACAACACACACACACACACACACACACACACAGAGAGAGAGAGAGAGAGAGAGAGAGAGAGAGAGAAAGAGAGAGAGAGAGAGAGAGAGAGAGAGAGAGAGAGAGAATACTAAAATGATCTAGTTATAAAACCACAAGAATTGTTCTAAGAAGCTTGATATATAAATGAAAGAGGGAACATCTAGCAAGGTCCCCCACTGAGAACTGTAACACAGTGAGGAGCCAGGCTCTGCTTTTACTGCTCTCAATTGTACTGATAGAAACTGAGCCCAGAACCTTCTCTAGGTCCCTTCTCTTCCACGGGCTTTCAGTCTTTTCTCTGAGATTTTTTTTTTTCACACTGTCTGTCCCCTTTTTCTAAGGAACCCCGGCCATCTTTCGTTCTTCTGGATCCCAAACCTTTATAGTCTATATCCAAAGCCATGCCCAGCCATGGGCCCTGTCATTTGTATCTCCATCTGCTTCTTAGATATTATCACCAAGTATCATCCTAGTTCCTGATGAGGCAAAACTTTCCATTGGTTTCTCAATGTTGGGACCCATGTACAAAGCCAGATGCACACTTCTGTAATCCCAGCACTTCTGTGGTGAGATAAGAGTTGGCCATGGGAGAATAAACTCAAAGCCTGTGGTGAGATAGCCTGGAGTATACAGTGCAGTATCAGATGTAGGAACAAAGGCCGTATCTCAACAAGGTGAAAGGTGAGAAGCAACTCTAGACAGTAGATCTCTGACTTAGGCACACACACATGCACACACAAATACACACTCAGCCACATGCATACATACATGTATATGCAAATACACACATATACATGTATGTACATGCAAATATACACATATACATGCATGCAAACACACACACATACATATACAATTGCACAGGTGCACACTCACACAGTCACATTCAGAAACACTTTGTATGTGCACACATATACATGAACATTCACACATCATACATGCATGTATACACACACATGCATGTATATACATGCACACAGAGTGGAATGTATTAGACTGTGATCCATTGTAGCATTATTTACAAGAAGAAAGGAGTTTTATATGCTTCCATGGGATTGAAGGAAATACGAAGATTGTAGCAAAATAGTCTTGATCTTACTTTTAAATGCTTTTCTTATCTTTGGTTTTATTGGCTCCTATGGTAACTACCTAATTGGAAGTCACTGGCAGAACAGCCATTATTATAAATGTGAAAATGTCTTCACATATTTTCTCAGAGAACTGCCCCTCAGGCAAATATCGGCTCCTCTAAGGGGCACAGACCCTGTTAGATCACCTGCTCTGGAGAACCTCTGTAACTGTCCAGAACTGAGGCATGCTACATCAGGTGGAAAGAACCTAAAAAGAGAAGTATTCACTACTACAGGGAAGAAACCATTTCTGCAACATGGCTATATCACAGGCTGGATCCAAAGACAGAGGTACACGTTGCTCTAGTCCCTGTTGAGACAGTGAATACAACTTAATGCTCAGCGAGCAGACTTCATCAGCAACCCTCTCTGCTTTGATTCAAAGTATCTTCCTATGCATAAAATTATTGGTGCCATCATTGACTCTAATAAACATATGGAGTCACAATTCTAATATAAGATAGGATAGAATAAAACACTTGCAAAAAATGCATAAGTACTAAAATGTGCTTATATCCAATGTCTAGAAGATTTATTGTATTTTTAGTGTGTGTGTGTGTGTGTGTCTGTGTCTGCATGCTCACATGAGAGTGGTACCCACTGAGTCTGCAAGAGGGCATTGATCCTCAGGAGCTGGACCTGCAGGAGATGGAGAGCTACTGGAGGTGGGTGTTAGAGATTTAACTCAGGACCTCTGCAGGAGCAAGAAGCATCCTTAGGTGCCCAGCCATTTCTTCAGCCCAGCATTCACTTGTATATGAACAAAATACCAAAAGAAAGAGTGTCAGACAAATGACAGAATTTCCTCTCTGGGAAGATCCAGCAGTATTTCAGGAAATAAGGAAGGAAGGGTTCTTTCATTTTTACCACTTACCCGATTAAGAGGAATTTTTTCCAAAGATGAAAACTCGATTACAGCAGATCACACAGAAGTTGTGTTCTGGGGAGGGCTTGCAAGCAAGGCCAGCCAGAGCTTCTCTCTTGCCAAGGCCTCCATGTTGTAGTAAAGACTGTTTGGTGGTCCTCTGGTGTCTGGTAACCATACACTAAGCCAAAGCATTTTCGGAGTATAAGATGGGGCTGGATCCTAGTGTTTTTCTCATTGCTAGGACCAAATTCTTAAAGAGAAGAGGTTTAAGGGGGTAGTCGAATTGGTTTTGCCTCACCTGGTTCGAAGGTGAGTCCATTATGTAGAGAAAGCTGCACACTGGGGGTGATCAGAGAGCTTTTGAATGTGGTGGCCAGAGAATGTGGTGCCTGTTTATACTCAGATCAGGAAACAAGGAACAGCCTGGAACCAGAACTGGAAGCATGCTATGTACTTCCTGGAAGCGACTTCCGGGATTCAGAAGCCTCTCAAAATATCAGCATCAGCTGGAAGGATGTTTATCTCCGTGGGCACATTCAAACCATGACAGGGATGTTACACTCATGAATCAAGACTTTTGTGGTTGCTTCCACAAGACATGCACAGGATCAGGCAATTCAAACTACTGGCCCAGAGGAAGGAAGGGCTCATGAAGCCCCATCCCCAGCTAAGGGAATCCGTGACTGCTAAAGAGGGGAGTCTGTTTCCTTCAAAAACATTGTCCCTGGTGTGTTGCACACATGCCACCAGATGGCCTTACACCCATTCACAAACAAGAAGTACTAATACTTCGCAGTAAGTTATAGAAATGAGAAGAATAAATAATATAAAAGGAAAAAGAATATGAAGTTGAACGGGAGTTGGAGAAGAGATGGATCAGGGGAATAGAGTGGATATGGTCTTTGATATATAACCAAAGAATTAAAAACCAAACGAGTCCCATAACTGTCACATTAATACTGCATTGTGAAGCAGAAGGGAGACTTTGTTTAGCTTATCTGTTAGTGTGTTAGTTGATGTGACTTTAGGACAATAAGAGTTTGCCATTGGCAGTCATTGGAAAGTCCCAATTTCATCTCTATGGGTCCATCCAAGTAACCACTTAAAATTAGTTCAGTATCACTTTTGGGGTCAAAGTCATCACCGAGAAGGGAAACCTGAATAATTTATTTTTTACCATAGATCTGCTTGGCAAAATAAAAATGTGTATTCCCCTCTACTTGCTCAGCATAACTCTGCTACAATCTGTTATTACTATTTCATCTTGTTTTTATTCTCCAAGCGGTCCACTATGAAATCCCATCAATTTCAAATATGAATGACTGGAGTATGTGTGTGTATGTGTGTGTGTATGTGAGAAGTAAGCCTTTTTACATTCCCAGTGCATCTTTCCCATGCCCCTCTCTCCATGATGTATTTTGTAAAGCCCCCCAGAGGGCTTTATTGGAGCCCGATGTATTCCTGTGAGAGAGGACAAGAAAATGTCTCCTGTGGTGTTCTTTGCCA
>NC_137956.1:45553908-45823908 GCF_963924665.1 Micromys minutus | reverse complement strand
AAAAATCCCCAGTAAGGATTGGGAAGATGGTTTAGCAGTAAGAAAGCTCACTGCTGTTGCAGGGGACCTGAGTTTGGTTCCCAGCACACACTTTGGAAGACTTACAAACATCTGTAACTTCAGTGACAGGAGATTCATTGCCCTCTTCTGGCCTCCACAGGCATTACACTTACAAGTGACACCCACATACACAATGAAATGTAAAGAAATATATTCTTTTAAAACCCTTGATAAAACCTAAATAAGTTTAACCTAAATAAATTGATAATAAAAACACACAAGCCATTAGCTTTGAACCACAACTTGAGTCTTGGCAACCTCAAATCTCAGGTTTTCCCTGTCCAGTAGAAGTACTATGAAATGTTTCTTTTGAGATAAATCCTTATGAGCCTGTCTTCAGAGTGTCAGTGACAACTTAGAGTTGACTAATACTTTGTCTTGCTAATTATAAAAGGAGTGTCATGTCTCACTCTTGCTACGGATTTAGCAAAGTAAAACAATCTTTGCTTTGTCCCTGATTTTCCCCAATAGATTGGAACATGAGTGCCTAGTCTTTCGCTTGTGACTTCATCTTATCTGTTCCATGACTACTTTGGTCTTTCATGTGAGTGTAGCTAAGTGGGGAAGGTGGTTTAATATCTCACTGAAATATTGGGTCTACAGACACCTGGTACACATGAAGGCGTCTCCTACTGTTGATGGATATTCTGTTGGCTTTATTATTCAGGCATTTCTCTTCTGTGGAAGAGAAGGTTCTTCCCTCGGACTTGTGCATTTCTAACTTCACCCAGTATTATTTTATAATTGTGCAGTGGGTGTTTCAGAAGGTCAAGGAAATCAAGTGCTACCCACAATCTCTTGGAGTATGTCCCACAATCCTGTGACCAACATCACTTCCTTGATTGAATCCAGAAAGTTTATGTTCCAATCCAGACTGAAGTCATCATCCTCCTTCTTCTGTTTCCATGGAGAAAATACTCTCTGAAGGAGGCATGGATACTACCACATAATATCTAGAACAGTGGCTCTCAGTCATGCTGCACGTGACCCTTTAATACAATTCCTCATCTTGTGGTAACCCCTAAGCATAAAATTATCTTCACTGCTACTCCATAATGGTCATTTTGCTACTGTTATGAGCTGTAATGCTAATATTTGCTATGTATGGTGTCTGATATGCATCCCTCATGAAAGGGTTGTTCAACCATGAGAGGGGTCACAAACCAGCAAGTAGAGGGAGGACCACTGATCTAGAACCTTCTAGAAATAACTTCTTGTTTCCTGGACAGATGGATGCAGGCTCTTATCAGCCATCCTTACAAAGCCCAGTTTCCTTATCTTTAGGAGGACTTTTGAACAACACCGCCATTTGTAAGGCTCAAAACTGCCCTCTACCTGTTAGTGACCAACGTTGTTGTGCCCACAGATGATCTTGTAAGATGACTTAAAGTTGTCTCTGTATTCACCCAATCTGTCCCTCTTACAGGGATCAGATATGTAACTCTTCCAGAGGGTTCTGTGAACAATTTTGTGGAAAAGTGGTTCTGGGGAACTCTCTTTTCTCAGTGTGCTTGGCAGGGCTGGATTACAGGCCAGGCATGCAGCTGCTTCATGAATCTCTTGTTGTTTTTCTGTTCACAGATTTTATTCTTCACCGTACAGTCTCGCAACCAACCGCATGATCCCACAGACCTCTATCACGCCATTCATTGCCGCCTCCCCTGTCTCCACGTACCAGGTACGTCTGCTCACCTGCACCTCAGGCACGGTCCTCCTTGCCAGCAATATGTTACCAAGAGTCCGAAAGGGCATGGTAGGATTAAAAAATAATGGTGGTCTACACAGTAGCCATACCTTAATATGATGTGTTCCTGTTAGGAATTAATGTAGGATTCCTGCCTTCCCAGGGCTTCTTTACATCAGTTCACCAAGTATTCAGACCTGGTGTGCCTTGTGTTCTTTCTGCACAGCTCCTTCAATTCTGGGGAATGGTCCTGCCTGCTGTCTGCTGGTTCGGTTGCTCACAGTCCACAGGGGTCTTCTCTAACAAGCATCATTGTCGAGATCCCTTCCGTATGGCATTCCAGGGTAGCCTGCCTTTTCATGTCCCTATTGTGTCCCAGTTGTCTGTGACACAATACCCGTTAGGTATTCCGTGGGACCTCCTAGTAGGGAAGGTAATGGAAGTGGTAAAACATGTTTCTTCTTCCTGCTCTTTCCCTCATTTCTTATTCTTAAAAAGGTCAGACTTTGGGGTCCCACATGTTGAAATGTTGGGGCATCTGAGACTCGGTGTGTGTCTTAATCCAGGTGTTCTAGCTAGTAGTTCTGAGTCCAAAGGTGGACGGAAGTAGCCATGCTTCTGCAAAACTCGCTCTTCATTTTGCTCTTCTGAGCTACCTACCAGCTCCGCCAATCACTCCCTTCTCTTTACCTGCTGTTGCTAACCACTCATGCCATGTAAGGAGAGACTGACAAAGTACACTGTGTGCACCCATGATTTCTTTATGGTATGCACACAACGGGTGTGGACGGCAGTTTCAGAGCGGGTGGGAAGCTAGCGTTACCTACTGCCACGAATCTGGTGGCATTCCCCCTGCTCAGCAACTCTATACATCTTCCAGAAGTCCCATCTGTCAGAGCATCAAAATTAAGGTTGATACACATTTCCCCGTAAGCACCGAGTCCCCCAGAGGCACACCCTTCCTTTCTAACACTCAGACTCTTGAAACAAGATCTCCACACCAACAGGGTAGATTCTGGTTTAAATTGTGTGAGGTGTTTCCAGAGTGGCTGACTTCTTAATTGCCTTCTCTTGGGACCCATGAGGCTGTGTTCAGGTGTCTTTCAGTTTTGTTCTTCCTTTGTGTGTGTGTGTGTGTGTGTGTGTGTGTGTGTGTGTGTGTGTGTGTGTATGTGTGTGTGTGTGGTGTTGTCTTTTTTCTAATCTTGGCTCCAGCAGGATCCGAGACCACCCACTGAGCCACAGCATGGAATACTTAGGTGACATGAACAAATATCCACAGAAAAGTGATTATCTTCATCCAAAGATTATACATACTTCCCATGTTATTAATGCTTATTTTGTAGCACTTAAACAAACAAACAAACAAAACAAAACAAACAAAAAAGCAACTAAAGTATATTGGTGAATTTTGGAGTAAAAATACAATATACTGTAAAAGAAAACCTCACTGGCTTTTTATGTGATGTTCCATTCTCACACATTTTTTTCTCATACGTCTGACATGTGACACATTTTTAGAAGAGCTCCTGACTATCCTACACATTTTTCTGCACAGTTTCAGTTGTCATGGGAGAGAATATTATCACAAACATGCTTAAGTTGGCCTCGACCTAAAACATTCCTCCACACTTTCTGTCCTGTTTCTTTCTGACACTAATTTTGCTGCTTGGCTAGTTCTAAGATGGGGCCACCTGCACGTGTGCAGCCGCCACTGGTCTGGAACCACTGGGGAGTCTTAGCAGTCAACTTCGGAGCCCTTCAATGTCTCCCTGGCTGTCCCTGGGAGCTGACCTACAAATCGTCTCTGGGGCTCTTTAAGACTTTAGTCTTCAATCTGACTTCAGAATATGGTTTCAGGGTTCAGTCATGAGAGCTGGAGAAACAAACAAAAAAGGAAAGGCTTTCAGTCCCCCAAGGCCACAGAAAAACAGGTGCAGTGGTCCAGATCTGTAATCCCAGCTACGGAGGTAGATTCAAGCAGATTTGGGGCTCACTGGCCAGTCAGCTCAGCCTACCTGGTGCCTTCCAATCTAGTGATAGATTTTCAAAAAAAAGAAAAAGAAAAGAAATCAAGAATGGAAGGAAGGAAGGAAGGAAGAGACAAAAGAAAGAGAACATGATAAAATTTACCTTATGAATAACACCTAATGCTGACTTACATTCACACGTAAAAATGCACACACACACACACACACACACACACACACACATACACACACCATAGAAAGAGAGAGCCTGGCCTATGTGGGTACTGCAGCCAGCCACCTAGATGGGGAAATTGCTAAATTAACCAGGGCCGAGAGTTCCTGCCTCCACTTCCTAAGACCTAGTGCAACTCCACCGAACACAAGCACCGAGTTAGTTCCCTGTGTGATTACCTTGTCCTAATGACTGCTGTTTGATGCGTAGGTCCAGAGCACGTCATGGACGCCACACCTGCCATACATTATGCAACCAACAGTAAGTGTTCTCAGTCACCTGAGGCTCAATGTTTCTATTCTCCAAGTGCAAGCTTTTGGGATGCGGAGCGCTCTGGGGTGGAACTTTGCTCCTAGACTAGAACTCTTTCAGACAGATACTTCCTCCAGAAGCAGAGAGGCCACTGAAAGAGGCACAGAAGCACATGCCAAACGCAGCTAGAGATAGGTGTGGACCCACAGGCAGAAACAGAGGTTTGTGGGCAACAAGATTTCTACTTCAGAAAGAAACTCAGAACTCTTTACGACTGAGCCTGACTAATTAAGAAAAGTTTTTATGGCCCCCACTGTCTTTGTTATGGTCTCCTTACTCCTGATACAGTGCCATATGCTCTGGGGGACATTTTTGACCATCATGGCCAAGTGCAGACTCAGCGAAATGCGTTTGTAAAACCTACTGAGGAAAGATGATGTGTTTGTAAAATCTAGACGATACGCAGGGTGATTCCATCTTGCAGACCATTAGCTGTTCTGTTCTTCACTGGAAACCAGAAAGTCTTCCAAAACATCCCCAGTACCTTCTGCTTGCTGGATTTCCCAGCTGTGTTTCCTTCCCTTGGGCTCCAGTGAGAAGAGGGTTGTATGAGAGGAAAATGAGAATGAGCAATGGACAGCTCTGATCAGTGTTGTATTGTGCAGCTTGTATAACTCTGTAGGAGAGTAGGGGGGTCACATGCACACACACACACACACACACACACACACACACACACAGAGAGAGACAGACAGCCCCAAACACACACTCAGACAGACACACACAGACACACAGACACATGGACAGACACACAGATACACAGAGAGAGACTCACATAGAGAGAAACAGAGATAGGCATACACACAGACACACACACACACACACACACATCTTTACACCACAGAAGTTGAGATTGTATTTTGCAAGTCCCTCTAGTTTCCCTTATTTAAACATCTTAGGGTCTTTCTAAGTTCATCTTGCCTTTGTTCTATAAATTATACCAATATGTCCAAATACAGAGCAAAAATCCAGGCTCGCTGTCCAAGTCATGAGACAAAACTCAGTGTGTTCTGCCAAAGCAATATATAGCCTAGTAGACAGAGCCAGCATAGGGTGAGCTCAGAATGGTTGGCAAGCTCCAGAGAGGAGACTGTCCAGCAGGAACCAATAGACTTTTAAAAAAGCAGTAATGCGCTCACCTACAGAGAAATAATGCTCATAGTCTCTCTCTGAGGCAAGCAACATCACCTTGTGGCCAAAAGGAATGCACATCTGGAAAACTCTGAACATTTTTTCCAGATGTCAAGCATAAATGAATCCCAGTTCTTCTTAAACTGTTAAAAGAGAGAGGTGAGAGAGAGAGAGACAGAGACAGAGAAAGACAGAGAGGGAGAGACAGAGAGACAGAGCTGGAGAGACAGAGAGACAGATACAGAGACACAGAGAGACTGTATAGATCTTTATTTCTTCTAGAAGTAGGGACTAAAGCCAAAGCATTCTGATTTCTCCTTCTTCATCCTAGCAGACCTTCAGCTCTGTCTTAATGTGTGTTTATAGCATGTCTTTCTACATCAAATCGTAGGTGTGTGTGTGTGTGTGTGTGTGTGTGTGTGTGTGTGAGCGTGCACACTCGCATTAATGTGTCTTTGGATTTTGCTATCGGGTGCTTTTGGTCAATGATACCACCTCACTTCCCATGACTGAGCTATGCGCTGTGGTTGGGCTTGGTCTCTCAGACTAACATGTGAGGTCTATGGCTCCAGTGGTTTCCTGGACAAAGGATTGCCTAGGCCACCCACTACTTTGTTTTCTGAAAGTGAGCTAAACAGTGTCATGGCAACACAGAGTTTGTGCCATCTGTCTTCCCCTAGCATGCTTTCTGGTTGTCTATACTGTCTAGAGAACCTTAGCAGCTGGCCTGAGATCTTTCCCAGGGTTAGAGTTCAACTGGTCTCTCTCCATGATACTAAAATAGAAGTATAGTTTAGCTCTCTAAGGCCAGAAGACAGACTAACTGGAGCTGGCAAGACTGAGCAAGTTGAGGAGGGTTGTGTTGACTCTTGGCTGGGATGGTTGTGCTTGAAAGTCTTCCTAGCTTGTGGGGAGTTGGGCAACAGATTAAACTTTCCTTGTCCTTACATGATCATAGTAATATTGAAATGATTATGGATTTCATTCATTAAATGAAGCACAGTATCAATGCTCGGAAGTGTGCTTTGTCAAACTCAAATTCTCAACAAATGGTTATTATTGATTTGGAATAAACAGATGTCTCATTCTATTTTAAGTAGTATCATTTGTAGAAAAATGTGTAGAAACAAACCTAAGGACAATAAGAGTCACCCTTCTCTAACACATTTAGGAGCTATTTAAAGTCCTTGCCAGTAATTGTGGTGCAAATACAGTTAGCCAAAAATAAGTAAACCTAATTATATCAGTACTTAATTTCCTAATTAAACCATTTAATATCTAATTCTTAAAGATAATAGCTATTAGTATACTTTTATTACTAAGCGGATCTTGATTTACAAGCATGTCGATACTTGTCTCAAATATCGAATTCCAATTTATTTTCAGTTTTTCTCATTGTCCTGGTGAGCTTTGCATGTCAATTTGACACAGCTTGGAATCAGCTGAGAAAGAGTCCCAATAAAGAAATTGTCCCTATTAGATTGGTATGTGGGTGTATGAGAGGAATTGCCTTGATTGATAAGGGATGTAGGGCATCCACAATGGGTGATAACATTCCCTTGGTAGAAGGCTCCTGGCCTAGAAGGAAAGTAGCAGAACAAGAGGTGGAACAATTGAGAGAATGAGCCAAAAAATATTTCCTTCGTAGTTTCTCCTCTGACTTCCTTCAATAGTGGGTCATAGCCACTATTCTGGTCTGTGTCCAGGGAAATAGTTCACAGTTCACTGTGGCAGGACCGAGAGATCTCACTGGATCTTCTGGGGTGTTGCCAATCCCACTTAGGAAAGACTACTACATCTGTCTGGCCTTCTCGAGGTGAGAGGACTGTTGCACATGTGGGCTACAATCAACATGCCGGGTTGTCTCAACACAGGGCTCCCGACTCTTCTCTTAGATCTCAGCATCGCCCTCACAGGCTGATGGCTTACCCAGCTCACCAGGTCTCCAAGGCAGCATGCGAAATGGGAATGGCACGTGGGTGCACAGTGGGCTGATCTGAATTCCAGTGTGTGCACATTTTGTTCACTCTGTCCTGCCAGAGAGGAGAGAAAGTAGGGGTGCATTGCCTCCAATCCCATGTGGCTTCTTTGATTCCTAAGTCTCCTCTTCTTCATCTAGTTAATGTTAGTCATTTCAAGGAGGAAGGTCACCTTTTCTTTCTACTTAATTACGGTTTGGTTATCTAATTACAGCCGTATGAGGAGTGTGAGGTCCTCTTGTTGCAGCTCCTACAGTTCTGACACCATGAGGGCTACATGGGGAGTTTAATGGCAAGCAAACCTCATCTAAGGCTGAAGGGCAGATGGCAGTTTTCCTTTGGTGACAGTGCTGTTTCCGCAGAACACTGAATCTGAGTCTTCTTGGCTTGAATATGGGTTGCGGCTGAACAGTGTTTTCCGACAGAACATAGGTTTGGAGAAAACATCGGGTTTGCATTCCCCAAGCACCATTTTGTACAACTTCTCTTTTATGCCAACACATAAGCAGAACAAAACATCAAAACCTTCATGTTTTCATGCCTTAAATATCAGAGAAAGATATTCTGAGCATCTTCAGAAGCAACATGGTCATAATAATGCACGTATTCACATGAAATAGTTCCCAGCCTAATAAGAACAACTAACCCCAGGATATATGTTACTGCTTCTAGCAAAACAGAATCCATTTGGGTGGGAGTGGCCTGTGAACAGCCATCTTCTGTCTGGTACCTTTTCCTTTTCCTGCTCCTCCCGAGTGAAGGAGCTCTGAAGAAGGTTCTTTCCACAGTAGACCACTTCCTGCTTTGCTGCTATTGGACAGAACTCAGACCTTCTTTCTACAGTACATGTTCAATCTTGGGTGACCTGAAAACAGCTCTGTGAGGTCTGCCCTTCTACCCCTTCAACCTTCTGTCAGGTGGGAGAGGATTTGCAACTAGTTCCCTTCATGCAGGGATTCTCTTCTGTAGAAGTGACCGTTGTGTTTTGTGTAGTCAAAGAAGGATCTATAGTAGCCACGGTTTGGGTTGGACTGTTTAAGTATGGAGAAAGCCAGAGTAAAAGAATAAATAAAAAGGGATAAATAGACAGACAGATGATAAATAAATAAATGATATAGATAGATAGATAGATAGATAGATAGAAAGCAAGAAAGATGGACAAATAGATGATAGGTAGATAGACAGATTGATAGACAGAGAAACAAAAAGACAGAAAGACAGACAGACAACAAAACATAAAATCCAGCACTCACAAATCCCAGCTGGGAAAGCTGCCTGGGGATGCCCCTTTAAGGGGGAGTCTAAGAGCAAGCACAGTGTTCCCCCAAGTGTGGCTTCTAAATCTAAGAACAAATGGCAGTGGACAAGAAATGACGTCATCAAAACTGGGTGCCCACAATACCCACCAGAAACTCACTGGGGAAGCTGAGGTGGTCAGCGATAGTTCCTGACTGAGCTTTCTCTCACCGCCTGCACACTGGTTTCTCTCTCACACTCTGCGAGCACTTTTATATCGTGGGACAAACATAGGAACCTCTGTTGGAAATGCTTAACTCCCTCCCCTCCGTTCTCACAGACATGGTGGTTTTACTCCATGGCTGCTTTGCATTTCTTCCTTCTGTGTTGCAGAGTCATGGGTTAGGCCCCCATCTAGGGATAAGGGGCCTTGGCGGATACTTGGCACAAACATGCTTAGGCCTGAACCGTCACTGTGGGCCAAGCAGTGCCCACTTCCAGAGCCAGCTTCTCAGGGAACTCAAACAGCACATGATAGTTCACCAATACATTACACCTCATTAACAGTACCACTTAACCTGGTCAATTTTTAATCATATGAAAATGTGTGTGTGTGTGTATATATATATATACATTTAATGTGCATTGTGTTACAACCTGTTTGATATTTTTCCCCCATTAATAGAATTGTCTTAGTTTTTATAGCTGTAGCACAATACTTGATTTTGGTTTGACAAAAGAGTGAATTTTTTTTTTTTTTTTTACCTTTGGCTCAATGACTTAGCTACTTTTATTTTCTTGATGTGATGAGACACTATGCTCAAGATAGCTCATAAAAAAGAGTGTTCAAGGGAGCTTGTGGTTTCAGAGGGTTGGTGGTGGGGAGTGTGGCAGCAGGCAGGCACACAGGCACTTGAGCAGCACCTGAGAGAGCTCCCATCTTAAGACACACCACATGGTAGATCCAAAGCTAACTGGGAAGGGCCTGGGATTTCAAGACCTTAAAGCCTACCCCAATGACATACCTCCTCCAACAAGGCCACACCCCCAATCCTTCTTAAACAGTTCCACCATTAGAGAACAAGCAATCAAATCCATGAGCTCATGGGACCCATTCTCATTCAGAACCTTAAATGAATACATTTTCAAGCCGAAATGCCCTGTCTCCCTTACCCTGGCAGATGGCATCAGAAGGCTCCTGAGAGCCTTTCTACCTTAAATTTAATCAATACATTTAATAATTCATTTTCAGCTTCATTAGAATATGCCCTCTTGTTCATTAGCATTATGGGAAAACTATTATTAAGTGTTTTTGTCTTTAATCAGCTGTATATGTTGGACTTAATCCAAAATCTTTTAAGAAAATGGTTTTTATTCCTTTCCCCTTTTCCAACTTAACTTTAATTACACGTTTTATAATTTTTAATTTTTAATTTATTTCTTTCACTGAAAACTCCATCATGAACTACATTCTATCAGAATATAAATTTCTTTAAAACATATTTCTCATTCTATCCATTAGTATTCTATTCTTTATTCTGACATCAGGTTTAATTATTAGGATTAATAGGTGCTATACCATTTTACATATCCTTGTTTTAGTTAAATTTCAATATCACAATTGCAAAGCCTTCATAATTATAATTTGAAACAATTCCTTGCTCCTTAAATTCTGGAAGAAAATGAAAATTGTATAGGAAGTGTGTGGTTTGTAGGATTTAAAATAACTCACTGGAACACCATCTTACTGTTTGGAAATAGATGTGTATATTTTGTCAAACTCCATTTTAAAGAATAATTCATGGATTCTATCTAATTCATAGAAGACTCAAATATGTAGCCCACTTACAAATCTGTGAACATACTACATGAGTCTTACAACCTGTCAGATGTCCACATCATTGGAAGTCATGCAAACAGCCCTATTTGTACTGGGTCACAAATGAAGAGATGAAAGCAGAAAGGACTGAGTAACAAGCAGAGAGATTAGAGATAATAGCAGGGATTATATTAAAAGCAAATTGCTTGTACATATATACATACATGTATGCATACATATGTACACATATACATATATACATGCATACACACATACAAATATACATGCATATACATATACACATTCATACATATATACATACATATAGATGTACATGCATATATATGCATCCATACATACATATATACATGCATACATATAGGCATGCATCCATTCATACATACATACATATATATGAGCATACATATATACATACACATATGCATACATGTAGACATACATACATATATAGATATACATACATACACATATACACATGCAAACATATAGATACATATACATACATATAATGTATATATACATGCATGCACATGCACATACATGCATGCATAAATATATATACACATGTATACAAACATATATACATTCACATATCCATACATACATGCATATATACATACATATTTACCCACATAAAGTTGTAAAGTAATAACTTAAAAGAGAGTAAGAGAGAACTTAAAATAATGCATAAACAAAAGCAATCAGCAGTTGTAGATAAATAGTTTATGATTTTCTAAAAGAAAAATCATGGAGTTGTTTTAGGCTCTTCATTGTGATCAAACATGAGGAACATTTTTACCAAGTTTTCCTTGACTCAGTCAGTAGTCCTTCTCTTCCCGAGGTTTCAACTGTGATAACCAATCACTTTTCATGTTACATAATGCAAAGGCTTGGGTTCAATGAGAAAGACGGACAGTTTGATATAAAGGCGCACCAGATAAATCTGAAATGCCCTCTTCATGTTGGAACCCAAGGAAGGGAACTCTTGATCTTCTCTTAAGATGTACAGCCCCATCATATAGAACATTTACATGCATTTAAGATGATTTTATTAGCATGTACGGTTGGAAAGTGTCTAGTGTTTAACCATAATATGCAGAGGAACTGGGGAACATCTTTGAGGGCAGAGGAGAAAAAGGGACTATGATCTGATGGGGTAGTGTCTGTGAGCACTAAAAAATAAGATGTGCTATGTAAAAATCATACACAAAATTTGGGGAAAGAAGCTCAAGAAATTTCGCTGATTTTGATCGAATCAGATGTCTGCTCTGGGATAAGAGAAGGGTTTGGCTGGAATCGTGAAACCTGGTCCTGTTGGAATGAAGCTCATTTAGTCAATTTTCACAGGCTATGGCACTTTAAAAAAGATCAATTCAGTAATTCATTAATCTCATTAATAAATTCTATTTATTACTTTTATGTGTATGGGTGTTTTGACTGCATGATTTCATGTGCACTGTGTGCATGCAGTGCTCACAGAGGCCAGTAGAGGGCTCCACTGACACAGAAATTATACATGGTTGTGAATGACCATGTGGATTCTGGGAGCAGAATTCAAGTTTTTTGCAAGAAAAGCCAGTGCTCTTAAGTATCCCACCCCACATGTCTTCTTTTACACACGTTGCCATGACAACCAAAGCTACTAATGGAGTCACTAAAGGGCTGAGAGTGAGGTCAGGAGACTCTGACCATGGAAATAGCTTGGAAATAGCAATGCTATTGCCTAGAATTTAGGTTCATTTCATTAAATAGTAACATAAATCGTAAATTGTTTCACTGGACAGTATGAAAACATTATAAAGTTCAGTAGCATAATGTATAAATCAACCCCAAGTGAGGAAAAATAACATTTTGCATTAGGAAAGTGTATTATTTAAGGCTGCTGGGTGTATAACTCTATACCCATGAAGCTGTTTTGTTTTATTTTCTTTTATTTTTTTGTAACCTCCACCTTTCAAATAGTTCCCCAAAGGCATCATGGAGAACACATTTCCTGCTGTTTGAGGTATTGGCTTCAAAGTAAAAGAAGAGCATGGGAAAGTTTTAACTCTTTTGAAATCTCAAAACCCACAGTAGCCCTTTCTGATGTAATTCTCAGACCCACGCAGGCCTGGAAGTACACACTGTCATCCCAGCACTAGGGAGCACAAGTGACAGGGTTCTGAGTACAGGACCAGCCTGTGCTGTAACCGCAGGTTCCCATCTCACATTTCCAAGGGCTGTGGGTGTGGCTCACAGTCAAACACCTGCCTCGCACATACAAAGCCCTGGATTTTGTCTGCAGAATCTCAGCGTAAATCTCATTGGTTCCAGATGCTTCACTCTCTGTGGCCATTGGACATAATTATTGTAACACTCTGTCTTCAATACTGTGGGAATTGGTTATTGTTCTTGTGAGTACATATAACATTTTTATATTATTTTACTCTATTACTTGTTTATATCATTTTAGATACAGCACCTGACCATAAGAGTGAATGACTAATAGACAAAATTCCAATCTACATGATCTCCTACATATCCTTAGATAGTACTTAGAGTCGCTTCCGCATATCCAGCCTGTTCCTTCTTCAAGTGTCAGCATTACTACCCTTAATAATTAACATTCAGCATAGCTCGGTGCACATGCTAACTGACCTTCTGTGAAGGCTTCATTTCCTAAAAAAATGTCCATGCCAGACTCTCCAGAAATTAACACATCACTGGAGCGACACGATCATGTAGAGTCGGGCTAATCATTCATTTTACACACATTGCTATGACAACCAAGGCTACTAAGAGAATCACCAAAAGGCTGAGAGAGAGGTCAGGAGACTCTGACCATGTTCTCTCATGTCTAAGTGCCCGTTAGTTATCATGATCCTCAGCAGTCATTAAACAGGCGCTGGGAAATGGGTTCAAGTTGTTAGGGTAACCCTAAACTTTAGAGATACTGTTTTCCTGGTCCTGCCTCTTGCAGCATGATTGGAGTTCTGCATTTCTGAAGAGGCTGACGGTGCTGTATTAGCACTGGGGAGCCTGATGAGTTTGCTCAGGTGCTCAGTCTTCAGGTCAGGGTCTTCCTTAATGATGCTGATAGGTCAGCCAATTAGCAGGCACCAGAGAAGAGGCAGATGCCGATTAGGAAAAGTCCTCAGGCTCATAATATAATCCTCTCATTGCTTTCCAGCAGCAGGTCTGTATTACTCACTGATTTCTGTGTTCTCATCTCTTTTCTGTCCCATTTACGGATAGTCTGGTAACTTTGGGAGATGTTAAGCATTCCATGCCGTCCATAGCCATGTTCAAAAATGATGCTCAAAGACTACAGAGATTGGGAATGAATTTTCACCCAGTCTCATCTGTCCCCTCCCATCACTTTTCTTCCAGAAAGTCTGAGACATTAGTAGATATGATCTCTTGGGGAAACAGTTACCTTTATTTTCACAATAAAGACGAATATAACATTTAGGTAGAAGAGAAGAACCAAATTGAAAGAGTTTACATGGATTGTTTTAGGACATGTTCAAATGTTCTGATATCTGTGGGGCCTAACTTTCTATTGAAAAGCTTCCATTAACGAATTAGTTAGTTATGAGTTAGTTAGCGATAAGATGGGTGTGAATAACAAGACTGATATCTCTTCTTTTCAGACCCAAGGTGAATGAGTAACTAAGACTTTGCCATCAAGTGCCCTCAGCTTATTCGTTTCCCTTCACGTCCAGTTCATGGCTAGAGATACATTCCGGCAGTTACACTAGTTGGCTGCATGGTGGTCTAAAGCTGGAATGTAATGGGAAACCGTCCTCCCTCCCAGCACCCAGGAGGCAGAGATGCAGAGTCATGCATTGGAATCTACCAGGGCCCCACAGTGAGAACATGTCTCAAAAATAAAGAAGCAAAGACACAGAAAAAGAAACCAGGAATATAATCTAGACTGAGGAAAGGGGAACAATATACATAATGAAGGAAATCGGCTTGTTAACATTTAAAATATGGGTTGCTACAATGGGCATTTCAATTTTGTTTATATTTTCTGAAACCAAAGTCAACATAGGAGATATCAGAAAATAAGAGGAAAGAACAAAAGAAGGAAGAGAAGGGGGGAAAAAAAGAAAGTTTGTCCTCTGGCGAAAGTAAGCACATCAAATGGCCCAGAAGAGATTTGTGTTTCTAGTACCTCATTCCAGACTAAGAGTGGGTGATGGTTCAGTCTCATCTCTCAGCCCAATACCTCAGACAATAGACACATCTCTGTGTTTGCTTCCCTTCATGGTAGAAATCAACTTGCAGAAGGAAACATTTTGTCTCAGCTCACAGTCTCAGAGCACTCAGTCAAGGACTTAGTGGCTGTGGTTTGTGCACCTGTGTGGCGAGGCAGACATGGTGGGGAAAATGGTAAAAGTGATGGGGCACATATAGACAAAGACGTAAGGAAGGAAGAAAGCAGCCAAGATGAATAGCCTTCAAGAGTGTGGTGGCTGGCTTCAATTGTCATCTTGACACCATCTAGAATCACCAGGACAGATTGTCTCAGTAAACGGTTGACCAAGTCAGGTTAGCCTATGGGTGTGTCTGTGGGGACTGTCTCGATTATATTCATTGATATGAAAAGACACAGACTAAAATCAGGTGACATCATCCCCTATGCTTGGATCCAGGACTACATGAAAGAGGAAGATGCCTGTGTTCACTCCTCTCTGCTCTAGACTGTGAATGTGAGGTGACTCACTGCTTCAAGCACCTCCCGTCTTGGCTTACCCATCTGGAGGAGCTGTAACTTGGAACTATGAGATAAAATAGGCTTTTAATTGCTTTGAAGAAATACCATGACCAAGGCAGCAGTTAAAAAAAAAAAAACTATGGGACTGGCTTACAGTTCATTTGGTTTAATCCATTATCATCATGGTGGGAAGCATGGCAGCATCCAGGCAAACATGGTGCTGAAAAGAGAAGCTGACAGTTTTACATCTTGATCCAAAGGCAGCCAGGAGGAGACTGTCTTCCACACTGGGTGGAGCCTAAGCACAGAAGACCTCAAAGCCTGCCTACATAGTGACACACTTCCTCCAACGCGGCCGCACCTCCTAATGATACCACCCTCCATGACCCAAATACCAAGCACACAGGTCTACAGGGGGCAACCCTATTCAAACCACTACACTCTTCACCCATTAGTTGCTTTTTTGTCAGAGTGTTTTATCATGGCAATGGGAAATAAAAGTCTGGTGTTTTCAGCCTCAAAAAGTAATTGTTGTGATCCTATAATCCCCAAATGTGCTTAGGATCCAAAATTGGCCTGTGCCAGTTTCACCTAAAATTCTGATGTCAGGGTAAAAACCGAGCAGCCATGATTACTTCGTGACTCATGAAATATAGGTGTCTCCCAGCACCACTGGAGTCTGATGTGCTGGTCCAAAAGATGCAGGGCAAAGTGTACTCCTTAGGAGCAAACAGAAACGATAGAATCACTGGCTGTGGGCTGTAAGAGTGCCCGAGGGTCTGCACTGATTGATGATGTCACCTTCCCTTTAGCTGGTGTCAACTCATCCTGCTTGATAGGAATTACCCCGAGGTCAATCGATTCCAAAGCTTCACTCTCGATGATGGACTGCTCTGGTGTGAAATGTCCCCTATGTGCACATACATGTCTCACACCTAGTCCTCCATGGAACCTTAGGGCGGTAGAGTCTTGCTGGGAAATGTGGGTGACAACCGGCAGGCCTTGGCATGTGAGAGCCCCACTCCTGCATGCACAGACAATCCATGCAGACAATCTATGCACTACACTCCTGCCTCCATGTCTTCTCCACCACGGTGGACTAGATCCCTTCTTAAACTCTAAGTTAAACTAAGTCACTCTTCCTGATAGGTTTTTGGCTACAGTGATGAGAATAGAAGCTCATATGGAACAAACCCATCTCATCCATACAGACAAGAAGGTGACTTTCTGCAGACTTTGTCCAGAAGATGTACATGAAACTGATTGACATCATACTACTTATTTAAAATTTTTTTAATGAGGATGATGGGACTGGAGAGATGGCTCATGATTAAGACCATGTGTTGCTCTTCCAGAAGTTCTAAGTTTAATTTCTATCATTTAAAACACATGGTTTACCTGTGATGTCAGCTCCAGGGTATCTGATGCCCTCTTTGGCCACTGTGTGTGCTAGGAAAAGGATGAAGAGAGCGTGTGGGATATGGCCCATGGAGGTATGGCAAGGCATGGGGGTAAGGGGGATGCCTCGGGGGCACTCAATTCCTTCCCCCACAGGGACCAGCCACACAATGGTATAGTACAGAATAGAGTTTATTCAGGGCATGGGAGGTTAAGAGGGTAGTAGAGGCAGACAGAGAGAAGAGAGGAATAAAGAAGTAGAGGCTGGCCATGAGCACCTGGAGAGAGAGGGGGAAGGGAATGAGAGAGGAGGGACGAGGGTGAGGAGAGCAAGAGACCAAGAGGCCAAGAGAGCAAGAGAGAGGAGGGGACAAGCAGCCCCTTTTATAGTGTCAGGTCACTGGGGCGGAGCACACCTGGCTATGGCCAGGTGGCTGTGGGGTGGGGTTTATAGAATCTCAACAATGTGTAGTTGTGCTCATGGGTATATACCCACACAAATATACATAATTAAAATGGAAAAAAAAAACCTTCAAAAATAATGAATAGTTGTTCCTTCTGTGTTACTTAACAGAGTGGAAGGGGAATGCCGGGAGGAGGGTGGGACCCCTGAGAGCAGACACCGTGGAAGAAGATGTATCTGCAGCCATGTTAAAAACAGGAATTTCTCAGCATAATTTTCACCTAGTACAGAGGAAAGAGACCTAGTGTCGACTGGACTCTAAAATTAGGCTTAAATTTCAAGCAGCTGGAAAGATTGCTCAGCCATTGAAAGTGCTGTTCTTGTGGAGGACTCAGGATCAGTTCCCAGAACTAGAACAGGCAACTCCTGAGGCCTGTATCTCTAGTGCCAGGGAACCTCTGACACTTTCTTCTGTCCTCCTTGGGCACCTCCATACATGTGTACACGCTTTCCCACAGACAGACAGACAGACAAACACACACACACACACCCACACAAACACACACAAACACACAAACACACACACACAAACACACACACACACTCAAACACACAAACACACAAACACACACACTCAAACACACAAACACACAAACACACACACACACAAACACACACACACAAACACACAAATACACACAAACACACACACACACACACACACACACACACACACACAAAGAGAGAGAGTAATAAAAGTATAACCTTTCAAAACACAACCCCTCTATTCAGAATAACTCTTACCCAGAGACAATTTGAAGGGCTTTTAATCAATGTGCATTACAACTAGTGCTGCATAACAATGTTTTATATTAAAAACCGATTCTTTCTTATCAAGCCTTTCGTCTTCTAAGTCATATATCTCTTAAGTACTTTCGATCAATAACTGAAGAAATCATCTTGATGCCCGTTTTGTGTTATGTGCTATTTATAAACACCCCTAATAGTACATCTCAGGATAATCTCTTCAACTTTCTTAGATGCATGTATAGACTCTAGTTCAAAGGAAACTTTAGAAGATGTCAGATTAGAAGCAGCTCCTTGTAATACCAGGATGAAGAAGACAGAGAAACAAAGGCTTGACTTGATGCTGAAGCACAAAGGGGCATTAAGAGTCACCGCCGAGGTCAGAGGTCAGCAAAGGACTGGCAGGACTAGAAATGCTACACAAGCAGCTAAACAAGGAACAACTTGGTCAGTTGTCCAGCCAATAATGGGAGGAACTGAAGAGCTTTGTTTAAAGGAAGCCAAATATCTCTGGCTGGCTTAAGAAGAGAAAAAGATAAAGAAAGTCTGGCAATCCGTTCTTGTCCTGTGCACAGATCAAGTGCACAGTTCTGTAAGACTTGCATCCAGTCCAGGGACCTGATGTTCTAGTCCCTCCTAGTCCCTCCTGTGTGACGGACAAGTCAGCGCCGAGAGGAGTCCACCTGGCCACTCCATGGCTATGTGCAGACAGCATCTTGAGAGTAGGCTTGAGGCTGAGCTACTGTGGGAGCCTTGAAAACAAAGACCATATGTATGCCAGTGAGCCCCAGAAGCTAGTCATGGTCTGCAGCAGCCGTGGGTTGGAGGAGGGCTGGAAACACAAAAAGCAGGCTGCAGAGGTGGAGGGCTCAACTGTCCAGTGGCCCCACTCCCACTCTTTGCCCTGAGCCAGAGGTTAGTTTGACTTTCAACACGGCTACTCTCTGCCCTGATGCTTTCTGCTTATGGGACCGAGAACTCGAAAGCTCACAGCCTCTTCTCTCCTACGGGGGCATTTCACACTAAACAGGATTCCAAAGGACTAAGACGGGTCACATAGCAACAGACTCCGGTTTTCCAAAAGCTTTTTCATGCCTCAACACACCCTAAAACATCTCTTATTCGATGGGGTAGAAATTAGCCAGTGTGAGGTGGACAGACTGGAACAGGCAGGCAGAGCTCCTTTCTAACTTATAGGCTGCAAAGCTCACAATGGTCAGAAGTCCCTCGTGACCTGCAGAGATGGGAACCCCTTAAAGTAACCACTGCCTCCGTGAGCAATGGAGCCAACCATTCCAGGCTTAGTGTCACTTTGAACAGGACGTAACAGAAAAGTCCTCAACCTGAATTGCCCATGCCTCACTCCTAGGTTCAGAAAGAAACTTCACAAAACCATGTGTTTTTATAGCTTCAGATTCTTTTTTTATTTCCTTTTTAAATGGTAGTTTGGCTCTTGTGTTGGCCCCCATTCCCCCATTTTATGATACTCAACATTTTTCAAAAAGCAGATTATCTGTTTTCCCTCCCTCTTTATGTTTATATTTATCTATTTATTTATTTTGCTTACCTGTTTTTTTCCTTATTGTTTGGGGTTTTTTTAAGGAAAAACAAACAGAAAACACTTTTATTGTAGTTTGAGATAAGTATACAGAGTTTGGCTTGTTTTAATTTTTAATGTCATACAATATATTTTGATCATGCTTCCCCCCAACTCCTCTCAGAATATCCTCTCCCATCCAACTCCATGCACTCTCTTATTCTCTCTTTCTCTTTCTTACTTGCTCTTCTCTCTCTTTCTCTCTGGCTTTCCAAAACATTCAAACAAAAAGATCAATACTAGCAAACCAATAAACTCTTTTTTTCTCTCTTACACACACACACACACACACACACACACACACACACACACACTAGTAAACCTAGAAATCATATGTGTGTGTCTCACTTGTGCCCCAATGTTAACTAGCATTACACAAAACCTTGAATAGTGAAAGAAGTTTTCATTCAGAGTTACTCTGTGAAATACTTTGTGGCAGTAACAGACTGGAATAGTGTGGGGAGCCTTCCTCTTGCTGAAGATAACTGATTAGACTTTTAGAAAAGATTTTGCGCTCCACCAGAAACTCCAGAATTTATGCAGTGTTTCTCAGACCTAGATGTATGAGGGACTAGGTATGTGAGGGACAAGCCATAAGAGGGCATTTTATTAAATGTGCTTGTCTTCTGGGCCCTAATTCAAGTGTGTGCTTATGCCCCTTGCAAGAAAGATTATTTGGCATACTAACTATGCCCTGTTTTACACTCAGAATTTTAAAGCTAACGATGTGTTGTGTTAATGCATGCCTTTTTGAATCAACCTAATGCAAGTGTACCTGATGCTTCTATCTACAGAACTGATCAGAGATGGAGATTTCAAATTTGAAGGAGTGTTAGGGGCCATAACAAGACAGCTGTGGAGCTGTAGGAGCCAAAACCGAGTGTGTCTGTGAAACTAGCTCATTTTAATCATGCAGGGCATTTCTTCAGAGGTTTGCTTTGGTTACCTTTTGAATGAAATCGCCGTTCATTTCTAGTTATCAACCTCCAGTGAAAGCAACATGGTTTGAAAGGCCCACGGCCACTGGACAAGTCTGGTAGAACCAGGGGGAAAATGGCTCCTTTGACGAATTCATAAGGAAATACGAGGAGGCTGCCTGTTAAGTCGTCTTCTCCCTAAGTCATTGTGAATATAGGAGCTCTCTGGGAGCAGCCTCAGTCTGTAACCTCCTCTTATCTTTCAGTCATTGTGAGTAGAGGGTTTTGTGAACTCCACTACCACTACCCTGAGGAGCTCCCATGGCTTGTAAGCTGCTGTGTTCTTGGAGATTTGTCATTCCTTGACGAGGATAGATTATCTGAGGTATTTCTGGATATTCCATCCCATCTTTGACCATATGCAGGGCTTTTCTCTCAACCTTGCAGCCAATGCTAATAACAGGGTCCACATACACAGCTCATAGAAGTAATGGCTCCCCGCAGGGGTCTGTTCTCTTCTGCTGTGTGGATCCCAGGGATCAAGAGCTACTCGTCCAGCTTAAAGGAAGAACTGACTTCCCCACACTGTCCTCAGCCTCACATGTACACCCCGACATATGTGTTCTCCTTCCACATCCCACCCTACATGCACATGCACAAATAAACGAAAGTCATTTTTAAAGAATAAATAGTAAGTAATATGTTTATGGTGACTCATTTCTATGCTTTCAGAAAACTACAACACCCCCCCCCCAAAAAAAAAAACTTTCCCACAACAAGGCATCAATGGCAAATTGTTGCCGAATGTTGTGTTTGGGGGATTTTCTATATCCTACTAGTTTATAACACAGGCCGCTTCCCTCTTGCTTGATGCTATAAAAAGCAGTTCAAAGTGAGTTTGCTCAAAATCCCTAACACTGCGTCTGTATCTCTAGACAAGGGCTTACAAATTGGATCACGGCTCAAAGATTTAAGTGTCCTCTGTGAGTTTTTCTAAGAATAAGGTTCAGTTGGAAAAATGTCAAGATTGAGAATTTATTTACAGACAATCTCCAGGAGGATCTCTGAGTGAAATAGTACCATAATACAAAAGAACTTTTCAAATATAAGCCTTTGATCTGCGTTATTGAATTACTGGCATCTGAACCAGCATTAAAGACTGTGGTGGGGGTGGAGTGGGGAGTTGGCTAAGTTGGCATGCCTGCAAGCATAAAGACCTTTTTCGGATCGATGGATAGCACCCACATATAAGCACACCAGTATTCCCCAGTATGGAGTAGGTAGATGCAGAGAGGATCCCTGGGGCTTTTAGGCCAGGCAGTCTGTGAGAGTCCAGTGTAGCAATAGATACTATCATTAAAAACACAAGGAGAAGGTAATATGAAAAGATAGCAACATTAACCTCTGGCCTCTGCATTCACGGATGCACATATTTATGTGCTCCTGCACACACAAACATATGCACACACATACAGAAACAGCATGCTTCTGGGTTTTTTATTATCATTATTTTTATAGACCCCAAAAGAGAAAGTTTAGACAATCCCATGCTCAAACAGACTTCTAGCTCAGCAGCAAAAGCAACATTGGTGTTTGCTTTCAAGGCACGCTAGGACTCATCGCCATTGTTTCTGAGCAGAGAGCTTGCCTGGCTTACCCAGGCAAGCCTGGTAACCTCAGTGGCTCCTGGTTATGGCATTATGGAGGTGGCCCTGCATGAATCAGGACAGGCCAATCGCTTGACTGTATCTGTCTAAGTTACCTTCCTCTGGGGCCACCACTGACAAAAAGGACTTACAGGACCTATGTTGGCTCACAGTTGAAGGATGCAGCCCACCATGGCAGCAGAGGTTAGGCAGCCCCGTGTGGCCTCAGGACAGGGAAGCTGCTTGCTCAAGTCTCTGGAGATCAAGGAGAAACAGGACAGGAAACGAAGCTGGAATATAAATTTCTGTGCTGCTTGCCGGAAATTGATTTCCTCCCTGTAGACTCTCATGGCCTAATGTTTTTATAACTTCCATCAACACCACCAGCAGCTGAAGAACAAGTATTCCTTCTTACAACTCTCTTAGAAACTAGGATTACTTGTCACAGATTTATGTCCCACTAAGTTCAAATTAGGCAAGATCGTCCTCCTAACACATCTGACAGATGATCTCCCCCTCCCTCTCTCCCTCCCTCTCTCTGTCCGCTCTCTGCATTAACTCTTAATCACAGATCATTAGATAATCACAAAATTGTACCATTCTTATCTTTAAGATACATCTTAGATTTCTCAAATTCAGTAATAACTACTGGGTATCCACTTTCCTGTGCTTGCCTGGGTTTCTTACCTTTGTTTTATGTTTGTTTATTTGTTTGTTTGGGACAGGGTCTCATGTAGCCTAGATTGTCCTTGAGTTCCCTAAATAGCTAAGGCAGAATCTGAATTCCCGGCGCCCTTGCTACCCACTCCCCAGAATGTGCCACCATGCTGACCTTCCTCCCAGTTAAAACTGCCAGGCTTCCTCAGAACTTAGGAGGTTGGAGTTACCTGAAAGCTGATACATGTTATTTACAGGATATGTTAGAAAAGTAACTTAATGGTTGTCCAAGAGAAGTGTGTTTGACCTAAAGTAGCCAAGTGATTATAAAGAAAATACTGGAAAGGATGAGCAGATTAGAAATATGTAGACTACACTTCATTAAAATGCATGCTTTTGTAAGTTCAATTAATTTGTTACAGGAAAGAGAATGTGTGATTGCCTGTGAGATACTTTTAGGACAAGCTAGATGATTTCTGAGTACAAGGGAAATTGGGAGTTCAAAACCATTGCTTCTTGGCCTTTTGGCTAAGAGCAAGTGTAGGGAGCTCAAAAACCACGTGGCTACAAAGTGAGTTCAAGGCTAGCTTGAGCTACATAAAACATGGTTTCAGCAACTCTTCCCCCACCAAGAAAAACTGGCAAAAACATTCTGTTTCCTGAGCCTGTCTCTGGTGGAACATGCCTTTAATCCCAGCACTTGAGAGACAAAGGCAGATGGATCTTTGAGTTTGAGGCCAACTTGGTTTACAGAGTGAATTCTAGGACAGCAACTCTGCCTCAAAAAATAAAACAAAAACAAAAAATGTTCTGTTCCTTGGGCTTTGTTAGAATGACCACCATGGTAGTGGGGGCAGGAGGTCAGTAGCTTTTTCAGTTTCTCCTTTTTTTAACAAAAGCATTAAATTGTTAAAAATTCAGTGAATGTATTAGAAGTAATGGAGCTTCATTCATTTATTATATCATTCATTCAACAAACACATTCCAATGTCTTTGATAGATAAGCCAGACATTGTCTCGAAATGTAGAGAAATAACCACACAAAATCAAAGTTCCTGCTGAAACAAAACTTATGCCCCAGCATGGGGGAAATAATAAAACAATGCTCTGGCCACTGATTTCAAATATTAAAAGTGGTCTTGGGGGGAAGTGCCAATAAATCCGACATGCCTGTGTCCTCCTTGATGTTATTCTTCATTCAGGATACTCAGATGTCCCAAGAGATCACAGATTCTTCCTTTCTTATGGTCTTCTAAATAGTAATCATAGAATCTGGCATGCACCAGACATTAGTGTTCTTCCACAGTAAGGGATGATGAGGAGGGTAAGGAGTTCCTCTCCTTACTAAGCCTGTACTGTGTCAAGGAAAAAATGCATTAAAGTATACATTAAAGAATGTGAAATTAAATTTGACATGATTTCTGTTGGGGAAACGATAAGTAGAACTCTGAGATTTATCAATGAGCCCTGACTGAGAAAGGAAAGAATGTGTGTGTGTGTGTGTGTGTGTGTGTGTGTGTGTGTGTATGTGTGTGTGAATGTGTGTTTGTGTATGTATGTGTCTGTGTGTATTAGTGTGAGTCTGTATGTGTGAATGTGTGTCTATGTGTATAAATGTGAGTCATTGTGTGTGTGAATGTGTGTTTAAGTGTGAGTCTATGTGTGTGTGTAAGTGTGAGTCTATGTGTGTGTGTGAATAAGTGTCTGTATGTGAGTGTATGCATGCATGTGTGCCTATGTGTAGGAATTTGTAGAAATATTAGTTATTTTAATGGCTGAGACAAAATATCCTGACAAAAGTAAATTAATGAAAGAGGAGTTTATTTTTAACTCACAGTTGGAGGGGAAAGTTCATCATGGCAGAAAAGTCAGGATGGTGGAATCACGAAGCATTCGATCATACCATGTCCACAGTCAGGAGGTAGAAATAGAGAAGAAATCTGGGATTCAGCTTGTTTCTTTCTTCTTACTCGGTCTGAGAATCCTGCCCAGGAATTGTATCATCCACATATGAGATGAGTCTTCCTTCCTCACTTAACCTCCACTAGAAACTTCATCTTAGAGATCTGTTTCTATGGTGACCTTGGATCTACTCAGGTTAACCATCATAACTAAGCATTCAGAAGAGTCTTGAGCATGTACCACTGTTTCCTATGACTACAGGATGCTGGTAGTTCACCTAGAAAATACCGGGAATCCATAAGCAATTGAGCTGCAGTGGGGATTCGGACTTGTCTTTTTCTGGAATGTGGCTGTCTTTGCTGGTCACAGAGTTCATCTCATCTCCTCTGAGGCTCATGGTACACTATTTGTCCCATGACAGAAGATAAAGCTGAGCTCTGTGCAACTTCATCTCTGCAGAGAAGACGGGAGACTCAGGGAGGTTAATTGGCTCTCCTAATATCACAGAAGTTGGTGGCAGAACTGGGGCACCTGAGTTTTAACCCAGTTAACACCAATTTTACTTCATTATGTCTGCCTGGGTTCATCATTCCGTCTCCATGTTTCAGGTTATAGAATTTAACCCTCAGCAAATCAGGTTGAGAGATTAATAAGAATTTACTATGATTTTGTCCTTTTGTTGTAGAATATAAGATATTAGTATATTATCTGGGCCCACTAATTCGAATTATATTAGCATAAGAAGTAAGGTATTTTAATCTCTTGGTATGCCACCAGCACACTTGAAATGGAAAGTATGATCGAGTTAATAGCTTTAACTTGGAAGGACACATCCATCCAAATAGTATCCTGATTTAATTTGTTTGTTTGTTTCAGAATTATTTAATACTGGATGACATGTCTAAAGAAAATTTGCCTAATTTTATGCTGACTAGTCATTGCATATGGCCCACAGTATGATTAATATCATAGGGATTTTGCAACCTTTCAAGTTAATGGTTCTTTTGCATTTTAAAACAGGTAGGCTAGATAAAATGAAATATGAATCATTATAAGAAGGTTACATGACAAAAAAAAAAACAGAGACTATATTTTTAAGCCTAGTTTTAGGACAGAAATCTCCATAACCGTGTGCTCAAGCCTTCTCAATTTTCCACAAGCAGGGTAGTTGTGTGTGTGTGTGTGTGTGTGTGTGTGTGTGTGTGTATTTGATTTTGCTTTGAGACAGGGTCTCACTAGGTACCCTAACTGACCTTGAATTCCCTATGTAACCAGGCTGGCCTCAAACTCAAGGCTCTTTCAGAGTGTTGGGATTAAAGGTGTATACCACTGTATCTGGCAAATTTTAAACACTCTACAAGAATTTCATTTTTATAAAAAGAAGCAGTTCTTATTTTTCCCCCTAAAACACTCATATACTATTTCAAAAGAGTTAACCAGTTCTCATTAGAACCCACATCAAATAATTTCTTTTGAAGTGATAATAGCTTGTAATTTTCTTTACATTCTCTATTTTAAGGCCAGAGTAAGCAGTTATGAAAGCCTTTTCCTATAGGCTTCCACTTAAGAAGGAATTATTACTAAAGCAGAACATTTCAGAAGGTTTTCCTAGTGAGCTAACCAGAGTTCTTAAGAGTCTTAACTCATAGCCCCTTGTTAATAAAGAGACAATTAGAACAATTTCCAGTCATAGAAAACCTAATACTGTGCAAAGAAGCTCAGTTGCTTTGTTGGCCTGCTTTTAGTTAACAAAATATCAGACAAACAAACATGGGTCCTGGCTTCTTCCTGTGGGAAATAAGATCAGCTTGTTTGAACATCCCATGGGTTGAAAGGCTGCAGTATTTTTTTTTTTTTTAATTGTGGGGAAATCCAAGATGGTAGATAAGATAAAGCACAGGCGAAGTGGATTTTTCATCAAAGGAGAAAAGAAGAAAGAAAACAAAAAAGAAGTAGCCATCAAGTTTGTTCAATTTCAGTGCTTGCAGAGTCACCCAGATAAAGCCTCCTTGGATCTGAGTAACCGTTGCTCAAGGTTGGAATAGGTGATGTCCTAGTTGACTTTAATGTCAACTTGACACGACCTGACCTAGAGTCAAATTGTGTCTTTGGCGGGGTGGGGGATGGGGCCACCTTCTTGTTGATTTAAATAGCTTGACTCAGCTCACCTTGGGCAGCACTATTCCTTAGGAAGGTTGTTTTAGGCTGTGTTAAAAGCTAGCTAAGCATGAGCAAGCAGTACCCTGTGGTTTGTGCCATTGGGTTGCTGTCTTGAGTTTTTGCCCAGACTTCCCACAGGAGACAGTGAAGGGGAAGCATTCCTAAATTGCCTTTGATCACAGCTTACTATCACAGCAACAGAAGGAAGCAGATATGGCTATTATCAATCACAGGCATAATTTTGGCAGCTATCCCTCTACCTTTTCAACAATTCCCCTTCTACATTATTATAGTCAATGTTTCAACATCGATGATGATTTCATCATCTTGGACATTTCTATTTGCACACTTGGGATGCCCCAGTACAGACGCAAAGAATCTACTCCTCCCCCACGTCCAAGACTGCATCTGGAACCAGAGATTCTCAGTTCTCTGGGCCCTGGCCTTCTATGAAAAGGGCCCCCAGCCACCTAATAATGCAGTCACAGCCTGTAACAGCTCCATAGCTTCACAAAGGTCCATGAACCACACATAAGCTCATGCCCACAATGCCAGTGTTCAAAGTAGGGTGAACCTCTGCTGCATAACTGGTTTGAGTGAGACCCTGTCTAAACAAGTAAGCCAATAAATACATGAGCTCTAGGAATACTGGCAACCCTCCCAACTTTTCTCATAAATTTAGCTCTCTCGTTGATCATTTTCTCTCTGTCTGCCTCTGCCTTCTTTCAGGTTTTATGGATTTTTTTATATTTAAAAATAAATTTATTTGTGTGAGTGTTTTGCCTGTGTACCCTGTGTGAGCTTGATGCATTTGGAGGTCGGAAGAGGATGTTAGATTCCCTAGAAATGAAATGGAGAATGGTCATGAAGTACCATGTGGTACTGGGGCTCAAATCCTGATCCTCTCCAAGAACAAGTGCTTTTTTGCTAAGAAAAATTGGTAGCATATACATGCATGAAGGTGGCTAATGTTGATAACTACAGCGACTGTTTAGGATAAATTAAAAAGTCCAAAGTTGGGGTTGGAGAGATGGCTCAGTGGTTACAAGTATTCGCTGCTCTTTCAGAGGATCAGGTTTGGTTCCTGCAATCCCCACAGAGGCTCATATCCTGTTCTAGGGGATCTGACGCCCTCTCATGGTCTCTATTTCCACTGCATGCATGTAGGGTAGATAGATATCTTGCGGGCAAACACTCATACACATAAACATGTGTTATTTAGGAGTATACGGGTTATTGAGGAATGAGTCAAACTTGTCAGGAGGAATACCATGGGAATATTTCACCAGTCAATTAGCAGGTTGTCAGTAGGCTTTTATTAGACTTGTGGAGAATGGCAACCTTCTCTGTAATAGAGCTAAGACTGGCGACTGAAATTCACGCGTAGGCCGTTATTGCCAATTCCTCTTTAGAGCTGAACCATCCATCCCTCAGGATCTCAGCGCTCCAGCCAGCAGAGCAGTCTGAACTTAATAATTAACTTAACTAGCCAGTCATGTTGGGCACAATCTGGTGTGTCTGCAATTAGCCTTCGGTGTTTAGAGCAATTTCCTTTTTACTTTCTCCTCTTCAGCCTGGCACTACATGTCCTCAGGCTGTTTCCTGGGGACCCGTAACTTATCCATACAGCTAAATGTTCCCAGCTTGCTTCTCCTAAACAACCCTATAACATGGAGAAGACATGTGTTGTGGTGGGCCTAACTTGAGACGTCAGGAATTAAGTGTAAATGTCAACCATTCAGCAGTTAAGCCAAAAGGTCCCAGCGAAGGAAAGTACAATGCAATGTCTTCAGAAAGTAATTACAGTTTCCTTGACTGTCTTGTGTGACTGTACGTCATTCAAAATAACTTTTTACATGTATTTATTTTGCATATGTGTGTGTATATGTTGACCTCCCATGACACGTATGCGGAGCACAGAGAATAACTTCTGGGAATCGGTTCTCTCCCTTTCTCCTTTACCATGTGGGTTCCATGAATTGAACTCAGATGATCAGTCTTCGTGACAAACTTACAGCCATTGAACCCTCTCACCAGCCCTGTGTGTGCATTAAATTTCCGAAGCTTGACCAGTTTGTCTCACTAAGGCCACTTAACTCTAAGTCGGCACTGAGTTCTTTCCAAGTGATGTGTGCCTGCTCTCAATTAGTACTAATGAATTAAATTAGTTAATTAACCCTGAATCCTAAATATGTCAGCCCAAAAAATCTTTCACGAAGTTCCCAGTGTTCTACCATGATAAGTAGTTAGGTATAAAGACTGAACTTGGAGCAGCCTTCCCTAGAGTCTGAACATAATTCTACCAAAAAACGCAGCTTCATCTGTCTTGAAAATATCCAACACAGCTTAGAAAGCAGGTTCACTTTTCTAACACTGAAAGGTCAAACCATGGTGTTTCCTACATAGCAATCCAAGTGGATTATCTCTCCACCTCAGAAGTGTGCATCTTATAGGGTTAGAAGGCTTGATGCTGGGAATATTTCATTGTCAGAATAAAGGAATAATTGACTAATGTGAATTTCTGCTAATTTAAGTGGCACCAAGTGAGCCAGATGCTTCCAGCTGAACCCAGCCCACAAATGCCATTGCTTCATGATTCTTTAATGGAGGGATTGCCTGGATCAGTCAAAGCAGCTCCTTGGTAAAGAGCTCTCCCAGAAAAGCTGGATGTGGGGGAGATGGAGACTGTGGAGGAGAAGCCATTGCCTGCCCTAGAAACCTTCTGCAGGAGGTTTGTTTGAAGTTTCTGAAGGGCGGTTTGTTTTTCTTGCCTTTGGATGTGGCCCTTGGTGAAGTCAAAAGAAAGAAATGAGAGAGTGCAGTATGCTGAGGACAAGGAAGTTGTGGCCACAGCTGGATGCTGGGAGTGGGCCACCCTTGAAAGACGAGGAAGCTTATGGAGGTCCAGCCAGGACCAGAAACACCTGCCAGAGGGGAGGGGAAAAAAAGAAAAAGAAAAGAAACTCAAACAACTGGCTTTGAAGCTTCCCTTCTAGTGAGGGGGTGGAGGTTTGGCCTTTGGGATGGAGATGAGGATGCAGATATTGGCAGGCAGATGTCTTTGGGCTTGCTGTTGTGTGGAAAAAAGCCAGAGTATACAGGGAAAACCTTGATACTAATCAAATGCCTGATTCTGTTAAAACTCACTTGTGGGGCCCTTTCTCGTTACTGGCTCAGTCTGTGAGGAAGGGTGGAAATGCTAAGAGAGCCAGCCAGGTGGGAGAATAAACTGTTCTGAATAGTTTTCTTGGTCATACTTCAACATATCTCTGTAATGTCAGCTCTGGACTGAGAGGTCAGAAGTGCAATTGTTGTGGGTCCATGTTAATGTACTGATAGCCTCGTTTTCATAAGAAGTTTTATTTAATTTCATTCATAAACACCCCCTCCTCTCTCTCTCTCTCTCTCTCTCTCTCTCTCTCTCTCTCTCTCTCTCTCTCAGTGTGTGTGTGTGTGTGTGTATGTGTGTGTGTACATATTGATGGATGCCAAATCCTCTGAAGCTGTAGTTTGTAGTAGGGCATAGGCTACTTTGTGGATTCTTCTTTCTTCCACCCTGCCAACCGCCTAACACTAGACAGGAGACTTAAAGAAGGGGAAAAAAGATAGGAGAGAAGGTGACGTCATTATTAGACTACTTCCTGCTGATTGGGGCATCAAGCTCCTTGGGGTTAGTTTGATCTTCACCATCAGGATATCTAATTTCTTCCTGTTGTTTCTTATTGCACATGGCTACTCAACAGTGACTAGCAACCAACAATAATAACCAAAACCAACAAAACAACAACAACAAAACTTACCCTGTCTCTTGAGGGCTCTAGCGTTTATATACCCTCTGAAAAGTCCCCAGAATTCCAGACGCCACACAACTGGAGAAACTATCTGCAGCTGACCAAAATCACACTCGTGACAGAGCACGAGGCAAATCATAGTCAACTGTTGTGAACAATGTAGGCATATATCCCATTTCATTAAAGTAAAAATTATATTCTTACAATATTTCTGTGTTTTTGAAAGAAATGAAAATTCTTACTCTACAAGTTATAGGCAGTTGTGAGCGGCCTGATATGGGTTCTGTGAGCTGAAGCGAGGTCCTCTGTAGAAGTAATATACGCTCTTACTTGCTGAACTATTTCTCCAGTCCTCCTTTACAGAATTTTTGTTAAGAAGCACAGAAATCACCGGTCACAAGCCTTACGGTTATAACCCCCCAAATTTGAATTTCTGTGAGTAGCATTTGTCTTCAAGGCATAGTAAGAGACAATAAAATAAATCTCTTAGTGGACCAGAGAGAATGGGGGTGGGGCTGGCTTATCACGAGTTTACCTGGAAACATAAATTTTAAGCCATGAAATGATCATATACTTGTATCCAAAACTTTTGTATTCAACATAATTTTCTACAGTGAGAATCCATTGTAGTAGATTGATTCAATAACCAGTTAATTCTGAAGCTTAGTGGCCCCCTCATTTCCAGATGACCACAGGAGTATCCTGTTACTGTTGGCTACTATGTGGCCGCAGGGACATGGGCACCATAGTTCTTCTTTCTGCTTTTATTCTAAAGTGAGTTCTATATAAAATCCCCTGAATTTTAGGTTTTGTTGAGCCTCTGCCGGTAGCCAGGCAAATTGGTAAAGCTATTTTAAAAGAGGCTGGAAATGTCCTCTGAAGAACCACAAAGCGAAGTACACTTTGTAACAAGTTGCAAGCCAAGAAATTGCTACTCTCCTAGTGGTCAGGAGTATGGAAGTGTCCTGAGAAAGTCTAGAGGTGTACTGTGAAGTACTGAGGACTTTTACATCTTAAACAATGTCTGTAAGTTGGTAGGAAGCTTTTCCCATTCATCAGTCCTAGGAGTTGAGCAGGAAGGCCCCAGGCTCATTCAGCAACCCGGTCAGTCTCTCTGTCACAATTGAGATGGACTCAGGACTTTTGGTCAATTTGTCAGCAAGGAAAGCTGTTAATGAGGGAGTTATATAGTCCATGAATATCCACATACCCCCTGGGAATCATTTCTGCTTCACTGTTTCTAAAGAGATGGGTCTAGAACATTGCATCTGATAAGCGTTTGAAACTGTTGGTATGTTGGGAATGTGTGTGGATGTCTACAGAGTGATTACCTGCCAGCAAATCGATCACAGAGAGTTCCTTTTCTCATTGGCTGCGAAGCTCAGCAAGAATCTCAGGCTTCTGTGTGATTATGGAGCCTCTTAAAGAAAGACCCTATGATCAAAGTGTGGTGCTGGGGCATGGTTGTGTTAGTAAAGGGCTTGCTACCATGCAAACCTGAGTACTTTAGTTCAATCTCCAGAGCCCACAGAAAAAAATCATGGTGCTGAAGAGGCAGAGATGGGGGGGCACTTGGGGCCCTCTGACAATTCAGTCTACCCTTCTCTAGTAAACTTCGGGCTAGATGTACCCTTCTTGTCCCCGAGGGCCCTGCACACAAGTAGCATACTTTCACATGACACACGGACAATAATTAAAATAAGCAAAAGGTAAAGAGTAATCCACCTTCATAATAAAGATATTTTAGAAGTATTGAATGGGATCAGTTCTCATAGCAGGTATATGAGCTTAATGATAAAAGTACTAAGAATTCTGTTGTGTATTTAGTCAATAAAGGCATTTGACCATTGGGCCCCTAATTTCCCAATCTTCTGTCTCCCCCTCAATGATTTAATATATTTGAAGATCACTGTATCCTATCATCTTCATCATCATCATCTTCATCAAAAATGTAGATTTTTTTATGTGTAAAAGTGTTTTGTTTGTATGTATGTGTGTGAACTTTATGTGTGAGGTGCCCACAGAAGCCAGAAGAGGTCATTAGATCCCATAGAACTGGAGTTACAATTGGGAGCCACCATCTGGGTGAGGGGAACCACACCCAAGCTTTCTGCAAGAACAGCAAGTGTTCTTAGCACTGAGTTGTGTTCTCAACACCCGTTATACTTACTGTAGGGACACTGGTTAAAATACCATCAGCTACTGCTGATCCGGTTTTCTTAATGCATGTCTTTTAGGCACTAAAGCTTAAAGGATTATAAAAGGAAGAAGACATCATTGAGATTCCCTTATTGTCTGTGATACTTGCTTTTGAGAGCTGCTTCAGTGTGACATGCTTACTTCATATTCTCACTCAAACTGTCCCTGTTATATTTATTAATAAGTACTTCACTAATAAGTGAAACCTTTGTTCACACTTGGGTAGGCGAGGAGTGCAATGAGAATTCTTAGAAGTGGGCATCTGTGGGTAAAACTAATTTGGATTTAATGCCTTTTACTATTACACCCAAAATCCATTCTTCCAGTTAAAAAACAACCCGAGTATTTGATTTATGAGTAGGAAAAACCCACTATATTGATAACTAATAGCGTCTCTGTGCTAGACTGTGTACAAAATTTTCTACATTTATTGTTTGATGGTGGATGGTATGTCCCTCTTAAACAACAAACATCAGAGCCAAGCATGCCGACTTTAGACTTAAAATCTCAGGACTTCAGAGGTGGAAAGAGAATCACAAGTTCATCTTCTGCCTCTGATATAGCAAATCTGAGAATGCTCATGAGCATGGTCACCCACCGAAACATATGTACATGTACATATAACACACACATACTACCCTCACACACACAGAGATTTAAAAAGCAAATAAATAAAGAATGAAGTGAATTAAAATAAAATAAAAAGCAACTCATGACTCACCATGAAATTTAGTTCAGAAATTCTTAACCTGTGGGGTCTCTACCCCTTTGGGGGTGGAAAAATCCTTTCACAGGGGTCATCTAAGACCACTGGTGAAGACAGATACTTACATTAAAATTCATAAGAGTAGAAAAATTAGTTGCAAAGTAGCAACAAAAATAAGTTTATGGTTGGGGTTACAATAACACGAGGAACCAAATTAAAGGCTCTCAGCATTAGGAAGACTGAGATCTAGTTAGTTAGTCTAAATATGATTGTCTTGATTTTTTTTCTTACGCCTGTTTCTTGTAGAGTACCACCAATGGTTTCTTCTAGAAGTTTCAGCATTTCAGGTTGCACGCTGAGGCTTTACTCGTTGTGTAGGGTGATAAGCACAGGTCTGTTTTTACACTTCTACATACAGACTTCCAGTTATCCCAGTACCATTTGCTGTGTTTCCTCTAATGTGTGTGTCTTTATCAAGTAAGACATGTTTGCAGTTGCATGTTCTCAGATTTGTGGCTTCTCTTTTGCTCTGTTAACTTCTGTGTCTGCTTTTGTGCCCTGCTGTCGTTGTCACTATGGCACTGTGGCATTTCTTGAGCTCTGGGGACATGCATCCAGCATTGCTTTCCTTACTCAGGCCTGTTGGCTATCTGGGGTCTTGAGTGCTTCCACGAATTTCAGGCTGTTTTCTCTATGTCTGTGAAAGATGTCTTGAGGACTTTGATTGGGATCGGACTGGACACCATTCTGATTAAATCTAACTTTGCCCAAGGTCAGGAAAGAAAACTGAACTTTTCTACCACAGTCCTAGGATAATATACAAAATAAATTTAGATTCAAGAGTGAACATTAAAAGTTACAAATAACCTTGGCTCTTTCTTAACGACAGATAGCATTTGGCAAATGAATTCAAAGCATCATCGTAATAAAATGATAATGTCATCTGTCAGTTGTAAGGGCCAGGCAGTAGATGCCAACTTTGTGTCCTTTTCTAATGACTGTGTCTTGATATGATTTTTGTGTTGCAGAATCATAGCTTATATGTATTATATGTTGATACACTATACGCACACATGCACACACACATGCACACAGGCACTTACACATACATACACATGCATTCAAACGTACACACACATACATATGCATGCATGCACACATGCATACACACATACACATACATACATACATACATACATAAGCCAGGGGTTCTAGACTTTAGAGCAGATGATGTTTGGATAACTAATTATTGAGGGGCAAATTGTTTATTATAGACTGTACCGGTGACAGCAAGATGGGAGGTTGAGGCAGACAGATCCAGCTAGCTAGACATACTTGGTGAAGTTCCAAGTCAGTGAGGTACCCCATTTCAAAAAGTGGATGCCACACAGAGACTGACACTGTGGGTTGGTCTCTGACCTTGACACTCGGGGCACATACACATGCACTCATACTCACTCAAGCAAGCACACACGTGAACACACACATGTGCACCAAAGTGCTTAAGAAAATGTTAGGTATTTGTATGACTGTCTGTGCTGGGTATGACACGTGTTTGCAGGTACATGAGGAAGGGTATCAGATTCTCTGGAGCTGCCTGACACAGCTGTTGAACTCAGGTCCTCTATAAGAGCAGCAAGTGCCCCTAAGCTGAGTCTCCTCCCAGGCACCAAAGTACTTTCTGACTTGTAAATTTACTCATAATTCTTCCGGTAAATGATTATAATGCACACATGTTGTGCCCTACGCCTTGGAATGTATTGTAGATACAGACTAGAAGCCTGGGAGGTGTAAAGATCAGGTGGGGCTAGGGATGGGACTCAAGGGGGGAAATGTGAGTCAAGAACTTTGGTCACTGTTGGCCATTCTGACTAAAATGAAAATTCATCCTAGAGACATGGAAAATTAGCTTGCACAGACTTTTACCACTTGCTGCACACAATTCTTGTCTGTACAGGTTGGTTGCAGAAGTGTGATTAGATGTGGCTCAGCTTCAAGGTGTACTCTTGAAAGAAAGGATTCAAGGACAGTCAGGGGGAAGGGAATCCATGCTCAGGGGCTCCTGGGGCTGCTGTTTTGGTTTGGTTTGTTTGGGGTTCTTTTTTTGGGGAGGGGGAGTTGGTCGGTCAGTTTGTTTGTTTTTCAGAAATTACTGTGAAACATTTTGTACAGTAAAAGGGAACAAACCCTTGTCAGAGCCTTTTGGATTTCAAAATAGACTTAGGGAAGTAATTCTGTCCCTCCACTTTGCTAGTAAATTTATCAAAGTAAATGAAGCTTAATGGGTGTCCCTAAAGATAGGAAATGGTTCTTGATGTTTTTCATTCTTTCCCAAAAACAGTCCTTTAAAGCCTTCTGAGTTCTTTCTGTTGCTTCAATAAAACACCACCACCAATGCTTATTTGGACGTGTTGTGATAAAACAGATAAAACACTATCACACCCCCCCACACACATGCACACACATATATGCACATACACACACACACACACACACACACACGCACATGCACACATGCACAAAAACATGAATGCACACACACACACTTACATACATACACATGTCAATCATTCACTATTACTATTTGGTCATTCATTATTGCTGTAGGTCATTCATTATTGCTGTAGGTCATTCATTATTGCTGTAGGTCATTTACTGTTGCTGTCAGTCATTGATATGAACTGCCTGACTTTTAAGTCACTCAAAATATTATAGTGACAGAAAGACAAAAACCAGACCGAGGACAAAAGAAAAATTGACCTTTAGCTATATTTTTAAAAATTATGTTAAATGGTTTCTATGTTCAAAGCCTGTTGCATAACCAGTCTATGAACTATAATACATAGCGTGAGCCTTGAGTGTCTTGGCATGAAGCACTTGGAGGGGACGGGCTGCGGGAAGTAACCATTCTCCTACCTTTCCTTCATTCAGCCGAGTAGTTTTCTTACTCGGGTTTTCCTGATGCCCTGCTCACCTTTGTCTTTAGCATTCCTGTGATTTGCAACACGAGGGTTATGTAGATGCCGTGTAGAAAGGGCCCTGAAGTGCTAAGTGGTCACGTGGATGCTCTGTGACCAATCAGCGGTTTTAGTTCTTTAGAACTTACTCTACCTCACCTCTGCAAGGCACAGGCTTACCATTTGGATTTGCTGTAATACATTGGGATGCTGCATACTCAAAGGTCCATGCCCTGTAACAATGGCAAAGCAACTCAGTGAAAGATGTTGTTTCACCTCCTCGGTCCTGCTGGAGTGATGGCTTAGCAGTTAAGAGCACTTGCTGCTCTTCCAGAGGGCCCAGGCTTGTTTACTCACACCCAAGTTTAGTATGTACTTTCCATGCAAGTGACTGCCCATGTTTTGTTGGGTGTGAGGAGTCCCATGATTTTGCTGGGAGATGAGTGGACTTTCGAATACTTCAAATTCATCTCAAATGCTAGCAGGAAGTCAACAGCAAAGATCCTTTTCTGATGTCCTAGGTCCAGTTTTAAATACTTAAGATCTTTGTAGCAGCAGCAGCAGCACAGATGGAGCCCAGCACAGCCACCTGCAGCCGGAGGAGTTTCCTGTCCCTTTAAGGACCTCCACTCAGATAAAGCCAGCCCCTCGACTTTGCTGCAGAAAGGACATCCAGGAGGGGCCTGGGTACACTGAATTAGTGAACCTGCTAAAGAGAGCTGGCTTTAAAGAGTAACCACCATTTAAAAATTATGTAAAGTTTTAAAGTAAGCATAAATATGTACATTGATTTCCTTTATATATATACATATATGCATTTTTTTAAAGTTCCCTCTATAAATGAAATCATAAGGGGGTTTTACAAAGTGTCCTGTTTATGTCCCAGGATTAGAGATGAGATTGCTGTAAAACTCAAGGCTTTGGATATCCAGGCCTATGTAAGCCTGGTCTGTGTTTAACACCCTGGTTTGCAATGTCCTTCAGAAAACAAGAGCTGTCTCTACAGGTGATCTTTACCCCTTGTGGGGACTTTCTGAGTCCTTGCCAGAATCCAGCAGGAATCTGTTCCTTCTGGTGTCCTTGACTCTGTCCTTCTCTCCTGCTTCACTTGAGGTGACTTCAGCATACTTTGCCCAAATGACTGCTGTCACTCTGACTTCGGGGCTGTGTGACCATCTCCTCCCTCTTGGGCCGTGAGACTATTGTTTGATTTTCTGGAGGTATTAAAGGCACGCTCTACAGGATTTTTCTCTGCAACTTGAACATAGAGCAAATCCAGACATCCAGAGATGCTGAAATGAAAAACATACCTCCTGTTGTGCTGACATTTGCCCAGTGAATGCTTGTCAGACGTCACATTGTTTATATTACACAGAGACAAGGCCACCCTTAATGTGTTGGCAAAGGCTGCCACAGAGCGCTCCAAAGTCCATGGCTTAAGTGCATCAGTGGGGACAGATTTGACAGTGTATATTGAGGGTGCTGGTTTGCCTTAACAATTCTAAAGTTTTTCTTCTTTTCTCTTTCACATCTCCCCTTTGTCCTGCACAATACAAGAGATTCCATTGACATTGGTAAGCACCACAGTGGACTAGCACCATTTTTTTTTTTTTTTTGTTGCAATAACCAATACTTCAGAACCTCTAAGGTATCTGTCCTTGAGAACGGCCCCGACAAAACTTCTTTTCCCCAGTAGCTTCCTGCCAATCACTTCCAGTTAACTCACTAATTGTGAGCGCCTTCCATTCCTTTGCGATTACACAACTCAATGTTCTTGATAACTTTGTTCATTGGACATTTTTTTTTTACTGACAACAAGCAAATATTCTTATAAAATTTCTCCCAGGAATCCTGTCGCGTCATTTGTTTATCTACAGTAACTTATCTGTCTGGGGAATCTTTCCCTCCTCTTATTCTTCACTCTGTGCTTGGTCTTGCTGTTTACAATTCCAGATTATGACAAGTCCCTTCCCACTCTTCTGTGTGATTGGCAGATTTTGGGTTTATAGGCAGACACAGCATGGGCCAGCAGCTGCCATCAAATGACTCCCCGTACGCAGCTTCCTGTGAAGGAAGTCTCTGAGAGATCAGACAATCTTCTCTAAATTAATTCCAAGAGCTGTCCCTCTGTTCTTATCTTGGGAGAATTTTGATGGATCTGTCATAGGCTTGCCCGCCTCCCTTGCAGACTGCTTCCCAAATCAAATCTTAAGTCCCCTCTCATATAACCCCCTTGGGAGAAGGCAGCCTTCTGGGCATGAAGAAGAATGGATCTCTACACACACCTCGGTCTTGATTGTGGATTTTTATATCTATCCCTTTATGTGAGTAGTAAGCAAGACTCAGTAAATCGAGGCATTTCTGGAACTGTGGCAGGCGAGCCCTGGGCCGGAAGGGCTAGGAGGCTCCTGGTATTTAGAACTGAGGAAGAGAAGGAGCTCTTGTGGCCACAGGGGGTTAAAATGCTGAGCGAATGTCACATCTTGGTTAGAGCTAGAGAAATGCATCAGAGCTTCTGCTCCAGTTCTGAGAGTTTTCTGGAGTTTATCCCCAGGGGACTTAAAAGGATTAGTTCTTAAAGGATTCACAGTAAAAGCATTTTTTTTTTTTAAGGAAAAAAAAATAAATTGCTTTTAGTAAGGAAACTCAAGGAGCAAGAAGAAAAGTAGTGTGTCTAAATTCTAATGTGTATACCTGTTTCTAATTATGAATTGAAGCTTATATATCTTGTCACTTGCATAAGAATCCTGTGTGGAAAATAATAAAGGAGAAGAACACCAGGGAAGAACACCAAATGTTGAACTCTGGATTCCACACGTGCACACTCATGTACACACCCACACTAATAAGTACGCTACAACACTATAAGTACAGTACTATTTATCACTAGCACCCCCCCAAAACATACACACAAAAATAAACTATAAAATTCTAACTTATGGATGTGTGTGTGTACTAGCTTTCAAATGTTCAGTGTAGTTTCTTATATCAAAAAGTTGAATCAAGAAAAACATTTAAAAATATAAACCTGGAAGCAAAGAAAATAAAGTAGTGGCCATGATTCCAGGATAATTCGTGTTAGGGTTTGCTACATCCTTACACTGTCAAGAAGCTCACGTGGGCCCCATTACCCCCACACCAGCCATAGGTTATATTGGGGTAAGCAAGAAATGCTTATTTAAATCACAAATAAATGGAGTAAGCCATAGGTCTTGAAGATGGCTCAGCAGGTAAAAGTACCTGCCACCATGCCTGACAATAGGACTTCATTCCCTGGGTCTCATATGGTAGAAAAGAGAACCAACTCCTGCATCATATTCCTTGGCTTCTATATATATGCTAACGCATATATGTGCATTAGCATGTGTCCAAACATATGCATACATGCACCAAACAAAAAATTTAAATGTAAAAAGTAAAAACAAACTGAAAGTTTTACTCAATATCAAGAAAAATTAGAGGATTTCTGTTACTATTCACAATTTTCAATCAAATAAATATATCAGAACAATGAATGGGAAAAGAGGTACATATGATTTATTTGAAAACATCCCTAAAGGTAAAAGTCGGGTGTGTCAGACTCACTGCACATCAGTCATATCAGAGCAAGGAAGATTGCTGGTACCACGTGTTCACATGTGAACAGAAAGACACAGAAGGCATCAGGTCATCCAAGTCTAAATTTATGCACTGTTTACCGTGAAAAGCAAACTCACCAAAAGGTGTAGTACTTGCTTTTGAGAAACAATATTTTCTTCCTCATGGAAAGTGTTTTCAGATGGACATTGTATGTGCTTCTAGGGTGCTGTGATCACACCCACCATGGACCACCCCATGTCAATGCAACCAACCAACATCGTGGGTCCCCTGACGCAGCAGATGAACCATCTTTCCCTGGGAACAGCAGGAACGGTGAGTGGAAAAGTTTAGTTTGTTTCCCGGGACTAGAGGAGATGCCATGTGCGGTTTGCCTTAGAACTTCTAGGATTCTGCTGGTCTCACACAGCTGCCGGGTTCCAGAATAAACAAGTTTGCATGCAAGTTCAACCCCCAGGAACATGCATAGAACTGGGCTGTTTTCCTCTCCCTGTTTACCGGATGACTCACTGTCCTTCCCAGGTCCTTCACACGTAAGAGGCCAGTTCCAACTGTGATCAGCGCAAAGAACTTTTTATTCACTCTCAATATCTGAAGTAATAGGAAGTCATTGAGAAGTTGGCCCGGCTGAGTGTTTATTTTTCCTGTGGATGTATTGGCATAGTGACTATTGAAGAGAAGGAACAGAACCTGACTGGTTTAATCTTTTCTTAAAATTTCGATGCTTCTGACTAGTCTTACTCTCAAAAGGTGTATTGGTCTTATTTGTTTCTCTGTTGTTGTGATAAAACATAGACCAAAAGAAACATGGAGAAGAAAGTTTTTTTTTTTTGTTTTGTTTTTTTGGTTTTGGGGTTTTTGATTTATAGTTTAGAGTGCATCATCAAAGTAAGTCAGGGCAGGAACCTGAAGAACCTGAAGGCAGGAACCCGAAGGCAGGAACCTAAAGGCAGGAACTGAAACAGAGACCATAGAAGAACAACTTTCTCAGACAACTTTCTTATATAGCTCAGGACCATGTGACTAAGCGATAGTACTGCCCACAGTGAGCAGAGGGTCCTTCTACATGAATGAACAATTAAGAGAATGTCCTGAAGATATGCTTACAGGCCAGTCTGATGGAGGTAATCTCTCAATTGCAGTTTCTTCTTCCCACTCCCATTGACATCAAGTTGACAACCAAGATGAGCTGTCACATGAACTGGGGGAAAAAAAAAACAATCAATGGTACACTTGATCTCCACCTATGACGTGCTTGAACCCATGGACAAAGCTCTATATTTTTTTTAAGAAGTCCCTCTGATATTTGCATCTAATACAACCTAGAATGCCAAAGCTATGCCCGATACCACCAGCAAATGAAAGCACCATGGGTTAAGCAAGTACCAGCAGCCACACCTTAGTGTTTAGTGTGCACACTAGTGCAGGAGATCTTGCCTTTTGCAAAGACATGAAGAAGAGACATCATAATTTCTTTTAGCTGACACAGGTTAAACAGTGTAAAAAAGACCCAGAGGCAGGAGTCAAGAAACCCTAATCTAAATCTAAATTGTGCCATTGAGGACATAGTATCTAAGGATCCCAATCATCCCCTAGAAGAGCAAGATCATTCATTTTAACACATGAATGTGAATACCTCATGCTTCTGACCTGGTGTTTTTAAGCCTACGTGTCTCTTTGATGCTGTCTTTGTGAGTCTTATAGAGGCACTGTGTACTACCGATGTGCCTTATGTGTACTAACTGTGGACCTAGAAAAATGACTCCCTTTACTCAAAGGATTTAGAGGGAAATCGCACATTTCTAAGAAAGAACTTTAGTTCATCATAAGCTCTACCCCTGCTCCCCTGTAATGGGCCATTGGTGATAAGTTACCTGCCCAAGACTTAGAACTGGGCCAGAAAATTGCATGAAGTTGTGTTCTCAGCTACATTTTAGAAGACAGCCTTGAGATCACATTTATCCCATGGTGAGGTTGTACCATACTTCAGAGATCACATTTATACCGTGGTGAGGTTGCACTGTGGTTCAGATCCTTTCCACTGGGAAGATAATTTGAGAACAACATTTGCACAGCTTTCAGTTTAGTTTAGGGATGGTTTGTGGTCTCTTTGTGTGTTCTTGCTACAACAGATTTCAGATAGAGGATTGGAAGGCCCGGTGCTTCTCGGCTCTCCACGGTACAGCCCACTCTCAAGTTCTCTGTTGATCAAGGATGAGTAAGGATAAAAAATAAAGGCTTACTCTACTAAGTGACAATCTGGAATGGACTTCTACTTGTAAAAAAAAGTCATAGTGGAAACACAGGAACAAGCCTTTTATACTTTTTACCCATTTGACTAAGCCAGCGCCATTGCTAACATTTCAGTTTGTCAACTAGTAAGGACACAATATGTGCCTGACTCCTTTCCAAAAGAAAAAAAAAAAAAAAAAAAAAACAACCTCCCCTAAAAAGATAATAAAATAATATCCAAGTTATTGTAGTTCCTAATTAAATAAATAATTTAAAATTGTATCTCTAAGACTTTTTAACTGGAACAGAATCAGATGAGACCACTGCTTTTACCCAACTAGCAACTTTCAAAAATGATCCTTTAGTGATTTACTGTGGACCACAGACTATCTTAGTGAGTAAAAGATGTTAGCACATGGACTTTATTTTTAATGCCAAATTTGCTGTTACTTTTCTCGTTTTCATCATGTGCTTTCACTATTACAAGAAAATAGTGTTTGGCTATAGTCTAAGCATTGTAGAACAGTAATTGTTGGCAATATATCAGTAATATTAGAAGTTGGTGATTTGATAAGGTTTCTGAGAGAAGAGAGAAGACACATTATTTTGTTGATTCATTTAAAGCTGTGATTGAGCGCTCCCAAATATAGTCATTTCTTTTGTTAAACCACCTCCGTCACACTGCATGCCATCAGATATTTGCTTTTATGTGACTTCATTTAATTGGCATTTGCTGTGGATGACCTAGTTTAGGTTGGCTTATGTAACTGACTTTTCCCACCTATGTGGACCCATCTCACAGCTCCCTTACTGGCCCTTGGGAGATTCCAGTGGACTTAGGAATGGCATTAGGGTCTGAAGCCCAACTTGACTTTGTGTTGGCTGGGAATGTTCACCTCTTTCCTTACAAACTGAGAACAGTAATGCCATGTGCATCCTTGGGATGCTGTTAAATGACAGGATACACAGCAGTGCTATTGTACTATGTGATAAGTAGAGACCCACCAAGTGAGCCACCCTTAACCTCTGATGCTGCCTAAATGGTGCAAGTTCAGGTCACCATAATGGAACTATCACCCTATTAAACCAACAGCTCCTTTGCTTGCTCTATCGGGGGGCATAGCTTGATTCTTTACCATGTCCACTGTGTTAATTGCTAACATAATATCCCAGGGTTCCAAAGCTAACCTTCTAGTCCTGGGAATGAATGAACCTGCTGAAGTTAAGCAAATTACCTTGAGTGTATGGAATCAAGTACTCTTTGTATTGGCCATGCTATACAAATATACATGGCATTGAAATTATAACTTAGAGGGATTTGCATTCCAATGTAATACCTTGCCCTGGGTGTGGAATACCTGATGGGTGGAGACAGTGACTTCAGCAGCCAGGAATATGAGAACTTTGTGTAGGGAGCAGAACCATGACCCATTTGCTATCAGCTATTGTCCCATGGGCACACAGACCCAGGATGACCTCAGTGTCCAATTCATTTCTAGTATAAGCTGTATGTATTTAGAAGTGAAATATTCATGGATTTAAATATCTGGCCCTGTTTGTCCAGTAAACTCCCAGACTGTGCCTGGTTCCCTACACCTTCTCTCTGGCCATTCCTCCATCCTTCGTTTTGCAAGCTCAGATAGTACCTCACTGATCATTCAATACATGCTTTCCTACAGCAATCCTGTCCACGCATGTGCATGGTTCCCCACCCCATCTACCACATTGAAGACTTTTAAGTAGGAGTCTTCAATGCCAGCCTCAGATCATCAGACGCATCTATCTGGTCTCCATAGAGATTCATCTTTAACATCTCAAAGTCACAAGAACTTACATCCATGTCCTGCGTTTCCTTGAACTTCTCCTTCCAGCCCTACCCTCCTCCTCTTCTGCGTTCCTGTCCTGTTTTATTACAAGTGACTACTGTGATGATCCACCCAGTAGCTAAACTCTACACTTGGGACTCAACAATACACTACTGTCCTTCTTCCTCTCCTCCATACACCATTACTTAAAGTCCCAGGAATTAAACCCTAGACATTTGATGTCCCCCTTCCTTGGCTTCACCTGGTGTGTCAAGTCACTCTCCTAACTGTACGTCCAGCTTTCAGTCTCACCAGCCTGCAGTTCATTCTCCACCCTGCTATCTGCACTCTGTGTCAGTCACTTATCGTTGGCATGATAAAAACCTCCTTACCAAGAGCAGTTTACATAAGGGAGAGTCTGTTTGGATTAGAGTTCCAAAGAAGCAGCCCATAATGCCAAGGAAGGAAGGTGCAGCAGCCAGTGGCAGAAGCAGGAACCAGTGAGATCACACTTTTTTTTTTTTTTAAACTCACACAAGAAGTTCAGAGGGAGAACAAGAGGTTTGCTGAAGCAGACCTGCTCTGAGTGGCCTGCTTCCTCTAACAATGTGCTGTGTCCTGAAAGCTCTGTGACTTCCTCAAACAGCGTCACCAACTGGGGAACCAAGTGTTCAAATCCCCGGGCTTATGGGGGACATTTCTCACTCAAACCTCCATTGATGTACTCTAGTGTCTCTCTCCAATGTGACAGTTTTCAGAGACTTTCTGACATCTGAGCTCTTGGAAATTTTACAAACTGAGAACAGTGACAAAAACAGCCCAGGAGCAGATGGGCTCAGTGCAGCAAGATTTGTGGGGGAAACTCAGGGTAGATTCTGGTCAAGCTACAGAGTAGGGGAGCTAAAGTTGTACTGTCCTATTCTAAACAGAGATAAAGCCACCAAGCACCCTACTTCCCTTTTTAAGATCGTGACAAAGCAAGTCACATTGAACCATAGCATACATTTTTTTTTTTTTAATCTTCAAAAAAGTGAGTATATTTCATCTCGTGTCATCTCAGATTTTAAAATCATTAAAGAATTTCCATCTGGAATTTTCCTCTTCAAAGTGTCCTGGTCAACTCTCTACCCAGTTCTAAGCTGGTCTGGATCTACAGGCTTTAAACAAAATGAATTGGGTATAAACGAGGCACATATTTTATGACATGGCTTTAACCTTGAAGGATTTTTTTTTCACTTCTCCTGCTTTTGTTTATTCTTTCTCCCAGAATTCCTTCATTGAAAGCAAAGCCCCATTATCCATAATTTCTTATAGAGTTACTGGGCGCTTTAGCAGAAGCCGCCTGGGAGTTGGGTGTGTTCTAAGAACCTGGATATTGCTTGACAATCTTGTTTTACAACTTTCTTACCTCCTTCCCATTGGTTCAACTGCTGATCACCAGTGGCTTGCAATGTCGCCAGACTCTGCTGACAGAAATCAAAAGATGTTGTTGCACAGGCTCCTTATCTCCCGTGCAGGTTGCCTTCCCCAAGCTACTTCTGCACTGTGACATCATCCAGTTCCCCTGGTGTCAGCATTGCCACGCACCAAGGCGATCCTGGAGCTATGGTCCTGATGAGCCAGAGTTCGCTGCCATTCTCCCGGCATGCCACATCTCCACTGCTCTGAAAGCCTGATGATTACCAGATGAAAAGATGTATTATTCATTTTTTCCAGCATTAGGCATAAATATCAATATTAAGATGGAGAATTATAAAAGCAAGCAGAAGATCTTACATGGAATTATGACTCAGTAAATAGTCTCCTAAGCAATAACTAGCTTCATAAATCCTAATGACTACAATTCTTTAAATGAATGTTTGAGGATAAAAAAATAATAGCGGCCAATTACACACTAATACAAGACAGAAAATGTTGATGCAAAGGTTGCGTTTTTTTACATAGTTCTTTAATCTTATTGCAACAGTTAAGGGGAATGTTTATATTGTAACATTTATGGGAAATTTCCTCATGTAAAGAATGAATGAAGAGTCGGGGGCAAGTCTGTTGAGGTAGAGAGTTATTTACAAATATAAAACCTTTACTTCTAGGTATATGGATCTTGAGTTCGAGTAAATTATAGAGAAAGGTCCTAATAGAAATACTGTTGAGGTACATGAGTGGGTTAGGAATAAAACAGGGCGTAGAAAATGGGATAATATGGTAAACACTATCATTTCTATAATTTTACAAGTATGCATATAAACACACACATCAGATAAAATAAATAACCCACACATCGTTTATAAACATGGAGGAAAATGAGCTTTGGCGATACCTTCAAGTTGTACAGCATCAGTTAAAAGCCACACTGTCCAACCACACTTCAGCACATGGCCCCTGGTTATAGACTTCCAATTCTGAGAAGATAGTGGATAAAAGGAGAGAATAGGAGAAGAACTTTATGCCTCAAAATACTCACTGTGGTATGCTAGACAGCATTTAGTAGAGAATAGTTAGCCAACCACTATTCATCCATCCACAGACCCACAACTAGCACAGCCTGAATGCACGGCAGTCTCACACAAGTAGGGAAAGCATTGTTGATAAGCAAAGTCAAAAGACAGGGCTGGGAATTTGCCCTTGTGGAACACAATGTAACTATAGGGGTTACTTATAAAGTAATTCTGTCAAGAAATTCAAATTGGGTGGAGTCTAGAGAGGTGGCTCAGTGGTTAAGAGTGTTTGCTGCTGTTCAGAGGGCCTGAGTTCAGTTCCCAGCACCCACATTATATGGCTCACAGCTGCTTGTTTTCTTCAGCTTCAGCGAATCTGGGGCCCCCTTCAGGCATCCACGGGTACTGCACACACATGCAAATATACACATACATATAGATTAGAAGAAAAACCCATCTTAAACAAAAATACTACAAAACAAGCATGTTTAGTTTCCAAAATGAGATTGAAGTATTTTCTATTTTTATGATTTTATGTGCTTATATTCCTCAGTTACTAAACAGTAGCCTATATTTACCATATTAATTAATATCTATGTTTCTATTTCTAATTGCAGATATGCATATAGTATAACACTGTATAAAAATTAACTTTTTTCTAAGTTTTGAATAATAACCTGAAGTTTTATGAAAAGATGTCTAGGAACTAAGATTACCGTTACGAACATCTTTGGAATTGTTATCAAATTGACTCTACATCACAGTGGGGCTGATAGTCAAGCCAGTAGGCTGCTGGTCCATTTCATGAAGCCAGGCTATTCATAACTATGGTTTATTTGCATCTGACATCTGAGCAATGCTTACTTGTTTTTTTTTTTTTTTTTTTATCACCCTAAGTGCTTTATTTGCAATGTTCACAGCCCTCTTCAGACATGCTATTTCCTCAAAAGAATGATTGGCGTGAAACTAGGAGGCAGATCTATGAAAGATCTCACCAGTTCCTACGTGCATAGAAATGAAATGTATAATCAGGAGTGTGGTCTAAGCTTTTAAAGTGCAATACAAGTCACGTGAATGAAATGAGAGGTGTCTATTACCATCAATGACTCAATGTTTTCAAAGAGTTGGGGGCGGGCCCATGGTTTTCAGTTCTTAGAAGGCCAGTTGCAACCACAGGTTCTGTGCCTCTTTTCTGGCTAAGGGCTAGTTAAGAAGGGGAAGAGAAGAAGGAAGGTACGAGAAATGGGGGGCAGAGAGGGCTATAGGGTGTGTGTGGAAGTGACATGCACACGTATTGGAATGCACCAAACCCATCATTACGTATAACTGTTCTATACTAATAAACACATCGCATCAAAGGTCGCGACTGAGTTGCAGAAGTCAGAGCCTCTGTCATTTTTAAAGCAGATGATATATTCTCCAGCGCCCCCTCCCCCATACACACACATGCCCTGGTTTGCAATGACTACCTGTCCTTCCACTTCTCTCTACAATTTGCTACAAATATTATGACACTTTGAAAATAGTCATTCATCCTCTGTTTCATAAGACCTAGCCTTAGCTAACCTTGATAGCTATAGACAAGGTCCCTGGGCCTGGGGCAGAATGCGTTCTGTGCTCTGCCCCTAGTCAGGATGATAATAATAATAATAATAATAACAACAACAACAACAATAATAAAAGGAACTTAGGATTTATAACACATTTAGTCCATCTGGTGTAAGAATGTGCAGCATTTTTATTAATCCCCTCTCAAGTTACTTCTTTTATTCACCATTGCTACCACACCCAGGTAGCCTCCAGATGAGCTGCCATTTAAAACTATTCAAATATCCGAGAAGGGCAAGAGCCTCCCATTGATTCCCAAAGGGAGCCATCAAACAGACAGAGAGGAAGAAGGTGATATTCCGAGACCAGTGTGTTACCCATGGCATGCCCAACCTGGTGCTACTGGAGACTAAGAATCACCTGTCCTCTGAGTCACAATGCTTACAGAAGGGGTGGGGGTAGGCGACTGTGGGGCACACACTGGGCCCTTCCAACTTGTGAAGCTAAGACTCTGTTTTATTTTCCTTTGGACTTCATTGCAATCTCTCTCCTGCTCTTTTTCATCCCAAGATTCAGTCCCAAGACAGGATTATGGTACTTCACCAGCTGTTGTGCCAGGTAGGAGACTCTCATTCCTTTCAGACTTCATTGGAGGGGAGACATGGAGCCTGTCTGGTTTTCTCCAAAACTCTCCAAAGCAGTGACTCTCAACAGGGGTGGGCATGAGAAACTTGCATTCCATTGCATTCCATTTTGGCCAAGGGGAGGGGTGTGTAGTTATGAGTCTGTTTCCTAGGATGATCCGGCTTTACATGCAGAAAATAAATATGCTGTCTTTAAAATAAAAACTAAGATCTCCAAGACGCTTTGTCTTCGAGAGATATGCAGTAGTCAGTGTTCTGTGTATCGGTGAAGCTTCATGGTTCCGCAAGGTCATCAGAATTTCTGACGAGCAGGAGAAAGATTTGACATTTGTCAAAAAAAAAAAAAAAAAAAGAGCACATAATAATAAAATTAATTTTAAAAAAAAAATTGAGAAGCGCTGCTTTAGAGACCAGAATTCCTCAGTCAGAGTTATCCCCTGTGCTTGCTTGGCTCCTAGGACAGGATCTGATGTGTCTTCAAAAAAAAAAAATTGTTGAATGACTCAAAACTTCAATTCTTTTTTTCTAAGATGTCGTATTATGGGATATCAGAAGTGATACTTCTGATATCCCATTTTCACAGCAGGGTAGCAGACATTGCTTTGAGGACACGTGAGAGTCTTCAGCATTCAGTAAGCAGTATTTAATCTGGTTTGCAAATGTTAATGGTGTAATTTGGAGCCGAGCATATGTGTATAAGGAAGTTGGTGCTTTTTAAAACAACTTTTGAAATGCATAGATACTTGGCTTGTATCTTAACTTTCACCTCTGCTTTGTTGAAAGAGGAAATTGGACACAGCTGTAACCAAAAAAAATCAATTTTTTTGTTCATTTATTTTAACCAATTGGAGAGTTGTAGCAAACATGGAGACCTTGGAACTTTGAGTCTTTGGCATGTTTTGATGGTTAAAGGTATTCAGATGGAACCAAGAAGGTCATTTCAAAGAGTGCATGAAACCTGGATCAGAAAATGCCCAAAAGAACCTAGGGGGCAGTTGAGCCTGGCAGCCAGAAGATGGCTTTCAGTGAAGAGTATCCCAGTCAAGACCCATGCACATTAGGGACACAGAATCTAAGGGTAGCACGTCCTCCAGTCCACACATTTCTCGAGTTGTCTCCATGGCTGTACACCTCTCAGAGCTGTGGTTTTCCTGACTGAAGAGCAAAGACTTGGCTTCCAGCTAGACATCGCTTTGGTACTCTCAGACTCCATGGATTGCCATTCATTAAAATGTCATGTGCCTACCATTTTAATGTGTGTTCTGCAGTTAAAACACGTGACTCTGTAGAGGAGACTTGGTTTGTTGCCTATAGCTTTTACTTTCTTTAAACCTTGGCCTCTTTGTCTGACAAAAGGCATATATTCCTCATAATTAACCAACATTAATGATAACAGATAACTCCTCATCCAAATATCCTCTCATCTTTAAGAACACTGTGAATTGTGGCCTTGGTGGTACACATCCTTAATCCAGGAATTCAAGAGGCAGAGGTAGGCACATCTCAATAAACCCGAGGCCAGCATGGTCTACATGGTGACTTCTAGGAAGCTATATAGTTAGACTTCGCACGCATGTGTGTGTGTGTGTTTGTGTGTGTGTGTGTGTGTGTGTGTGTGTGAGAGAGAGAGAGAGAGAGAGAGAGAGAGAGAATATAGCAAGATATTTACACACATACACACACACACACACAATACATCATATTACAATGAAAATTACGAGCTGATTGTTGGAAGTGTTTATGCTCATGGGTTCCCCTCTAAACTACTGATTATTGGCAAGAAACAATGCTTTAGCTTGGGAGTTCCTGCATGATTCTCCTGAAGCTGCCAAGCAGATAAATGACTTTTTAAACACAATACATTAAAAGAAACTTAAGCATGTAAGTGTGTGTTTTCGGAATAAGAAATAAAAGCACAGGGGAAAATTAAAATCTAAGATATGGGGCTTGTGAGTTGTCTCAGCCATTAGGGTGCTTAGAGGAGGCCCTAAGTTCAGCAGCAGATGCATTAAAAAAGCCAGACACACAGTAATGCCATAACTGCGGAGGCAGAGACCAGCCAGTCTAGCCAAATAAATGAGCCCCATACTAATGTAATATCCTACCTCAAAAATAATGTGGATGAATCCCAAGAAATGACATCCAAAGTTGACATCTCCCTATCCCCACATGCATATGCATACATGCATATATGTGCCTGTACAAATGTGTACACATCTAAACATGGGGGCCCCAAACACATACCACACACACACACACACATACACACACACACACACACACACATACACACACACACACACACACACACACACACACACCAATATGATATGTGGCCAATAAGAGATATATTAACTTGCCACTAGTAGAGTAAAAAAGAATAGACCAGCGGGACACATGGAAAACCACACTTTGGGCACTTTACACTTTTTTCACTCTTATGAGATATGGATGGTGGTTTGGACATATTGTGCAATTGAAGAGATAGATATAGTTTCAATAAATTGTTGTTAACTGGCTCATAGACAATCTGATTAGCTTTTGTACAACTGAGTCTCTTTTGTCCAACTATTGATCATATTAGGAAAGCAAGCTGAGTCTGATAAGGTAATAACTCTTTTCCAAATATCCCAATGTACCAGTATCAAGTGATTTAGTTAATTAGCTTTTGTCAATATAAATCACCTTGTTCAATTAATATTTCAAACATTTTCAATCTATTTCTGGGTGCTTGGTGTGATGCTAATTATTGAAGATGTAAATGTGAATAAAAAGTCCATCCTTAGTAAAAAAAACAAACAAACAAACAAACAAAACCAACATTTTAAAATTTATTTTGCTGCTTCTTGTGATATTGTTTTTAATGCTATAAATGTTACAGAGAAACAATGGAGAAAGAAGATTTGAGATACAAACAATTAGGTGTACCTGGAGAAGGGTGGTAAAGCTGAGGAGTTTACCAGATAGACTCCGGTGGGAGGTCTATTACACATAGAGCACAGGTCATGTCAACACTTAGAATGGGGAACAGTATGGGGGTATTGAATGGCAACCAGCCATTTGAGATTTGAGCATAAAATATAGCTTTGACATATATCAAAGTGAGCTCCATGTGATTCCCATGTTGAGTAAAAATTCTTTGTTCAGTCACGTGTCATCTGTGTTTTTGTTTGGTTTGGTTTGTTGGTTTTTATCTAGTCTCAGTTGGTGACATACTATGTGTTATCTTGTGTTCAGCGATGGGAGTAGAAGCTCTTGTTAGGAATGAAAAGATATTAGCTATGAACATCTTACTACAACAATGGAAACTCTTTACCATTAACCGTTCACTTCATAAGTAAAAATGTCCAAGTTCAGAAGCTACTTGTGTCCGTCTTTGGTTGTGGGCACTTGGGAAAACTACAGAACTTCTTGTAGTTCATCATTTATCTGGAGAAACCTGGCTCACCTGAGGTGGTTGTGAGCATTGATTAAATTCTACACTATGCTTAGAACAGATCCTGGCATAAACTAAGTATTCAATAGTGTTCACTACAATCACATTATCATCATTATCAGCACAATTGATTACCTTGGTACAAAAAGGAACAAAGGACATAAACTAGCAGAGGTCACAGAGAGGCTCTAGGAAAAGAAGTCTCTCAATGCAGAAGCAGAGGCACATGGAAGTCAGCTAAGTAAAAGCAAAACAAACAAACAATTTAATACAAAACAAAAACACAAAACAAAACAACAAAAACAGAGCTGATAGTTTTAGACCAAGTAGCCAACTTGTCCTGGGGCTTGCATGAGCTGAGGATAGAAAGGTCACAAAGCCACTGATGGCTCAGCAGGACACAGATAACAATGGAAATGTTTAGAATTGGAGAACAGCACAGTAACCCTGCCTATAGGATGGAGAATGTCTAAGAAATGGGCAAACAAACAAGCCAAACATAAACAAAACAAAACAACACTAAAGAACAGAAAAGGGCCAAACACACTGAAGAATCCAGGGAAGAAATCATGGTAGCAAGTAGACACACTCTCAGAATGACCATGACATTGGCTGCTAATTAGTTTGGGATAAGCAATAGGTTTGGAACACCCTAGATGCTGTAACCAATTGGCTATCACGATAGACATCAAATTAAGAAAGTGTAAGTCTTCAACTCCCACAACTCTGTGGCCCACCATTCTACTGTTCAGGAACTAAACTGAAAAGAACCACATTTTCTGGGGAGAAGGCTGATTTCTTTGCTGAGTGTGTTGACTTTGAGATGTCTACACACATGTCAGTAGAAAGGTTATTTGTTGTTTCAGTGCGTGTATCTGTTTTAACCACTATCTTCATATGGTAGTGGAGTCTGGGGTTACTATCGTGGGATTTAGTTCCATTACCAGGATGAAGGCCACACCTTCTAATAGTGCCACCCCCTGGGCTGAGCATATACAAACCATCACACCAGGTCATCTCAGTTAGCAGACAAATGACTCTAGCCACACAACCTTAGTACAACCTGCCTTTCATTTGTCTACCTTTGAGGTTATAATTTAATTCGAACATTCCCTCCCTCCCTGGAAACCCTCTCATAGACCCTTCCCTGCTCTCCTTCAAATTCATGGTCTTCTTTTTTGCACTAATTGTTACTGTGCGCATATACATAGTTCCATATATGTCTACATTTCTAAATATAATCTGCTAGTTCATATAATGTTACTCATATATGTGTATGCTTTTAGGGCTGACCGCTGCCCACTGGACAGCCACTTGGTGTGCTCTTTCCTGGGAAAGACCCACCACTTTACTTATGGTTCTTTGTGTAGTATTGAGGCCTTATGGGATTTTCCCATTCAGTTTGGCATGTCCATTGGTATCATCCTGATCAGCTCATGTTTGGGTGGTCACGTTGCTAAGAGTCTACAGGTGTAGCTTCTGATATGACTAAGCAACACAGCCACAAGGGCAAACTTCCCGGTCCCCTGGCTCTTAGACTATTCCCACTCCCTCCTCCCAGAGTTTCCATTTTATAATTAAACTTTGTGGAGAATATGTAAAGGAGTTTCACTTTCTTCAATGACCTCAGTTTGAATTAAGAAAAGACTGTGTCTACAAAGGAAGGGTGTCAGAGTCCTTTCTCCTCTGCCTGGACACCGGTGGATCTGCTTCTAAACCTGAGACATGGGAAAGGGACAGCAGTGGGGAGAAGCAGAGAGTATGAGCAACATCTCTGCTGTAGACTTTTACAGATGGTCAGAAAGGAACAGTGATCAGTATTCATGAGGTTTGACAGAAAAGCATCTACAAGTCCTAACACATCAGCCAAATGTGAGGCATTGATGTTTGTTTCTGCACATGGAGTTATGCATAAGACAGAGTACCACTCCCATGATAGAGTCTGGTGGACAGGCTTTGTTGCCACAGCACTTGGGAGTTCAAGGTCAGCCTGCTCCATGCAGTTAGAGGCCAGCCTGAGCTACATGGTGGGACTTAGTCTCTCTGCCTTCCCCCCAAATCATACTAAAGAAAACAGGCACTAAAACACCACACAGCCAGCTTAGCAGTCTCTGCTAGTTACTGACACACATTTGCATGAGAGAAGACTCCTAAGGTGCAGACAGCTGAAGCCCAGCTTTATGCTGTTCCCCCCTTGGGTGCGAATTACTTCTGAAGACTCCTCATACCATCTAGGCAATAGTGCTGCAGCCTCTTCAAAGGAGAAGGCTGTTTCCCAAGCTCTCAGCAGCATGCATCCTCCTGGATTCCATGAGTTCATTCCAAATGCCTTCCATCTCATCCCTTAATTAAAAATTAGGCCCATTAGTGGTTCCAATTAACAACAATTAACCATTAAATTGTGTTTACTGTGAGAAACCCGGCACAATTATAAGTGTCCCCACAAGCCACCCTTAGAAGTCAGTTTCCTCTCTCCCCTCCAACACTGTGGGCTTCTTTGATGGCAGAAAGGGCATCTCTTGAACTGAACTGAGTAATTGGCGTTCCTGTCTTTGCAATGAGTTGTACTGAGGGGGAGTTTGCTCCACTTGGTCATTGATCCAGCAGATATTTGCAGGCTCTCTACATTACTGTGCAGAACCAGGACAGGGCAGTACAGAATGTACTCATTACCTTTAAAGAGGGAAGAGTCTAACAGAAGGCTAGGCTCTAGAGAGGGTTCACATGGCTCAGTGGGTGACAGAAGTTGGTGAGTTGTCTGCCTAGAAGGCTGCACATTAAATATGACACTTTACAAGAATTAGGCACATAGGTATACACACACAAAGTCATCTTGTCCCTTCTGGTGTATTTAAGAAATATTGTTTTCAGTGATGTAGTCAAGCAACGTCCTCTAAAGAAAGTCTGAGCCAATAGATGTGTCATATACATGAAGCTCCTTGTTATTTAGCTCAGGGTTTTTATTTTTCTTTGTCTGTTTATTTGTGTGGGGTGGGGCATGTTGGTTTTTGTGGGTCTGCATATATTTGTGCTGCCTCATATGTATGTGTGTATGTATGTATGTGTGTGTGTATGTATGTGTGAATATGTGTATGTGTATGTCTGTGTGTCTGTGTGTAGAAGCAAAGAAGAAACCCAGTGTCTCCTTTGATCGCTCCCCTGTACACTGGGATTACAAAGGGTCACCACTCCTACCTAGACCTAGAGATCTTAACTCTCATTCTCCTACTTGTAAGGAAAGTGCTTTATTCACTGACACTCAATGTTTTTGCACCAGACCCATGGGGAATATACTGGGATGTGCAAAATCATACACCACATTTTAGTGCCCAGCAAGATGATTTGTGAAAGTCTACACAGTAAAGAATTCCCTCAGTGCTAAATGTCTTTACCATGGAAGCACGGGTGAATCACGAAAATAAAAGCGAGCATAGCTTCTTTAGGCTTTGCTTACAGAGTCTGCAGGAAGTAGCTCAGTGAGTAAAGCACTTACCATGCAAACAAGGGTATCTGAGTTCATTCCCCAGAACTGATAATAAGGCCTGGCATGGTTGGGTTGTTTGTAATCTCAGCTCTTAGGTGGCAGAGACCTGAGGATCCTTGGGACTCACTAGCAGCCAGCCAAGTTGAGTAAGTCAGTGAACTTCAGGTACACTGAAAGAACCTGTCTCAATAACAAAGGCAAACCAAAGCAACTCATACAGTGTGAAAACATCCTGAGGAAGGACAGCTCTGAGGATGACTTTTGGCCTACATACACATCATACACACACACACATACACGTACACAACACACAGACACACACATGTACATAATACATAAACCCAGATACACACATACACAACACACAGACACACACATACACAACATACAGACACAAACACAGAACAGACACACATGTATATACATAGACACAAACACTGTTATACACATGTAACACACAGACACACATGTATACAACACAGACACACACAGGTACATAACACATAAACACAGACACATATATACAGCACACAGACACATATATACACAATACACAGACACACAGGTATACAATATACAGACACACACATACCACATATAGACATCGACATACACATATACAACACGTAGACACAGACACACATAGACACACCACACACACAGATACACAGATGCACACACTCATATACATAACACACATACACACACACACACACACACACACACACACACACACACACACTTCATTTATTATTATATCACACCTTGTTTATTATTACAAAGATAGTCAACTCACCAGTTTCGACCCACATGCTGTAATTTGCCCACCCCATCCTCATCAGTGTGTTTTTATTGTCCCCAACATTGGTTATAAGACATAGAACATACTCTCCTTTAAAATTAACATCTCTGTCCAAAGTGGCAGGGACTAAGACATCGGAAGAGACATTTCTTAACATGGTTGTACTACTGCTAGCTATGTCTTACCCCAGCAGAGCTGCGTCTCAGAGTGCCAAGGGCACCCGGAGGGAGTAGACAGGTTGTCTGTGTCCCATTTAAAAATCAACCATTCTGTAGAGTGAGCACGGGACTGATGGAGACCTGGCTGTCTTCTGTGTAGCAGTCAAAGCTAAGTGTTCCTGGGGTTCGCAGTAGACACATGGGTGTGTAGACTGCATCACACAGAGGTTTCGTGGTGGAGCCTTTCAGCGAGCAGGAAATACTGACTGGATGAGCCACAGGCCCGGCATGTAAAGCTCACAGCTCCTGTTTTAATCAACAGTATAAACTTGGCACTTGGGGCTTGGTGAGAGACTCCAGGCATGAATCAACTGTGAGGTAACCCTCGCCGTAGGCAGTCTGGAGACACAGGATACTGAGGTGTGGCTGCCAACTAACAGACACGTTAGCATTTCTCTAGACTCGGTGGCAAATTAGTTTATCACGAAGCCACAGGCCGGAACCATCTGATTGTAGGTCCCTGTTGCAAGGCTTTGTGGATGTGAAAATGGAGTGTCTTAACCCTGTTTACAAGAGCGGTAGATGGTGTCGGCACTTAAAAATGCCGCTAGCTCCCTAGACACACGACACCAAAAGTCACGTTCTATACTTGGTCTCTATTTCCCTTGTTCAAAGAAGAAATGAATCACCAGAGAGCAGAAGTCTCAGCCTCTGTCTCTCACTGCAGGAATGCAGATTTCTTTTGCATCCACGGTGTGATGTGAAGAACCTTATCTGGTTGCCTTTGTGTGTGGGCCATCGGAACAGCTGGAAATAGATAGGATACGGTGGCTGTCAGCTTCCTTACTCCTAATGTTTGGGACTTTGAGTTATGCATTTGTTTGTGTTTGGTTTTAAGACACAGAGTCTCACTATGTAGCCCCGAGTGGCCTTGAGTTGCCAATCCTCCTGACTCCTACTTCTTAAACATTAGGATCTCAGGCATGTGTGTTTCCTGTTTTTAATTTGTGCTTTATATTACCTAACCCTTAATTTTATGAACTTCTAATAGCTTTACCATGGAAGTATGAAAACTAAGTCCTATTTAAAGATATCTGCAAATGGTGACTAATATATTAACCAGTGGTGGAATGCCTGCCTAGCATGTTCAAGGCACCAGGATCCATTCTCAAACTATATAAGCAACATACACACACACACACACACACACACACGCATACACACAAATAACCAGGGGGAAATACAAAGAGGCCAGAGAAGCTTGGCACTGCCAAAGTTCAGGGAGAAAGCAAGAGAAACCTCAGGCTTCATAATGCGTTTGTCTTGTGAAACTTCTACACACTCAGTGGTGTTAGCCACCCACATACGTGTAGGTATGAAGGGGAAAGTGTGTGGTATTAAACACAGAAATAAATGTATGCAGACTCAAGAGGTTGCACACAATTCCCGGCCCCACTATTTCATAATTAATTCTCAATGAGAGTTCTTAACACGTTCTTCAGCTTGCTTCTCCTGGCTTTAAGTGTGAGTAAAAAGCCCATGATACACAACAGTGAGAGAGGTCACACACCATTCAAAGGGTCTAGGGAGTCGCCAGTCTGTAAGAAGTGACACATAATGAGAATGCCTTCCCTTTGTTCAGGAGGTGTTAGCGGAGACCCAAACTTAAAACCCAATTTCAGAATAGAGTTTATGACACACGGGCAGAAGAAATACTGCAGTAGTTAATGCCATTATTTTTCTGTTTTAGAATTGATGTAGTATTATTAGCTGAGTTACATAATAAATAAGCTCTAAACATTATAAATAAGAAAAACAATAGAATGTGCAGCAGTAAAAAGCTGACAAAACGGTAGTTATTTATTATTTTGAGGACCAAAACATATGCATGGGAAGAGTTTGGAAACAAGTCACATGCTTGTCGTATGTGAATTTAATTGCTATTATATAAACTTTTCGAAACTTTGCTTAGTAATAAATAACACAATTTACTAAAATGTTAATAGTGGTTTACAAGTCCATATACTATTAGGGAGATGCTTTATCTTTAGTTGTTTTTATCTTTGAGATTACAGTATAATTCCACACCTCGCTTTGCTTTCTTCCCTCCAAGCACTCCCAAATACCCCTCCCAGCTCTCCAAAGCCAAGGCCTTTTTTCTCACCAATGGTTGTTGCATGCACATATGTCTAGACGCACATATTCCTAATTATGGCCTGCTCGGTCCATATAACGTTAGAATCAAGAACAAGTGGCAGCATGAATGTGACAGTGGACATGGGGGTGACAGGGACTGTGGCACCTCTATCACTGGCAGCAGGGACAAAGGGATGTTCATAGTTCTGTCTCACCCACTCCTCACACCTCTGAGCAGCCACTGAAGGCGCCGGGTCTCCTTATAGGCACGGCTGACATCTGAGCATCTACTGTCACTGTTAAGTTCTATGTGACTTCATTAGACACCCACCAGAAGGCCATGGCTCCTAACAATCTGCCTGTTGCTTTGGGTATTTTTCATATTGAAATCCAATTTCAAGTAGATGTATTCCCCGTCTTGGCAGCCAGTTTAGAAGCATCTGGAGTCTTCCCAAATCAATTAATGTGAGACTCTCAGTCTTTGGTCTTTGGTGTTTCTTTTTTTTCTCTTTCTTTCTTTCTTTCTTTTTTTTTTCCTTTTCTTTCTTTCTTTTTTTGGAATTGATATAAGACACTTAAAATTGGGCCCTGTACACACTTCATTTTAAGTAAAGTATTGGCATTATGCCCAGCTCCCGAATGATAACTATATATACACATATATATCCTATTGTTATATGCATATTCTTTCAGTTTCCAGATTAAACCAATATTGCCTGCAACCATTTGTTTCTCTGGGGTGTATATTCCACAAAATACTCAGAGCCATCGGAATCAAGTGAGCCTCATTCTGTGTGCATTTGCTGCCTGAGTTTCTGCTCACACTGCCTTCTTTCCGATGGCCCTGACGTCTTCAATCTGACCACGTGGGATTTACCCGGACACTCTGGCTTCCCTCCTCTGAACCGTGCACTCAGGAGCACGCATTGCGCTTTCCCTTGGATTAAATATTGATGGAAGAGCTGTCAGCCAACTCACCTTCGCGCTACACACCAAAGCCACAACCACTCCAATCATCCCCTTACAGCACAGGAACAAAGCACTGAACAGATTGTGAACCAATGGCATCCTTTGTTCTGTACGAGGTGGACATACCTTCAGCTGGCACCGAAGCCGTGGCAGCTGCTGAGCGATAGGAGGCAGAAGGCTGTAAGGCAAACTCTGGTCACTCCACGTACCTGCTCTGAGCCCAGAACCTGCCCAGGAGCCTCATCAGCCAGGCAAAGCCGGAGACCCTAGACTAGGGGAAACTGGAGTTGTATTCGTAAATGAACAATTACTTCAACCAATTAAATGTGGGAGGTCAGGGCTTGGGGTGGGAAATTAGATTCCAATGTGAAAAATACCCAAAGCAGCAGCAGCCAGCTGTTTAGAGACAGTGACCTTTCTGGTGGGTATCTGCAGTTAAAAGCATGCTCTGCTCTTCCAGAAGACCCAGGCTAGATCCCGGCACCCGTATTAGATGGCTCATAAGCACTTGTAACTCCAGGTCCCCATATACACATAACTTAAAATCTTAAATTATGAATATCCAGAGTCATGGAAAAAGCCTTTACATATTTCAGCTATTTGCTATGGAAGGTGGAAACTTAGAAACCGAGGACTAGAAACCGACTTGCCAAACATGAAGGTTTAGGGGAAGGAGGGAGGATGTCCCTCAATGTCCCTCAATGTCCCAGGAATGCCGAAAGAGCAAGTTTGGATGCGACTTGGGAAGGCTTAAGGACATAGCAGCTCGGGCAGTGTCAGGCCTGAAAGGGAATGAGAGGCACTTCCTGCCTGTCCCTTCACTGGCCTCACCCAGCAGGCCAGAGGAGCAAGGTAGGCCATACTTGCCTTTGACAGGGATCCGTGGTCATTGCACGTCTCTGGAAAGGGCGGTTTGTGCATTAGCAGGAAATACTTGTGCATGTTTTACAGCACTCTCTCACCAAGGGGCCTGGACTAATGATTGTGATTAACCTTTGGATATTGTTTAATTGGACCTGTTATGAGCTGCAGCTAATTAAAGGCCATTGGAAAACTTCCCGTGAACTCTTCCCAATGTCTCAAGGACAATTATATACATTGCCAGAAAATCATAGCCGGACACTGAGTGGCCCTGGCAAAGGGTAGATAGAAATGCTAGATGGTTCCTTGCACACGCACACAGTAGGGGCACATAGATTTGCAGCCACAGGGAGCACACCCTTGGAGCGCCTTATGCTGTGCACCTGATGGCATAATCACTGAAAAACAGCGTATGCATCCTCTGCAGACCAGTTCTTTATAGTTCGGTGCGGCCCCTCCTTCATATCCATGCCCCTCCCCATTTTAGAGTTTCTGATCTTTTTGCGTCCCAAATGCAAGGCCTGTCAGTTTTGTTCCTGACGTGACCATTTGTCCCCTCCTTTCTGTGAAGATGGATCCTCACGTGATTCCTTTTTTGTTCAGTTGGCTTCCTTCCAGGGTTTTGTTCCCTTGTACATTTGTTTGAGACGAAGTCTTGCTATGGTGCCCAGGGTGTCTCAAATTCACAATCCTCCTGCCTTGGCTTCCTGAACGTGTGATGCCATGTTAGCTCTTCCATGTTCTAATCCATCTGTCTGGTACTGGTTCTTCCTGACTTACAGAATAAATCAGCTGCTACCCCCCTCATGCCCGTCTTCAGGACATTCTTACTTTCCCTCTGCCCCTCTTCAGGACATTCTTGCTTATGGGGACTTTCCCTCTGCCTGGTGTCATGGGTAGGTGCCCCCACCTTCTGTTTCTCAAGGGGCTGCTATTGGGGTACTTTGAATAGTGTCATTCTGTTTCTCCATAGTGTCTGTCATCTGCTTCCTATCCTTGAGCTGTCACAAGCATGACTCCGGTTAGGCGTCTGTCTTCTAGAAATGCCATGCTGGTGTTTTCAGTAACTTCCTGCCTGTCCCCATCCCACCCGCCCACCCTTCACCCTCCATGCCCACACTTTCAGTCTACTTCAGTCTCTTCTGCAAAGTTCCCTGGGGCTTTGGAGACCCTCTGTAAAGGCCCTTTCTCCATGCTAAGGCATTTAAATTAATTGACTAAATTAAATTCTCCATGCTTAGGCACAGCTCCATTTTAGGATGGGGAGGGTCTTTGGCAGCAACGTGAGACATGGGGCTCTCCTTTCTAAGTAAGAATCATACGGTTTACTAATCATCTAAGCTGGAGAGGAGAACAATCTCTCAAAGTTGTTTCTACTGCATTTTGCTTCAAACCCCAGAAACGAAAAGGCACCGTTGCTCACAAAGACTTTCTTGTTTATGTACATCCCAACACACAGTATTTTACAACCAGTTGGAGTCATTCTACGCCCTAGCCCAACCTTCCCTTTTTATACCCATTACTTCAGTTCTTTTCTGGGTTGGCACTGGGCCCTTTCTCCCACACCCTTCACACCGATCTGGAATGCATTTTTGAGATTAATATTTTAAAGTTCTGTATGCACAAAGTTATGGTCTTATGTTGATGTTAGTAAATAACTGTCCCTATCAATTGATCTGTGTTGAGATGTTGAAAGCATGCCAGATTTTTTTTTAACCTACTGAGAATTTTCTCTCATAGCAAACCTTCAACTTGAAACTGGCACATACCAGAGATGTACATGCCTAGTGTTATAGCTTCATCCTGTTGCTGTGTCCAATGCTATGACCCAAAAGTAACTAACAGGGGAGAAAGAGTTTATTTCAGCTTTTGGATTACAATCCATCCACGAAGGGAAGTTAGGGCAGGAACTGAAGCCTGTGCTTGAAGCAGAAAGAATGGGGGAAATGCTGCCTGCTGGTTCACTCACAGGTTCGTGCTTACCTAGCTTTTTTATATAGCCTAGAACCACCTTTCCAGGGAATGGTGCTGCCCATAGTAGACTGAAACCCCAAGTGTCAATTAACAATTAAGGCAGACCCCATAGACATGTCCATAGGAGAATCCAACTGGGCAGTTACTCAATCCAGGCTTTCTCAGATGACTCAGGATTGTGTCAGGCTGACAATCAAGGCTAATTAAGATAGTTCACATGAACGACAGTGCTCCAGTATGAGGGCTAAAAGGGTTATGTGGTTACACCACAGGCTACAGTGCAATTATTGTCCCTCGGTTTTTGGCTGAGAACAGAACTAACATTGTTCTCAGCATAATACTTCTTTCCAAAATTAGTCCCTAAATAAAAATCCCTATGTGCTGGAGAGTTCCGGTGCATTATTCTCATTTCTTCTTACCCTCACCCACTGGAGACCATTTGTTTAATGCCTGTTTCAACTCATGGTTGAAAACACACGGGCCTTTGGAAGTGATGGCAAAGAAGCTAACGTAGGCGCCCTTCCCAAGAAGCTCATTTGCAAACCCTCCTGTAACTTTCAGGCCTTTGCTCGAGGGAAGCAGTGCCTTGGGACTGGAGAAGCTATTAGGCATCTTCCCTCAATGAGGGACGTGTGTTAGGCTGAGAATGGTGTTTTATCTGGATTGCAGCATCCCACCAACCTCCCAAAATACAGATGAAGCATGCCTTGGCATGGTATTGAGCTGTTCTGTGTGAAGGGCACCCTAATAAAACCCTCAGGAGCTTGCTTGGCTTGAGACTGCTGGTTATCACACCTCCTTCAGACTGTGTCTCTCACTTCCATATTGAAAGCTGTTCTGTCCCGTTTCTGGTTAATTCTCTTGCTTAATAGACAGTAAGGCTTATAGGATTCATTGTTACCCAACTTTAATAAGGGTTTAAAGGCATGTGTTTAATTAACCAGCTTGATTATCTTTCCCTTCCTCAGCTTCATCTTTCTTATTTATTCAATACTACAGTGTTTCCTACAGGTCTAGAAGCTGCCTTTAATCCCCTTGGGAAACAAGGTGAGCTAAAACTCAATAAAGGCTGGAAATGGAGTGCCACAGTGTGTCCCCCACCCAGTGAAGAAGGACAAGTCAACATCTACAAGAAAGGCTAGCTCATCCCAATTGCTGAGACTCCCTTCCCAGAGGTTCCTCTTCCTGCCCCTTGTATGCCGGAATCTTCCACTGGTCACAGTGCATTGTGGGATGAACTTGTTCTGCAGGATTTCTTTCCCACCTGGTCCATGCTACCTCTCTGAAATGTCTTCCATGTCATCTGCAGCCTCTACTGGCATGTGTCTTAAAGATCCTCAGTGCATGCTCCCTCCCCCCTCTCTCTCCCTCTCTCCCTCCCTCTCCCTCCCTCTCTCTGTCCCCTTCCTTCCTGCCTTGCCCCCTCCCCCTCTCTTTCTGCTTCCACTCCACTCTGCTCCTGGATTCTCTTTCCAGCTTCCCTAGCCATAGGTATTATCACTTGATTGAATCTTTGGAAATCCCTCTGTTAGTACCTGCTGTATCCTTTGTTCACTAAGGGGGCAGGGGGCAAGGACACACCCTGCCACCATCCTCCGCCCCTGCAGATCAGTGATGGGCCTTAGAAGTTAGAGCACAAAGACAGAACTATTGCTTTGTTACTCTGTGTTAGCACTCAAAGGTGTGTGTGTGTGTGTGTGTGTGTATGTGTGTGTGAGTGAGTGTGTGTGTGTGTGTGTGTGTGTGTGTGTGTGTGTGCAAGTGGAGGGCAGAGAACAATTCTACTGGAACTTTTAAGGTGCTGTCTACCCTGGGGTTTGCTATTGTTTTATTTAATTGTTGTTGGCCTTGTTTGTGTGTTTGTTTGTTTGTTTGCTTGTTTTGAGGCACAATCGAGTGAGCTACAGGAATCCAATCCTATATTCCTCACTAGTATTGTGCTTCCAAGTGTGCTTTCAACCCTTACCAGTGTTGTTTTATTTAGAGCTCAGGGGTTCTAACCCAGGCTTTCATCCTTGCAAACCTTTTATCCACCAAACCATCTTCCACATCCTGACATCAATGTTTTTAAATGAAAATGCAACATTTTCTGAAGATTCATTTGAAGGTTTCATTACTGAGTTTTGTCCTAAGTAAATGGAAGAGAAAAAGTAGAGATTGCATTACTCTCTTGGATGCTGGAATTTTCTCTACCAAACCTGAAATATAGGCTTCTCTCTCCCTATATTTACTTTAGATGACTGTCACACCTGGGCAGAAATAGCAGTGTGTCTCTCTGAGTGGTCTTGCCAATGCAGGCATATGCTACCCAAGTTCTCAGAGTCAACACAGATACACTCACACACAAGCATACACAAATGCACACACATAGACAGATACACACATACACATGCACACATACGAAGACACACATACCCACAAACACATACATGCATGCACTCACACACAGACACATTCACACCCACATAAAACACTCATGCACAGAAACAGACACACATACCCATACACACATACCAACACATGCACCTCTTAGTAAGATCATCCTAGCAGTATCGCATTCTGAGACTAGTTTTCTACCTTGTGATGTGTGTGCGCAGACATGGGCATCCAGGTGGTACACTGGAATTGTGAAAGATAATCCATGCCCAGTCTGCTTATGATGCTCTGCAACACTGACTCTGTATTAGGGAGAAATAGTCAGCCATGGGTGTGTTATTCATTTCTCATAAGTAGGAGGTTTAGCAGAAATCAAACAAAGCAGCCTTTCACCTACCAAGACCATTCGTTTGTATTTTCTCCCACCTACCTTATCATTGTTTTCCAGTTTCCTCCAATCCCTTAGTGATCTAACTAATGTTTTCTAAATGGCATTGAAAACTCTTGCAGACTAACAGTATTTATTGACAAATATCAGTCTTTTGAAAGCCTTTCTGTCTGGTTGTTTCTGTCTGTAGATCTTACTTCCTCCAGTTCTCACAGTCTACGGGATACTTTCTTCTTTCTCATCAGTATGATTGGAGATGAAAATATAAGTAAGCAACCGTTCAGTTGTTTGTTTGTTTGCTTTTAACTTGGCACATACAAACAAAATGTCCCCGTGTTTTCCTTTTGTGTGAAGGTTTGACTGTAGCTCTTGGACTTGGCTGGTTTCTGGATGTGCCTCCTGCATACTCCCTTAACCTCAGCTGAATTACTTCCCCACAGCTTGTGCTTTATACGGTGTGTCTGTTGGCTTTAAAACCCACGTGGCTGGCATTTGAATTTATCACTTAAACCACTTAAACTTCAAGACCATCTGAAGAGCTAGCCCCTTGTGATGCCCGTATGTATGTGCTCTTTAGCTCCCAGGTCCTAAAACCCCTTTACCTAGGACTCTCACCACGGTGGAAATCACATCAGCTCCCAGGCGTTGCCTGTACCCAACAGTTGATTGACACCTAAAAAAAGTAGCTTTCTGTTCAACTCCACTGTGAGTTCTGGACATTATGTCTTCCCTGTAAGCCTCTCTCAGTAGCACACAGAATGAGAAGACACCAGAGGCTGACTGCTCAAGAAAAGTTCCTTATTTCTATTCCTACTCTGTAAAGGATGTGGTCAAAGAAAGAAGATTAACTTGGAAGACAACAAGCATATCTATCTATCTATCTATCTATCTATCTATCTATCTATCTACCTACCTATCTATTTATATCCATCCATCATTTATCTATCTATCTATCTATCTATCTATCTATCTATCTATCTATCTACCTACCTACCTACATATTTATATCTATCCATCATTTATCTATCTGTCTATCTATCTATCTATCTATCTATCTATCTATCTATCTATCTATCTATGTATCTATCAATCATTTATCTATCTATTTTCTATCTATCTTCTATCTATTTATCTATCATCTATCCATCTATCTTCTACCTATCTGTCTATCTATCTATCTATCTATCTATCTATCTATCTATCTATCTATAAATTAAGAGAACAATACCAATAGAGTAGAATATGAGAGGCAGTCAAGAGTTTGTAATCTTATCCAAACTCAATCTTCCTTCTCAAAAGTCTATATTTGCAACTCTCCTACTTTGCTTCTCTATTGCTGTGATAAACACCATGTTCAAAAACAACCTCAGGAGGAAAGGGTTCTTTTGGCCCAAGCACCCTGATTCCTAGTGTATCTCAGCACAGGAACCCAGAGGCTAGCACTGAAGCAGGCAATAGAAGATTGCTGCTTAGTGGCTTGCTCCCCAGAGCTTGCTCAGCCCGCTCTCTCATACAACCCAGGTTCATCTGCTCAGAGGTAACACTGCCTACAATCTGATTGGGCTGCCTGTATCCACCACTGATCAAGGAAATGCCCACACAGATGTGCCTACAAGCCAATCTGATGGAGCCATTTTCTCACTTGAGGTTCTCTCTTACTAGGTGACTTTAGCTTGTGTCAGGTTGGCAAGAAAATAGGACAAAAACAAGATTTCCCATTTTCAGTTCTCTAAGTCTTGGTGATCTATACGTGATTTTTGATATGGCGGGCTTCAAAGCCCTCCTGGAGCTGGTAGAAAGACTTTCAGGGCTCCCGGTAGACCAAATACATGCCAAACGGTGGGTGAGTCCAGTCCTTTTTAAAATCCAGTTCATCTCCTTTTTAAAAACCCACCAAGTAATCCAGTCACACCGAGGGAGTACGGCTGTAGCTCGTGATCCGTCATGGGCCTGAGCACAGAGGGTGTAAGAATTAAAACATAACTCATTGGCAGAGTAATGATACTGAAATGATTGTGACCTTCTGTTATCAGCTGTTGTCCTTCCTCCCAGAATTCCCTTTTAGGTAGAATTCTGTTACTGGGTTTCATGATTTTCCCTTTCCCATGATAATTTTTGAAGATCAACAGAATTGGACTATTGGAAATTCGTACAAAATTGGGCACCTCGGGAGGAGAAACCAGTATCTGGCTTTGAATGGAAGCACATACTCAAAATGATCTATATTGTGACTCCTGAAATAATTCAGCCAAGCCAGCTGGTACCAACAGGGCACACATATCCATGCCGAAACAGCAAGTCACAGATGAAACCTGAAGCTATAAGGAAATCTCAGGGCCCACTCTTCATCCACAGAGGAGAGTACCATGGCCGTTTATAAGCATAACCACAGAAATGTGAGTGAAGTGTGCCCTCTAGCATTTTCACAAGGTCGCACTGGAGGTTTTGCTCAGATGGTGACTTCCAGCTGGTTTTGTAAGTGGGCCCATGGGGACTGGAGGGATAGCCCAGGTGTGAAGAGCAATGGTTGTTCTTGCAGAAGACCCAGGTTCAGCTTCCAGCATCCCCAGGACAATTCAAAAGTGCCCGTAACTCCAATACCAGGGAATCTAATACCTTCTGACCTTTGAGGACATCTTCATATGCATATGGTGTTCACAATCTCCCACAGGCACACATACATACATACATACACAAATAAATAAATGAATAAATACATTTATCTTCAAAATGTACCGTGACTTTTATGTAAATAAAAAAATCCATTGTGCCAGCGGGTCTTCTGCCACCCCTGGCAAATTCCTTTAAGCCCTTAGTAATTAGGATGAGTAAATTGGCCCTTTTTTGTTTTCCATTGGTGTCAGTAACCGCTAAGAGGATTATCCTGTATTTGGATATGAAGGTTTGTTGGAGTTTTTTTTCATGACTGGTAGAGTCTAATCCTGATTAGTCACTTTTGTATTTATAAAATATATGAAACGAGAAACAAAGCTTTCATCTGAGTGCCCAATTTCACACCCGAGTTGACTTTCTCTGAGAGGCTTCTGATATATTTCTCTCTTTGCCTGTAGACTGGATCTTCTGTACAGCTGGGGACAAATTTCATCATGTCCATATTTTCTTATTCCATTCATCAACACTTGCATTTTTCTAAGATATTTTTTTCTATTGATCTTTAATCTTAATAAGAAAACTCATGATAAAATGCCTGAGATTCGCCATATTTAACATAAACTTGTCAGTCAGCTTCATTGTCATTTGATCATAGTGTTTTGATGAAGGAGAATATCCACATGAAGTCGCCATTTCTGTGATTAAAACACCAAGCCCAAATGCAGCTTAGAGAAGAAAGGTTTTATTTTATCTTATGGTTGCACAAGGACAGGAGTCCCTCAGGGCTGGGAAGGTGTGAATCAGCCAGGAAAACCATGGCCATGGAAAGAGTAAGATGATTTCTCACATTTCAACCACATGTGGAAAACAGCTGGAGAGAGGCAGCAGGACATGGGGTGAGGCTACGAAGCCACAGAGCCCACACCAAATGATATGCTTCCTCCAGCAAGTCTCACTCCCTAGAGGTACCCCGATATCCCCAAACAGTACTACTAACTGGGGATGCAGACATTTCCTAAGCATCCCTTAGAATGACAGATATGAAATTTCGAGGTATATTAGAGTCACCAGGAGAGCATGTGTCCAAGCCCTTTTCCAGGCCAACTAAATCAAGATACCTGCAAATGCTACCTCATAATGCCTGGGTAAGTCTTTCCAGGTTGCTCCAGTATAAAAGCCAAACTTGAAAACGTGGCTGAAGCACACACGGTGGCTTCCACCATTAGTACTTTTAAAATGTTTTGAAGGCTCATTATGTTTGGGTTTTAACTTCGCTAAGCTATTTGTCTTAGAGACACTAAGAGAATCACTGTTAACACCTCCAGAGTAGACAGCTCCGTCCTCCAGGGAGGAGAGCGGAGGCTGCAAAGAATGAAGGGAGAGAAAAGATCAGACAATAGCAATGCCTACTGATCTCCTCTTACCCCACCTGTCAGATAGACTTCCTTCTCTGTAGAATGCCTAAAATAAAAGGCACAGAAAACCACTTATAAGGTGCCCACATTTCTGAGTATGGTAGCACAGGCCTGTCATCCCAGCACCCGGGAGGCTGAGGCAGGCAGATCCTAAATTCAAGTTGAGCTTGGGCCACCCAATAAGACTCCCTCAAAATACCAAAGGGGCTGAAAAGGAAAAGGTTTTCTGTAAATGTTAAATTTAGTTAAATTGTTTGTAATAAATTAACACAGCAGTTTGCTTTTCTTTATCCTAGCTAGTTCCTCAGTAATGACACAGAGAGACCAAGGTTTATTTTTAAACTTCATCTCAATGCCCGGGCAGCTAATTGACCTATCTTAATCCCCTTAAATCATCTGGATACCTCCCAGAAAAAATTCACATAGTATTTGCATGTAGGTACTGCCATGCTTCTCATGAATTCTTCCTCTATCTTCCAGTGATGGTATCACAAACAGGCACTACCATGCCTGGCATTTTTATCTATGTTCAGGCTTTGAAACCAGGCTTTCGGGCTTTCAAGTCAAACACTGAAAGAAAAAACTTTATGAGTCCATATCTTTTTTTTTTTAATTGAGTCACAGTCTAACTATCTAGCCCTGGATTAAATCCAATCCTTCTGCCTCAACCTACTGAATGCTATGTGTTTCCTTCTTCAAAACATTTGTTCTTATGTGAATAAATTCACTTTATGTAAGATTTGAATGTTTTAAAAGAAATCCAAGCTCATCTATTTTAAGTTTCCATAAGCATGCTTGGAGAGGTTAGCATGGAGCTATCACTAGGAAACTCAGCCCCACCACGAGCAAACTGGATTTAATAAATATTGTGTGCAGTGGCTGGAAAACACAAACCCACTGGGCAAGGGAAAGAGAAAAGCAGGACCAAAATTCTAGAAAAATCTGTAGCCAATCTAATGGTATTTATGTCTTCATGCAAAGTGGGGGGGCTGGATGACCTTGTTAGGTGCAAGACAAAGCAGGGGACGAGGGTGAGCAGGAACACCTTTTCTCTGATGCCCTTTTCTTTGAGACATCAGTTGCTTTTATATCACCATCCAAGAAAAGACTTGTCTGGTATTTGTACATTATCCCATTAAATTTATTTCTTAAATAAATTTATTAAATATTAAATAATTTTTTTAAATTCAGGTTCTCTAAATGAGTATGCCCTTCCTTCTTTAGCCTATGGACAAGAGTATTACAATATGGGCAGAAACTGAAGCTATTTTATTCACTTTTGTCTTGTTTATTATATTGGTTTAATAATGTCATTCTAGAGCCCAGAAGATAACCCAGTGGGGTCACATGGTCACTGTGCAAAGAGGAAGACCTGAGTTCAGTCCCTAGATCAGGCGTACAGACCAGAGCATGGTGGTGTGTACCTGCCATCCCACTGTGGGGAGGTAAAGACAGGCGGATCCCTGGGACGCACTGGCCTTCTCTGTCTCAAAGCATATCATGGATGGGTCCTACGGAATGACATTCAAAGTTGACCTCTGACCTCTACACAAGTGTGCCCAGACACACCAAAGCACATAAACACACACACAAAGAGAAAGAGAGTCTGAGACAGAGAGACACAGAGACAGAGGGAGAAAGACAGAGAGAGATTAAATGTCACCTTCTCTCTGTCTCCCCATTATGTTGAAATGAGATGATCGTCTAAGACGTCTTTCTGTCTGGATTCAGGAACATGGTCATGGAGTATAAACAACTTATGTGAATTTAAATTTTTTGAGCTCACTGTGGACCTCGCCATCTGGTCATTCTACTGCACATTATGTTAGTTTCAACAGGCATTCATCTCCTCTCCTACTTCCTCATAAAAGTACCATCGAGGGTCACATGGATAAATGTGTTCAGGAGTGGACACACAGCAAACACTCCAGCAAGCAACAGTTGCACATAAAGATGCATTTCTTTGTCTTAGCCCATTGTACAAAGGTAGAATTTCATTAGCCCTGTCCCCAGGCTGGGGGCATGTTCTTCCCCAGGTCTCTCTGCCTTCTTCTGGCTAACTCCCCAGGTTCCCTCTCTTCTCCTCTCAGAAAAAGGAGCTTCTGACATAGTCTTCATCACAACGGTTTGTCCAGTTAGTTGAATATGCTACCCCTGCCTGTAAGGACCTATTTCCACCCAAGTCTTTTAAGTGTCAAGAAAAAATAAATATTTCCTGACCTAGCAAAATTCTGATAATTATGCCAATTATCAAGAAATTGAGTCTTGTCCTGTAATAATGCATTGACACCCAACTAGTCACACCTTAATACACAATCACCCATATGATAAGAACCCTGTGTGTATTTCTTCAATAATGCTTTAAATTATAAATGTTTGAGTCTGTTTTACCACCAAAGAGAAAAAGATCTAGACATGCAAATGCAAATCCTTCCTATGTGCCATGTTAAAAATTCAATGTAGACATTGGTTCCTGGTATGTTTTATTGAGGAATAGTATTGTTTATCTGATACTGTCTTGAAATATTAAATAAAATGGCTTTCTGATCCCACTTAAGTAGGTTATGATTATTTTGATAGAAAAGCCATTAACACCTGTGGGACGAGACTTCTCAACTGAAAAGTTCTTTTGTTGGGTGTTTCAAATGACATCTCTTCAAGATAAAATTACTATTTTCTTTTAATTTAATTTTATGTGTGTGTGTGTGTGTGTGTGTGTGTGTGTGTGTGTGTGTGTGTGTGTGTGTGATGTATAGTGCCTGGGGAGGACAGAAGAGGGTGTCAGATACACAAGAGTTGGAGTTATAAGCAGTTGTGAACTGTCCAACATGGGTGCTGGGAACAAAACTCAAGCAGCAAGTGCTCTTAACCACTGAGCCGTCCGTCCCTCCAGTCCTGAAGTTCCCACAGACTAGCTTCTCCTTTTCTCTTCTATAACACTTGAATACAAACCAGGAACACAATTTTCATCATTCACTTGCTTTCATTTGAGCAGAGTGCGAGGGCGATTTATTCTCTTCATGGCGTTGCTTATGCAGGGCTGGGATTGAACTCCGAACCTCACGCACAGTAGGAGAAGTGTCCCACCGCTGGCCTGAACTCCTTCCTAAAACCATTTAGGTCTTACATGATCTTCAGCTTGATGGGATAGACTATAAAATAAACCGCAAACCCCTTCGTTGCCAATCATCTAGATATTTAAAAATAAAATGCATTCTGAAGTGTATTACTCACCTGTTAAACTATACAACACTACTCATGTGTTAGTCATTAGTACACATGTGAAGAATTATAGCAATAAGTCCATTTCTGCTTCTAGGTTGGTCTACAGTTAGAGGGGTTCAGTATTTCAACAAGAGTTTCTACTCAATCCCAGTGCAAGGATAGCTCTTAGGTATCCACTCTGGTGTTTCGAAATCATGCTTGCTATTGTGAGTCTAGAATAATATTACTGAAGACAGTCTCATTAAACCATTCTCCTTTCAAAATTACATTTACTCATTTGTTTAGTGTGTGTGTGCTCACGGGTGAGGGGTGTGAGCACACCCAAGTGCCTTAGCATGTGTGTGGAGATCCAAAACCGACTTCCAAAGGTTGGCTCTTTCTTTCTACTCAATGGGTCCAAGGAATTGAATTCAGGTCATCAGGCCCGGCAGCAATCAGCATTCCCTGCCTGGGCATCTCACTGGTCCCAAAAGTGTTTTCTAACTACGGTTCCCTAAGACTTATCCTTTGGTAAACTTCAGCAGATATCTGATTGTCTTTGGACTAACTGGCATCAAAATGTCCCCTCTTCCAGTTCCCAAGGGTGAGCAACCTCTAGCAGTGAATGTGTGGAGGTGGGGGTGGGGGAAAGAATGCCAAGTTCAGAATCACTTACTTTTGAAGTTTGTCAAAATCGCTGAGGCCTCACCTGGCCAGGCTAGAAGTTGGAGTGATCAGATGGATGTCTGGAGTCCTGCCCTCATCTCTTGACCCATTCCTGTAACTCAGTCCTTCTGCCCCTGTTCACACTATAGATAAATGTGTGGCCCAAAGGACCGTCGTCTTACCATCATCCCGCAGAGGACATGTTTTAAGCCCAAAAGAGAACCCCTGTCTTCACGATCTATACAGAATGTTTTCTCTAAAGCCCAGTGTTTCCTAGCAATCTGGCTTGCTTTGCCATACCTCAAATGAAAACCCCATCTACTGCCTGTGTCTGTGTTCCTGAGGCTAGCTAGAGAGAAATGTGACCAGGCAGTGTCTCATCCAGACTTTGTGTGACTTCCCCCCCCTTTTCTTTTCTGCTGTTCCCATTTCAGTTTCATTTTTACTTAATATACAAAATATTAGACTTGCAGGCCAAACCCCGAGATGGTTCAGCAAATAAAGCTGCTTACCACCTTGATTGATTTCCTAAGTTCAATCCCTGGAATCCACGGGGTAGAGGGAGACAGCCAACTCTTGCAGGTTGTCTTCTGACCTCCACGTGTGTGTGTGTGTGTGTGTGTGTGTGTGTGTACACACAAATGGATCAATAAGTAACTTTGGTAACTCTTTTTTTGGAGTGACTTCAAAACTCCAAAAGCATTGGGTTTCCCTAAAGCATTTAAGGCATGATTTGTTAGGTTCTTTCTTCCTCTCCACCTCGTCCTCTTCCCCTCGGCCCTGTGTCTGTCACCTCAGCCCTGTGTCTGTCACCGCCCCCCAGTAGCCTCTGTTCTGCTTCTGTGTCATTGTGTTTCGTCCTTATCAATAAGACTGCCGCTGAAGGCTTTCTGCTCCCGTCCCATCACCAACACCGTCCCCCTCTCCTTACAGCCTGAAGACTCGGTGTGACTCTTGATGGTTGTACAATGTCTCTGTGTGAGCGTGTTCACTCTACAGCACACATCTGGAGGTGAAAGGACGACTTTATGTTGTCAGTTCTCTTGTTCACCTTGGTCTGGGCTCTAAGAACTAAGCTCAGGCAATCTGGAGTGCTCTTGGGAAGTACTTTTCCCACTGAGCCATCTTGCCTAGCCTTTCTGCTTGCATTTTATTCAAACACCCTTCCCATGGTACGCCTGTATTTGTGGGCAGCTTGCCATTTCTTTTTTATGTTATTTTATAATACAGATTAAAACTTATGCATCCTATGCTGACTTAGGTTGTTTCCATTTAGAAGAATGACAGGCTATGTCAAATGCTTTGTAGCTAGCCTTTTGAGGAAAGCTGGCAAGAATTCCTATATCATCCATGGAGCAGGGGAACAACCTGTAGTTCTGCAGACATCCAGCCTCATTGCTCTGCAATGAACAGCCTGACCAACTCTAAGGATCACAAATCTTTTGTGCCTGCCTCCTGTGATGTCATAGAACTGTTAACTTGACTCTCTGAGCATGGATGAGGCAAGGCATCATGGTCTTATATGCATACTGGCCACTAGGTTCACATGCCAATGTACAAAATTTCATAGACAGGGAAGTTGTAGTTCAGCTTATGAAGGTTCTTACCACCAAGCTTGATTGTGTAGCTCAGTCCCCAGGATGCATATTGTTGAAAATCCACTCCTACAAGTCGTTTTCCAACTTACAGACACACAAACACACACTCACACACACACTCACACACACTCACAGATAAACTCACATACGCACACACTCATACTCACACACACACTCACATACACTGACATACACTCACACTCACACACACACACTCACACACTCACACACTCATACACACTCACACATACACTCTCTCACACACTCATATTCACACACACTCACACACACATTCATACTCACATACACACACACACTTAAACTCACACATACTCACACACTCATATACTCACACACACACATACACTCACACACTCATATACTCACACATACTCACACACACACACTTAAACTCACACACACACTCTCACACACTCATATACTCACACACACTCACACATACACTCACACACTCATATACTCACACATACTCACACACACACTCATACTCACTCACATACTTACATATACACACACACTCACATACTCACACACACACTCACACACTTAAACTCACACACACTCACTTACACATACACACTCACACGCATATACACTCACTCTCTCTCTCTCACACACACTTACACATTCAAATACACATACATTTTAAGGAATAAAGAAATGTTATAGAAAGTTGTGTGCACATGCTCCAGTGATCCTCAATGGTGACATTAAACTAGGCAGTAAACAGATTGTGTCATCTGCACATCAAGTCAAGACTCTGCCAAGTGTGTTGTATTCTGTACCATTCTGTCACCTGTGTAGGCCTGTTTGTCTACCACAGCCCATGTCCCACAGTTTAATTTCATAGTTTCTTGAGTTGTACCTCTCTATCTGTGTTCATCCCACACCCATTCCTAACTCTTGACAACCATTAATCTGTTCTTCTAGAATTTTGATAAGCCAACAACGTTACAGACATGAAATCTTAAGGCATGAAGTATTGTGGAATTTGAGTTTTTCTCTTCTTTGGTGGAATCCAGTATTATTCTGTGAAGAAAAGTAAACACGAACAATTTTGTATACTAATATTTCATACAAACTAAATTTTTAAAATTAAATACTTTTTTTTTGTCTTTTTGAACAAACGTGTTTGAGCTTGATTTTTAGCACTCACGGAGTGGCTCAAAAACATCTGCAACTCTAGTTATAGGAGATCCAGCGCCCTCTTCTGGCCTCCCTATGTACTGCACCTATATGCACATAATTAAAGCCTTAGGTTATAAAAATGGCAGCATCTTTAAATGTCAACCATACTGCCCATGACTGATAGTAGCCCTGTTTTTTCCAACATTATATCTTCCATTTCTTGCCATGGGTTATTTCCTGATCCAGGCCTTGAAGGCAATACTAAAAGAGGTGAAGTAACTTAAATCTCTTTCCAAAATTCAAAGATTGTTAATATATGTTACTATATATTTTGTAAGCATGTTTTTTGCATGTAGATTTATTCATGCTATTCTCAACTGTGAACAGGATCTTCTATGGCACACATATTTTATATTTTACCCATTGAAACAATGCCTTCATTGTTAATTTCCCCTCTGGTATGTTAGAACATACTAATTTCCTTTCAAATTAAGCATACCTTGAAACTCCGCAGTTAGTCACACCCACACATGATGTATAATTTTGGAAGGCTATAGTGTTATTTAAGTGCTACTTAGGAAACTCATATAAATGTTCACAGGGAATATTTAGGTATCAATTTTTCCCTCTTACAAAGCAACTGTCAGATTTTGGCATAAAGAGTTTGCTGGATTTATAAAACAACTTGGGAAGTGGTCTCTGGTATTCCCTGGAAGCGTCCACACAAGATTGCAATGGTATGTTCCTTAAATGCCTGGGAAGTTCAGCAGAAAGGCCAGCTGAAGTCAGCTGTGTTGTCATGGACAGTGTGGGGTGAAGGACTCAGCTTGCAGCACAGCCGGGAAACTAAGCAGGGTCTCTTTGACTTTGTATCTGTTCTGCCAAAATCTGCTCCACATTGATTTGTCCATTCCACATATGTTGTCAATCCCTTTTCATGATGTTGTTTGTACCATACCATACCATACCATACCATACTGTGCTAAACATGTACTTACTCACCACCCATACTCTCCTGAGCACAATGGGTGGGTCTCACTACTCTCCCATCGTTATTCTGTGGCCTTTACAAATGACCGTAGCCCAGACATTTCTCAGCTTTGGTCTGATTTACTGTCTATGTGCCCAGTGACCTTCGTACTAACTGAGCCCATCCTAAGCCTGATTGTTCCCTGTCCAACTCGTTCACTCTCTGGTTTCCCTTTCCCAGTAGAGAGGGGTATATTTGGATCTTCAAGGACAGTAAGTTGAGCTTTCATAAGTACCTCCATATCAATGCATTAGGTATCGAATGATTTGTTTCATATGTTATTCATAACCTGCGCATTATGAAGTGAAAATTCCTCTCCTCTGTATGAGTTTTGGTCACTTCTGTTGTGGTGCTAGCCTACTTTACCAGAAGCAACTTAAGGAAGGAAGGTTTATCGTGACTCATGTTCTGGGTGACACAGGACAGTGTATTATGGCAAGGAGAGGTTGGCAGGGGAGTTGAAGCTGCTGGTCACACGCATCTGCCATCAGGAAATGGAAAGGTGGACACAGTCTTGCCCTGCTGACTTTCTCCCTGCCATGCAGCTCAGGACTCCAAACCATAGAGCGGTGCTGTCTGCTTATATATAGTTTTTCCACCTATCACAATGCTGCCTCATCGGCATGTCCAGAGCTGATTTAGTGCAGCTGAGCATCCATGAATGTGCCTGGAGGCGTGCCTTAGAGTGGTCCTAGCTCCTGTCAGGTCGACATGTATTACCCCATTACAGTCGACATCTGCCTTGTTAACCCACATTTTATTGGCAAAGGGAGGAAGAGCTGAAAATTTGGCACAGACCCAACCTCAGATAGCATGCTGTCTTTGGAAGGAGAGTCTTTGGCCATCTTCTCTGACAATGGACTCATCTAATCAATAGCCACAGAAGATTCTTATACTCATCCCTTGGAAACTGTTTTTATTCAGTTAATCAAAGCAAGCAGGAGAATGGTCCCATCTTACCATCCCAGGGCTGGGCATGTGGTACCGCAACTGAGATATTATACAATCAAGTGACAGTGACAGTCCTTAAAGTTCCAGAAGGGGGGCTAAGAGGTGACTCGGCATCTGAGGGAGTTTGCTGCTCCTCAGTGCTCTCGCCACACTCCTCCACAAACCCATGGCAATGCCTGGGGCTTACAGAATACATGAAACGTATCAAGTGCCCGCGAGAGGAAGGATACCCACGAATGCTGTAACGTCAAGCTTCTACCGAGTGACAGAGGTGGTACGGACTCATTCACGCCATCTGCCATTTGATTTTTAATATGGTTCCTTTCCATGGCTCAGTCAAACATGTTCCAAATAAATGATTTGTATTCACAGAAAATTATGTCAGATTCACCCTTTTGAGAGACACCTTCCAAATTAGTGTCAGTGGGTAAACATGCTTGCTGTCAAACCTGACGACCCGAGTTTAAGCCCTGGGACCCACACAATAAGAGTGGACAACACACACTCCGGCTGCTACATGTGCGTAAGATGTCCATCCCCCCCATTCACACACCTCTGTGCAAACAAAGTAAAGTGTCACTTAACAATAGAAAGCCACAGTAAACAGCTCAAAGCATATATTGTAAAATTGTCTTAGTAAGAAATCCAGAGGAGTTTGCCAAGTCAGAGTGGCAGAGAGCTGGGCACTATGGGTAAGTTACCTGCCACATTCCTGAGGATTCTGATCCCCAACCTCAAAGTAAAAGCCAGCTGCGGAGGTGCACACCTGTGAACATGGGCCCTGCAGGAGAGGAAAGTAAACTCTGGCCCTGGAGAAGTAGGGACAGCCAGACTGGAGGATCAGTGAGCTGTGGTTCCCTGGGGACCCTTTATCAAAAGATGGAGAGGGACAACGGAGCCCGGCTTGCATAACCTGGCTTGTCAGGTCCGAGTGCAGTGTGTGTGTGCTTGCACGCTGGGCGCCGGGAGAGAAGCGCAAAGCTATCTGCCATCTACAACCTGAAGCTGGGGGCTGAGCTGGCAGCCGGCCCACATCCCTGAAGTGCTCCCTCCTAACTTGGCAAGAATGTCTTCGATTCTTCAGGCTTTCCCCTAGAAAGCCTGTCACAGGAGAGCCTCGACTTTGGTTTATCCTCAGATAATAGTCTTCGGAGTCTTAAATCCACATGGGACCGGCTTGCTTAGCATAATCTGCCCTTAATTTTCAGATCCTCCTATTACATTTTTCTGGGACAAAAGTAACCAGAAAGGTATCCCCGCTGAATTCTGACTGTCAGAGTGTACTGAACAGAGCCGCTCACTGCGGACCTACCAGTGACATAATGTGGAATCACCAAGTGTACAGGGTAGTCTTCCCTATTGGAAATTGGAGGCTGTGGGTACAGAGATAGAAAGGTCCACAAAAGAGGCTGGGATGTGGCTCAGTCGGTAAAAGGCTGTACTGCAGGGATAAGGTCCCGGAGTTCAAATCTCAGAACACACATAATAAAAGCCAGGGGTGCCACACGATGCATTCTTTTCATTACAGAAGAGGGGACTTGAGGGGTTTCTGCTGAGTCTCTGGGCAAGTCAGCCGTCCTTGCTTGGCAATTCCCAGACCAGTGATAGGTACTGTCTCTCCAAATGGCAGGCAGAGCCTTAAAAATGATAATGGAGGCTATCTTTTGGTATGTGCACATGTGTAGATATGTGCACACACAAAGACACACAGACACATACACACACACAAATGTTTAAAAAATGATAAAAATTTTAATTGATGACGTTATCTTTAAAAGCTTTTTTAAAAAGTGTTTATTATGGTATGTGTGTGAGAGAGAAAAAAAGATAGGAGAGAGAGAGAGAGAGAGAGAGAGAGAGAGAGAGAGAGAGAGAGAGAGAGAGAGAGAGAGAGAGAGAGAGAGGGAGAGAGAGAGAGAGAGAGAGAGAGAGAGAGAGAGAGAGAGAGAATTTGAATGGGGTTTGTGCACATGAGTACAGCACCCACAGAAACAGAAGAGGGTAATAGTTCTCCTAAACATGTAACTGTAAATGGTTGTGAGCCATCAGGGAAGCAAACCCCAGTGCCCTGGAACAGCAGCCTGTGTGCCTAGCAGCTGTAGGAGTGAGCTGCCCTCCAGACTTGGACTTGTGAGAAGAAACTGAGTGTGAAGCCCTCCATGTTCTCAACCCCACTGAATGTTAGCAAAGGAATGAAGACTTATTGATTCAGCTTTACAGAGGCAAAACACAGATGGGGCCTTGACTAATCCGGTCATTTGGGGAAGCTTAGCCAGAAATCACATAAAATATTTTCATTAACCACAGTGCCTGGGAATGCTTTAGCTTGGCAGGGAGCTCTAAATAATTCATTGGATTCCTGTATCAGAGTCTCGGGCACGCCTCCTTATAGACACAAACAGCAGAAAGTGAGCACATCAAAGTATGGTCCCACCCCCAGGGACAGGTGACATCACCCTGTGCAAATGTCATGCATGATAAATTATTAGACCCAGATACAGAGTTCATAGCTAGTAAGTGTAGAGTATAAAACCACCCCAGTCATTCTGCCCTCAGCACTACCTCCCTAGAGTCTACAGAGAGGAGTTGACCCTCTTGCTAGTAAATACGACATTTTGTAAGATACTACCAAAGTCTAGGAACGTGAAGACCAACAACACTATTCTGCAGCAAAGCAAGTCCAGATACATATGACACAAATGTTTGAGACCCAGCAGAGGGAAAGTGTGTTACTTAGACTATTAGGTCTAAGCAAAGGTCCCACAGGAGTAAACCTGTTGCAGATGCTGTTTTAATCAGCTTTCAGAAGGCTTTTTAGAAGCATGAACCTTCAGCTTTTTAACATAAATTATATTACTCATTTTTATGTATTGAAAGAGTGGATGTGTTATGTGGAACTGCTCAAATGCATTGGAACCCAGAGCAATTTTCTCTTCAAACAAGTAATATTTCTGGAGGTGGGGAGGAGGTGTGTGTATGTGTATAAGGTGTGTGTGTGTGTGTGTGTGTGTGTGTGTGTGTGTGTGTGTGTGTTTATGTATGACATACACACATGCCCATGTGTAAAGATTAAAATACAACCTGCAACTTACAGGACTCAGTTCTCTTCTTTCCCTACTGTGAGTCCCTCGGGATCGAACTCTCACCAGGCTTGGACCCAAGTGTCTTTACCTTCCTCATGAGACATTTTGCTAGTCCTGTTTTTAGTCCTCTGGTTTGGTTTTTTTCTATCTCTTATGATTATTTTATTTTATGTGTGTAAGTGTTTGGCCTGCATGTGTATGTGCACAGTGTGTCTGTGTTTGGTACCTGTGAGGGTCAGAAGAAGGTGTGTCCCCTGGAATTACAGTTAGGGATGCTGAGAACTGAACCTGTGTCCTTTGGAAGAGCAACAAGTGCCCTTAACTGCTGAGTCTCTCCAGATCTGGCCACCCTGTTTATTAAAATAGTGTCTCTCGTTGGATCTGGAAGTCACTCTTTGGCTAGACTAGCTGGCCAGCAAGCTCCCTGATCCTCCCTGTCTCCCTCCCCTCCACCCCGCCCCCAGCATTTGTCAGATGTGCACCACTGTGCTGTGTCTAATAGGCGGTGAGGCCCTGAACTCAGGCCTTCATGCTTCCTCAGAAATTACTGGCCTCCCAAGTACTGCAGCCTAGACGCTTCCACTCGTCTGCTCCACGTTCCCTTCCAAGTGCTTAGGCATTACCTCATATTGTAGAAGATCAGAAACAAATGAAGCCTGGCCCAGGCCTTCGAGGAGATGGCATTCAGACTACCTATGAGGGGAATGATGGATGCCTTCAGATCCCAAATCTGTCTGACGATACAAAACTCATGTACTGACAGCATTGAGCCTTTCAGGCAATGGATGTGTCCAAATTACAAAACGTTTGTTTTTTAATTTTTTATTTTTTGTCTGGTTAGGAGTAGAACCCAGTTATTTGTCTGTATGCACTGAGGATATGGTGTGGTCTGTCCGGTTTATGGTTGTTTTATTAAGACTATTCTATTTTTTTAAGAAGCATACACAACTGTGCTTAGTTTAGAATTAGGATGAATTCATTGCTCCAGTCTCATAGGTGAGGATTTGAACAACCATGACGGATGGGCTGGACATCCTGCATTCAGAGCACACCTCCTGCACAAATACACACACACAGCAAGCCACTCGGGGCTCGATACTTATCTATGCTCTCACTGTCTGACCCCAGCCATCTCAAGAGCATATGGGTCAGAGACTTCGGATGTGCCGTGAAAACATCCAAGCCTTCGTGTGAGAGAAGAAAACGTGCTTCAGGGCCTGACTCTGGTCCTGCAGTTTGGTGACGCGGCTGAAGGTTTAGAAGTCAGAAAACAGATGATTCCATAATTTAGTTCACAAGGAGGAGGGCTCTGAATGTGCAGGAAGAACATACATCACAAATGGGAATACAGACTATACTTATTTCATATGTATATGGGCATATCATACTTAATATATGTGTCCACAAAATTTTTCTGGAATGGTCCTATTTCAATACAAAAACATGTCTGTTATCCATGACACACATGTTAGTAAGTGGCATAATTTAAACCCCCCAAAAACTGCACTGGTTTCTTTTTAAGATTTTATTTTTTTATAATTTTTAAGTGTGTGTGTGTGTGTGTGTGTGTGTGTGTGTGACAGAGAGAGAGAGAGAGAGAGAGAGAGAGAGAGAGAGAGAGAGAGAGAAAAGGTGTCAGAGAGAGAAGGTGTCAGATCTCTTAGAACTGGAGTTACCTATGGTTGTGACATGGGTGTGTGTCATGGGTGCTAGAAATTTAACTTGGGTCCCTGTCAAGAGGAAAATGCAACCTTAGAAATTGAGGTATCTCTCCAGCCCCCCAGGACTGTGGTTTTCATAAGGTATTAGAAAGAAAATATTCCCGGCGCCAGGAGGACAGCATAGACAGGGAGACAAAGCAACGTCAGCGTCGCCGTGACAATCCCACTCTTTCTCTGTGCTTGGACCTCATGGCCTTGTACATTTTAGACAACTACTCTACCACTGAGAGACATTCCCAGTCATTCCCTTTATATTAGCAAAGGTAACGGGCAAACAGCACTCGCCTATTAATGTACTGCTACGCAAGTATCTCTTACATTGTTCCTCGACATTTTTAGTTAAAAATCGTTGCTTACAAACGATGATTCATTCATTCAACAAATGCCCGCCGGGAGCCTATGTGTGATAGTTTCTAGCAACTATGGGGGGGGGGGACAGACATCATCCTCACGCTTGAGGAATTGGTTTTTAGATGTGAAATAGGAGACATTCCAGCTCTCACATGGGGTGCCTAGATGGACACTTGGGGGATGGGCCGAGGTAACCTGTGCTGGTTTGGAAAACATGAACCTGCCCCGACACGGGTTTTACAGTAAGCAGGAGTCACTGCTGTTAACCTTCGATTGTTGAGCTCTGAGTTTTTCCCATAATGTACTGTCCGTTTGTCCTCTCATTCAGTGTCTGACTTGTTCGCTGTTTACAACCCCCAAGTTCATATGCATTTTTCTTTGATTCTCTCTAGTATATGACTGCTGCTCCTATGCAAGGGACCTACATTCCCCAGTACACGCCTGTGCCTCCGACAGCTGTTTCCATTGAAGTAAGTCTATCCCATAAACACGAAGAGGAGAGCGACGTCTCAGCCACATAAACCCCCATAATCCAAGACACACTCCAAGTCTTTACGCTCTTCAAAAACTTGTCCCTGCAAGCTGAGTATACAGAAGTCTATACATTGGCTCAATCAAGCCTACATTTTGTTTTACACACCCAGTCAACAAACCTTATAGGGAGAGATAAAGGAAGAGTAATCTGTATGCCTAGACAACAGTTCAAAGAACAAATCTTTTACACACCAAATGCAGACCACACTCGTGAACAACGGAGATGTGGAACAGGTTCTGGCTTAGTTCCTTTTTTCCATTGCCATGCTCCAACTCAAGACAGAATGGGTCCACGGTCCCTCTTCTCCTAACACCCAAATGATTTGTGGTCATCGGTGGGCATTAATTCCCATCAACTGGAAACGGAACAGCTAATCAATATACTTCTTCCTCAACTCCGTCTTTCCTGCTCTGCAACACAACCGGTAACTAGAGTGCTTGCACTTCTCCGTTCGAAAATTCACCAGCAGTGGGGTCAAATAAGTTGGGTCTCTGAATATATTTACAGATCTATTTCTGGAGTGTAGCGGATGTATACTTGAAGACAGGTAAAGAAAGCCCCAAAGATTAACAAGGTCTTGTTGTACAGTTTAGGGGACTAGGACTACCACATCCTTATTGTTTTAAACTTTCCAGATGTGTGGGTCTAAAGACATGGCCTAGTAAGCAGGTTTTAACTGGAGTTCAAGAACCTGAGCTTAGATTACATTGCATTTGCTATATTCAGTAACTTAATAACCAACACATTACAAGTACCAGGAGCATAAACCTCTGCCACGTATTTGCAATTCTATATGTCACCACCAAAAGCTTATGCCATGAATGAAGCCTTTGATTGGCATGGAGTAACAGACACATGTACGAAGGTAGCTTTGTAGAGTTAGATCTGGACTTGGAGAGAGAAGACTATACCTATTCTGACTATCCTGCCTTGAAGCCATGCCATGAAGAAAAGGAACTTAGTCATGTTCATGTAAAAATACCAGATGGACATTGGTTGCTATCCATCAATCAATCAGTCAGTGGGCCAATCACAAACCAATTCTATTTGGGGGTTCTAAAAAAGAGAAACCTTCTGTCTCAAAGAAAGTACAAAATCAGGAAGTAAGTGGTAGGAACAACTGAACATAATCTACATCACCTACATTACCTGAATCACCCACATTACCCACATTACCACCCACATTACCCACATCACCTGCATAATCCACAGCAAGTATCCAAGATTATCCCAGCTTGAAGCTGCCATGGCTGTTGGTTTCTCCTCCTCCTGTTCCTCATCCTCATCTTACGTTTCCTCTTCTTTCTCTTCCTCCCCTTTTCTTCATCCTTTCTTCTCATCCCTTCTTCCTCTTCTCTTATTTCTTTGAAGCCTCTGACTGAATGCCTGTTCATGTCTTAAAAAAACACAATAAGACAATTAAGAAAGGAAGGAAGATGGGAAGAAAAAGGGAGGAAGGGATGAAGAAAGGAAGGAGGAAGGAAGGAAGGAAAAAAGGAAGAAGGAAGGAAGGAGAAGGAAGGAACACAGGAAAGAAGGAAGAAAGGGAGGGAAGAAGAAAGGAAGAAAGGAGGAAGAAAGGAAGGAAGGAAGGAGGAAGAAGAAAGGAAGGAGGAATAGAGGGAGGGATGAAGAAAGGAAGGAAGGAAGGAATGGAGGGAGGGAGAGAGGAAGGAAGGAAGGAAACCTACACAAGAACCTGGGACAGGTGGCACATACCTTTGATCCCATGACTCTAGAGGTAGACAGATGAGTTCCAAGTCAGCATGGTTTAGTTAGTAAATTCCAGGCCAGCCAGTGCTGTACAAGGAAACACTATCTGAAACAAAAAAGAAATAATATCAACAGCAACAAAAATCTTGTGTAAGAAACTAGAGGCAGTGTTTCTTCTTCTTTCATAATACAGAATGTTGGTTCTCAGGCCCCAAGTCGGAAGGCTCAGGAACATCTGCAGCTCCAACTCCAAGGAATGTAACATCTTCTTCTGGCTACCATGTTCATCCACCCCTACACACACATGGGCATATATGCACGTAGGCATATGCACATCTGTACATAAATAAGAATATATAATACATCTTTAAAAACCATGCTTATGTTCTTGTAGGATAGCCCAGGCTGTGACTATAGGTGGCTTTAATTGAGGACAGATTCCTCTGTTGCAAAAATGGTTTTCTGACCATACAGACTTTCCGAGGACTTCTGCTGGAACAGCTTATTGGTGTTTCATCATCAATACAAGATCAACCATTATGCAAGCATACCCTGATGTTTTGCTTTGAGCCCATACTGTGGTTCCTTGTGACTGAGGGTTATCTCTTCAAGCCCAACAGAAGGGCATTTATGCTGCATCTAGAGAGGGGCCCTTTGCCTAAACAAATAAGGGCTGTGTGTACCGATTTGCCTCTTTAGGGTGTTGTTGCTGATACCTCTCCCCAGACGGTGGCCCCCTCATCCCAGGATAGCAGTGGTCAGCAGCAACAGTTAGCAGTGGACACACCCAGTGAACATGCACCGGCATACTCCTTCCAGCAGTCCAAGTAAGTCTGCACTGTGCTGTGCTCCTTCCCTCAGAAGCAGAGATTGGGAAGTCCTTTACTTGGAGTGTTTCCGTTTGTTTTGGTTTCACAGAAACCACTGTAGACTTAGTGGTGGGCATTTCTCTGGCTGGTGATCACATGCACTGCTCTAAGCTGGCTTCGGATGAGTGGATTTTCCAGTCTTGGCTGTACCTGGCCCTGTGTATGAGTCATTGGTCATCATGGCCCTCTGCTTTGGGACAGTGAACGTTTGACCCTATGCTTCTCTTCTTCTAACAGATCAGTTTCCAGGCAAGTTAGACTTCCAAGAACAGCAGGAAACAAACCCAACAAAAACAAGCACTCCATTTTACGTCTATGCTTTGGCTGCTATCCTATTGGTTAATGCAAGTCACATGATCAGTAAAGGCCCTCACTTCAAGAAAGAAGCCTGAATATTTTTAAAATATATTCAATGCTATTGGGAAAATTGTATTATTCCCATCTTAAACTAGATAACAACTACACATTCTGTTCTTAACCTCTTAAACAATTACCGTGAGAGTCTTATTGCAGGTGACCTGAGTAAATGGTCAAGGACAAGGAGAATATTGATAATTATATGATAGACATATTAGGCAGGCCCTCCCTGCCCAGAAATTAAATACCAAAGGAGAATAACTATGTACTCAGGATTACTCATGAAAAAAATTTAATCACCCATAAAGCAAATTACACTTGGCTGTATGTGGAGCAAATATGAAGATTACATTCTGGGGGCTTTGCTCTGAAGCAGGAGGAACGGGCAATGGAGAAGTGTATGTGGAGAATCCTTCCTTTGTAAGCAGACTGTTTCAACTTGGTACATCACAACCCAACCACTGATGAATGGAGACTTATTCAGACGAATCTATTTGCAGAGTCTTGCTCTCTCTTCTGTTACTCCTAAAATATGGAATGGATAAATAAGTGTAGTCTTCTGCCACATGATAGAATTTTATCCGGCCACAATGAAGAGTGAAATGATATCCCTCAAAATAAAATGGATTTTGGATTAGAGATCATGTTAAGCGGAAAAAAGCCAGCTTAAGACAGATATTATCTTTATTTTCCCATGCAGAGTCTGGATTTACATATATACACCTACACCTACACACACACACACACACACACACACACACATCTATACTTGCAAGATAAAAAAATTGGAATTTATGTTATTTCTGTTCCAGTGAAACAGAAAAAAAAGTACCTCCAAAGCAATTTAGCTAGTCCTTGTTAGTGTAGCTCTCTTTAGTGCCCTGGATTTCACAAACTGGAAGGCTCTCCTTCCCAACATTGTGGTGCTGATGAACAAACTACTACTTACTTTGCTCAGAGGCCCTTTTCTTGGGTTCATTATGCTAAATGAGATGTGGAGGAGATCTTTAAGAATTTTCTAATGGCTCACACTTCTCATCAGATACCTGCTGACCCTCCTGTCAGGGTGTGAGGTGCAGAAGGGGCCACCTAGTAACTCTGAAAGGGAGCTTGATGCATTACATACGTTTAGCATTGGGATGTCTACAGTCAAGCAAGTGCAGACCACAGGCAGGGGCCACAGGGACACATTTGAGAAGCACAACAGTAGGCTTATGAATAAAAGGTCTGCCACAGACTACTTCCCTTGTTCACATTTTATGTTTCAGGCTAAAACAAAGAACTTGGGGCTGGGAAAGTGGCTCAGCAGTTCAGGACATTGCTGCTCTTCCAGCTCCAGGGCACCCACACAGACATTTGCAAGCACACCCAGGGACACACATATATACATATAGAATTTCGCATGATAGACTTATCGGGGATTATCAGCTATTATTGATGCAGTGGGCCTATCATCATCTCTTATCAACAAAGGAGGTCATACCTGTGGCTTATTCTGGACATTCTATGAGAATTCCATTCCCCACTGAGCTATCACTTATCCCTTGTGCTGTATATAAAACCTTTAAAATAGCTGGAATCCAGGGTCTTGGGAGGTGGCTCTCTTGGTAAGGGAATGTGCTCTCAAAGTGACAGCACCTGAGTTCTAATCCCCAGAACCCACATAAGAAGCAGAATGTGGTCACATGTGACTGGTACCAAGCCCTGGGTGAACCGAGTCAGATCCCAAGACCTTACAAACAGCCAATCAGCTCTGCAGAAAGTGAGCTTCAGGGTCACTGTCTCAAGGCAATAAAGCAGAGACCAATAGAGGAAGACCGTCAACTTTGACCTTTGGCCTCCACATGTGCACAGCCAATGTGCACCCATATGTGTGCAGACAAGCAATATATACATGCAAAATTAAAAGTTAGGTGTTTGATTTTTTTATTACGGTTTTAACTAAAATTTCTTTCCCTTCCCTTTCCTCCCTCCATCCCTTCCATCCTCCCCCATCTCCAATCGATAGCCTCTTCTTTAACTATTATTGGTCATCAAAGATCCTCAGCCCTGAAGTCATATACACACAACAACGACAAAAAATGAACTCAGCATGCTGCATTTATATATTTATGCATGTGTGCATAAAACTAATGAAATAAACATGAAAAATTAAATGTAACCAGATCCCATAAAGTCCGGTTAAATTCCCAGTTGCAGAACTGGTAGTCTTTGCCTCAGATTCCACGCTTATGACCTCTGTGTTACAATTCAAGTCTTAAGGATCCTGGCCCTCTCATCTAAAGCTATGTAATCACCAGTCTCCAAAGAGTAAAGCACGGGTCACCGATGACAGAGATTTGCCACCATCCACTAGAATTAGGGTTAGGAAGCTCATGGTAGATCCCAGTGAAATGGCCCAGGGGTCAGAGCTTTCAGCTGAGAGGATTACTGTGCAGTCTGTCTGTCTGCCCTCCTCACAACACGGCAGCTGGACTAAGAGTCCTCTGATTGTCAAGTAATAAGTAATATAAAATATACCTCGAGAGTACCCAGGGACTCTTCCCTTCTGCCATGGCTTGCTTTGAGTTTGTTCACTAAGGCTTCTCCATAGACAGCTTCGTCTCCAGCAAGGCCAGGGAGACAACGGCAGGATCCCATAAGAGGTAGAACCTCACAGCAGATCACAGTGCTCCTGCGTTAGAAGGCATTGATGCAGTTGTCATGGCAATCAGAGTTTGACTCAGATATCTTTAAGGAACCTTGATGCTTTTGCTAAGGCTCCCAGCATCTTCATGGCTGCTCATGGCAGTCTCTTATCTCCACTTCAAAGCAGTCAGACATCCTCTCCCGGCCTCTGAAGGTGCTGCATCCACGGGACACATACAAACAGGCAGTTATCCACACCAAGACAAAATAAGCAAACCTCTGGAAACACCTAAGTCCGTCAACCTCGGTTTTGACACAAGCAAACTGAGTGTGGAAGCCTGTTAAAGATGACATTAACAGACCTCAACCGCCTCATAGGCTAACATGCCGGCTGCTTGGCTTCTTTGAGTAGGACTCAACCTTGGGCTCCTCTGAGGAGATGTCACAGGAAGCAACAGAGGAAAAACTTGGATGCGATAACCATTTTTACCCATTTGTCTTTGCAGACCATAGGCAGAAGTGAGGATGCTCATCTGAACCTTTACCTTCAATGAAGAAACGCCACCGAGCAAGAAGTTTGTTGGCCTCCAGTTTGCACGGGCGCCGAGGAAAAGTTTTCTTCTTTTTTATTTTTATTATTTTTTTATTCTATACTTTACTCAAAGAAAACAAATTTTTATGTGCTATGCGAATGGTTCCTTCGTGTGGTCTAACAGTTATTTTTGTCATTTTTTTTTTAATTAAAAGGGGGAAAATCCCAGAAAGGGTGGGGTGGGGTGGTGAACATCACAAGTTGATGCTTTCTCTGGAAAACCAGAGCTTGCCTGAAGGTATAAGTAGATTTTTCTGGTTTTTTTTTTTTTGTTGTTGTTTGTTTGTTTGTTTTGTTTTGTTTTGTTTTGTTTTAAGTAGAAACACCAATGTCAAGAGTCAGGCAACCAGAATTTCTTTTCCTCAGTAATTAAGCTATGTTTTCCTCTTCTTTTCCTTTCTTATTTGAACCTCCTGGGGTTTTTATATATATTTTATGTTTTCTTAGAAATATTTAGGTAAGGTTTATCTTAAATCTTAATTGCCTTAATTTTAAGGACGTCAGAGGCTCCAGAGGCATGCTTTCAGCGTCTCGTTTTTAAAAAAATCAAGAAACAATTGAGGTATTGTGCCAGCCCTTCACTGGCATAGAAGACGGAGACTGAGTTTTTAGGGTGGAAAAAAAAAAACTGTACAGTTTAAAGGAAAATGATTTTTCTTCATTTGAAGAAAATTTGTTGATAAACGGAAACCAAGGCAACCGCAAGAATTGGGAAATGCTGGGACTTCTCGTGAACTTTGACGCAGTCATTCTACAAGGCTAAAAGACAATTTATGGTAAAGTTATTCACATTGGTTTAAAAACAACTGCATTAGAGATAATGCGTGTTTGGGGGACAGAATGCGATTTTTTTTTTTTTATTTACAAGAGCGTGGTTGCTAGCGGGAAGCGTTAGTGCTTTATACCTGCCGTTTTTTCTATGAGCTTTGTCAGGTTTTAGTCAGCTATGCCTGTCACATCGCGAAACCTAGCATAAGAGCACCCAAAACAAAACTTAAGTAGATAGAAGCTTATGGTCAAAAAGTGCAAAAAAAATTAAAAATAAAAATAAAAAAAATAAAACAAAAACAAACACACACAAAAAAACAAAACAAAACAAAACAAAAACAAAAAAAAGCAATAGATAGAGAAATTGTTGACAATTTCTGTAGTCTTTCTTAGTTGTGGTCAATTGCAGCCTATGGATGGCCTATTTTATACCAAAGATGAAGTGAGACCCTGTTACAGGCGTGATGGTAGACACTGCTTTTTCTTTCCTTGAAGTTTTGTTTGACCTACATGGCCGGACCAGTTCTAATTTCATTTAAACTACCTTCCACTAGTGTATTACATACCACACACACACACACACACACACACACACACAAGTTTTTCTAAAAATGTGTATTTGTTGATAGTTGAAGTTTGTTCCTATCCTGCTCAGCAGTTTCAGCATGAAGAATCTGAGACCCAATGGGATGGGTGGATGCAGGCAGCTTTAACTCCTGTGAGCTTTGCTAGCTCCTAGCCAGCTCTCTCAGCAGTGGGTGGGTGGCCACCGAGACAAGGGGACCTTTGATCAAGAGGTTGCAATGCCGTCATCATCATCTGAACTGCAGGCTAAGGATGCTTCTGAAAGGCCACTTGTCGGAAAGGCTCGGTGATGTTCAGTGCAGTGGGGTGTGGTGCCCAGAGAAGTTCTCACGAATTGGTAACAATGTTCCTTTCAAACACCTACAGACAGATTTGTTTTGTATCCTCACTTCCCTTTGTCACTGGCACACCTCCCACAGGCACTTTGATTCTGTGTTTGGGAAGAGGGTGTCTTTCTTTTACCTCCTCCACCCATTGTGTTCTCATATCTTGATATTGTCGGGAGAGACAACAGAGCCCTCTTTCAATTTCAGTTTAATTCTCCAAGATAAGTGGGGTTATTAAGGTCTAAGACTCCGTTGAGTGCAGTGGGGGCAAGCTTTTAATGCGCTAGTTGACAATCAATGAATTGTTTGCTTTTTATCAACAAGACACAAAGTTAGGGGGTTGATCCAGCACCGAAACCAAAGGAGATATTTGCACCTAGAATAATGCAAAACCTGGCTTAAAATGATCTAAATCGACTCAGTGAGAAAGTCCTGACTGTTCTGACTCATCATACCTGGGATCAACGGATCTTGATGTTGCTGGAAATCAGAGGCGGTGGCATGGAACTCCGTTCAAGGGAGCATTCCCAAGAATTGCTTTTGGATGAAACATTTGCATCAAATAGGCAAAGCTCTTTTCTGCAGGGTTGGGCACATAGGAAGGACACAGCACAAGTGCTGGAGAGAAAAAGAGAGTAGCTTTCAGAAACAAAACTTGTAAGCAAATCACAGTCCCATCAGGTCCCCATGGCTAAGGAGTCTTAGCCAGTCCGAAGGGCCATATGCTACTGTCTCACTAGACCTCAGCTCTCTTCTTTGCAACCCTGTGAACTGAGTGCTCAAACTCAGAAAGTCACTTTGTATGTTGGCCATCAAACTAATTACAGATCAGTATCCAAGGAGACAGCGACACACTTCGGAGATATACTGTGCTTCGCCTTGATCCTAATGATTCTCTGTGCTTTGGAGGGAACCTGAGATGTCTGCATCCCTCCGGTACACTGGTCAGCTCCTTGTGTGTTGGAAGGGTGGACTTGAATTTGTCTGTGGAAAGTAAACCCTCAAGTTCCAGGGGCTCTCAGAAAAATCACTTGAGACTCCATTTTCTCTCTCTCTCCTGCACCTTCTCTTGGTTCTCTGTGTATGTAAGGATTATCCTGGGCATCATTCATTTGAATATGAAACCAACATACTTTCTTGTCCCTTCTGTAAAAGTACAAAATACATGTATTCACGTGATACAAAGAGAGTCTCATTCACATAACCAATAATGAGGCTTCAAGGTAGCTACCATGTGGCAGTCGAAGGTGCCTAGGGAACTTCATGCTCAAAACTCCCGTCTTACATATTCACTCCGAAACATTTCTTTCAACTTTGACATTTTCGTGATCTCTTTTATTTTAAGCCACCTCAGGCCAAAGGAAATCGTTATGTCATTTTTATATGTTTCTACGTGTTTTATGTTTGGACTTTCTTGATAGTGCCATTCCATAAAAATCTGTTGAGAAGAAAAAAAGAATAATGTGGGTATTCAAATTGACTCCCTTTTTTTAATCTGCCATTTTAAACTAAGAATTGTTTTTCAATAGTCCAATGTAGAAGGAAAACAAAAGACATCAATTACCATGTTGTAATAAAAACAAGACACCATCACCACCACCACCCAAAAAGAAATTGCATGCAGTGTGTCCAATGCTGATGCCCAAATCTCAACCTAGTCACTGCTACACATGGTGGTCCTCGTGATTTAGTACTATAGTCATTTTTAGATTTGAAGTAAAAATTCTAATTCTTGAGATTGTCAAAATATTCTGATTTTATTCCACTTCATTACCACATACTGAGTTTAGGAAACCAACTAGAGCCACAGTCCAAACAAAATAAATACCCCCTCATCTAAATGCTACTTAATATGTCAGAACAGAATGTGTGGTGACCGGTAGCTGATTTCACTTAAGACCCCCAGGACAGAACCGGGCTGAGCTAATTTGTAATATCAGCAGGTGCTGAGAGTAAAAGTAATTGCTTAGGTTTTTTAAGATGTTTTTTAAATCTTTCTTTAATTTGTGGAATATCTATGGGGGGGGGGGGAGCCTACACATCTTCTCTATTGATTTAAAAATCCCCTTCACTAAAGAGTGGGATTTGGTCTCAACAGGGTCCCTGCATTCTTCTTAGTGACTGAGATGTTTGGATGTGACACCTGCATAGATTATGATGCTAATGGGCTAAGACATACTTTTGACAATCAATCCAGTCTCTCCCAAATGAGTGCAGGGGAAGGCAGGAGAGCTAGAGGCTGAAGAGTAACGTCTTAGTCAGCCTCAGCGGAAAACGCGTGATCTCCAACTAGTGAGACGGTAGAACTAAAAGTCAGCTGTAATGACTTTCAGCATCACAAGCAATCACACGTCAGAATGTTATATAATCATGTCACAGCCTCTTGATCTATTTTACCTTGACCACAGTGTGGAGCAAACTATAAGACATTTTTTTTCCCATTGAGACTAATATGCTGAACATTTATGTTGAGCCCACTGACCTTGACAGAGTCTCTTGAACCCCAGAATTAGCAGGTTCCCTGATTCCATTCTATTCTCGTGGGGTTTCTTTCATCCATGAATTGAGTCATTTTACAGTTGTGGTGTACGGTGGTTGAGTCTGACTTGAGATTAACATTTCTTACCCATGTGAAAAGTGAACCCTTCAACCAAACACTGCCTGTCCCAACCGTCCTTTGTGATGACCTGGAGTTTAGCAGAGAGCAAAGGATTAGTCAGAAGCTCCAAGTGACTCCATGATTAAGAAACTGGGTTCAGCACAGATTTCTGATTTCTACTGTCTTTAAACCAATACCCCGACTTGTAAGACATAGTCACTGTCACACAAGGGACTGGATGTCTTCTAGGTAACAGCCATGAGGTTCTGGGCAGAAAAATAGTGTGTGGGGGTTAGGGGTGTAGACTCATTTCAGAGCTGAACAGAGAAAGAGGCAAAATGGAGCTTGAGGGTTTAGAAAAAAAATGCAAGCCCAGAATCACCTGGGAGATTTTCTTAACACTGCTCCATTTCAAAAAAATAGAATCACTCAATATTCATAGGGCTAGCTAACTGGTTTATGGAGTGTTTTGTTTTTTCTTCTCAATGACTGGCCCTGTTAACCTTAGCATCTCACTGCATAGGTGGAGAAAAGGAACTCCTGAAAATAACTCACACTAGTCTGTTTTGCTTCCCAAGTACTGATGTATCATGAAAGTTTTAATCATTATGGAAATCAATGTCCACACATCATACATTATGAATTTCAACAGTGTGTAATGTCCTTTTTCTATCTACCACACATAACCCAGAGTTGGCTGCATTCTTGCAAAACACAAATGGAAAAAATTATGAGAACAAACTTGGCTCCCTTTAGAAGAAAGCTAGCTTGGCACCACTCTCTTGGCTGAAACTCAAACCAGAAAAAAAAAAAAAAAAAAAAAAAAAAAAGATCAACACATTCTCTATCAGGAGAAAATAAGATCATTCTGGCTAAATACACAGATTTAATCCCCTTCTTAAATCTTTTGAGTACAAAGATATATCATTTTTATTTTTTTGTTGTTTTTATTTCTATTTGGATCTGTGTTACTGTATTAAGACTCAAAGTTACTCGTATCCCAAGGCATAATTTTATGGCCACTATGTACCTAAGTAAAAGTGTAACATTAGTGTTACATCACACTTTGGACTTTGAGACCACTGGTCCAACATTGTTAATAAAGATGCTCTCTCCTACTCCCCAAATGTGTTACATGGAAAAAGAAGTGAGCTGTTCCATCCCTGTTAGGAATAGTAAAATTCTTTCAAAGAGACATTGGGTGTCTGAAATTGCATTGTTCTCCATCTGGGAAACAATTGACCCTATTAACTTAAGGAACCCGTCAGAATCTTAATTTTTAAGCTCTGGGTACGTCAGTTTCTAGGAAAACTGTGACAGGGCTTCCTCTTTGGTTTACATCGTCTTCAATTTCATAGACCTCCCAAAACACCATTTTGAGATTTTATTTAAGGGCATCTTTGTATTGTTGTCTCTGACTGTCACGAAGAGTTCTGTAATCCTATGGCGTTTCTAGTTTTATCTCTAAGTTCTTTCATGTGTATCATGGTCAAGTTAGATACCATTTCCCCTGTTTCCTGGGCTCTCTGTAGATAAGTGGATATTAGGTTTCAATTTCTGTTTTCTTTGATGAAGCTTTCAATAAAAAATGGAAATAAAATCAACAAAGCAGGGCCATGGTGTTTGTTTGCACTTTTCCAGAAACTTGTTATGGAATGGTGTGGGGAAGGGAAGAGCTCCGTCTGGGTTTAATTCTGTTTTTTATAAGTTGTTGTTATTTTTGGAATCAGTGGAACAACATGCCATTCATAGTTGGAGAGATGGCACAATGGTTGGGGCCGTGTAGAGGGCTCAAGTTTGGGTGCTAGGACCTACATCTGTTGGCTTACAACCACCAGCGACTCCAGCTCCAGGATGTCAAACACACACACACACACACACACACACACACACATTTAGAGATAAAAATAGAAATATAATGATAAATAAAAGTTATTCTGAGAGCAGAAGGAGTGGCCATTCATGCCTAAAAGACTGAGAGAGCCACCACGGGGGCCTTTAGAGAGGGCACAGCCTTCCACTGGGGTCTTCTCATTATCTCCCAACAACTCTTGCACACACAAGGGGGTTCAGCAGCTACCCATCCCCTGTTCCCTAGTTTGCTCACTTGGTGCTGTGTGAAGGCCAGAGTTTCTTTCTTCAGCAGTGGTTTGTGTCCCTGCAAGAGACAGGTGAACCAAGATCAGAAGTATGTCTTCCTTCAGCTGTGGATGGTTATGGCAAATAAATTAAGGACATTTCTCTGGTCCAGAATTGCCCAACTCACTTGGATCTTACATTCAAGGACTAAGAAACATTCCATCCTGTGTGTTTGCTGTGCAGTTCAAATATACTATGATGTGGACAATGTGAGAAATATTGGAGGGAGGAAGTGCATGCAGAAAAAAATGGTGATAATCTAAGGAGAGAGATAGAAGAGAAAATGTACATGTATGTGCATAAACAAAGTTTGTATAAATAGAAAGCCCCAGTAAACCATGTCTATGTATGATACATGAGAAATAGGAGGTATTGGATAGTCATGATTCCTGATTGGCTCCCCCAATGCTGACATCCACTATCTACCTATAATAGCCCTGCAGGTCTTGGTAAATTCCACCCCCTTCCTCTGCCACTGTCCACAAGAGGCCTTTTCTGCTGATTCACTGTGGCTGTCCTTGTTTGAATCTGAATTCTGTGACACTCAGCATCGGTGGGCACAGGGATGTAGCCAAGAGAGAAGGAGGGTGTATGAACACCGTAGAACCTTCAACCCCATGGTCCTTCTACTCCTTTGGTGTCATACCTTCAGTGTGTTGGCCTATTTTCGGCAGCTCTCCCTTGCTTCTTGCCTTGAATTAAGCCCTGTGGTTAGAGCCAATGAGTCCCAAACTTACAAAGTCTTTCTGAAGTCAAGATAATCCCACATCTTCTTCATGTGTTAGAAGGAAGGATGTAGAGCCAGGTAAGTGGTGGCCATACTCTGAGCGTGTTGTGAATGTTCCCTTGAGGCATTTGGACAGGAGTGATATAAGAGACTATCATAAAATGAGAGAGATGTGGACATAAACGGACCTTTAATATCCTCGATTTAGGCACCATGCCTCATACTAGGTCACTTATAAAGAATAATATATTGTTCACAGAGCTGGGGTAGAGAAGTCCAAAGTTTCTATGTCTAGCAAGGGCTTGTCGCCACAGAGTATTATGTATGTGCACATGTACATATATCTATATATGTGTAGATATGGGTACATAAATGTGGGCATGTATGCTGAGATGGACAACTAAACTTGTAGGCTTCTTTACTAAGGGCACCCAGCCCACTCCTAAGGACTCCAGAATGACAAATTCCTCTTTTATCTTTAAAATGAATAAATAAAGGCACACGCACTGTGCACTCTCCCTTGTACGTGGAAGAATTATAATTTGATGATCTTAGATCTGTATTTTTTACTGTTTTGTATTTTACATTCTTCAAGAACTATCTGTCAGCCATGAACAGTTCTGATCAGGTTTGTGTCCCATTATGACGTTCTTAAAAATGTTTATTTAATTTTCACTGATGTGTGTTTCTGTAGGAGTCTGTATGTGCTTCCGCCCATTATATGTGAGTGCCCATAGAGGCCCATGGAAGCCCATGGAGGCCCATGGAGCAAGAGTTGCAGGAGGTTGTGGCTGCCCAACATAGGCACTGGGGATAAGACTTGGGTCCTCTTCAAAACAGCAAGCACTTTGGATGCTGAGCCATCTCTCCATCTCCCCCCATTGTCATTTAAAAAAAAATGCTGACATGAATAATCTGTAACTGCTTCCTAACACAGGGATGAAACATAATGAATTTCAGACTGAATTTGATTTCTTTTTTATATTGATGAAAAGACTTTCCAGTAGCAATGGTTATGTACTGCTGCTGACCTTTGCGTATTTGCCCAAGGCAACATGTTGGTCATGATGTAGACATTGTGCAGTTGGGGCTTTAGAAGGCTGCATGATTTCAGCGTGTTCATGGTGCAGGCAGGATCCGATTTGAGCATAAACAAGCTCCCCGACCCAGAATCACAGATTTTCTTCTACCTGGTTCTAAAGCCACCATCATGACTTGCAGGCTGGATCGTATAAGCAAAATCACTTTTATATTTCCTGCTATCTCACCACTGTGCATCTAGTCCTAGAGATATACGCCCAAGGTGTTGGGGAAAGTGTTGGGCGAGAGGCCAAAGGAGCTTCGATTTGGAGTAGGTGCCATTGCTGACTTGGATTGAGAGACAGATTCTCTGGGAGTCAATTTAAAAGTCTGAGACACCAACGTGCTGGTAAACAGTCCTGCAACTGCTTGTTACTGCTTAGCTGAGAACAAACCAGAAGACCATGGGCCTTTCAGCTAAAGAGCAACCTGAGGGTAGTCCACACAGCTGGAGGGATAATCTCCTCTGTTCTGTGTGAAACCTTCACTGTCAGGAAAAAAGCTATTGGCCTATTAGCTTAGGCAGGAAGTTGGAGGTGGGAGCTCTGGTAGAGAGGGAGATTGCTGGGATAGAGTCAGGCAGAGGAAGGGATTCTCCATGAACTCTGAGGGACAGAGGCAAGAAGATGAGAAGAGGTGACCAGCCATGTGGCACTCGTAGACTAGAATAAACAGGTCTGAGCTAGTTGGGGAATGAGCCATAGCTTACGGCCAAGACATTTATTCCTAATTAATTCTCAGAGTCATTATTTTGGGAACTTGGGTGTGGGTGAGAAAATCCCACAGTTACACACCCAGATCTAACAAAGGCTGTAACAGTTAACTCAGAGTAATAAGTGGTTAGCTACCTCTCGACCCAGAAAGAACAGCCTTCAATTGGCTGCAGAGCAACAAAACAGCAGGTAATGAGTTACAGTTACGTCCTTGTTTGATTGGCTCAAGGAAACATTTTGTTTGGTTCATGTGCCTACTGCGCATGTCATCTGGGGCATTTTTCACGTATACTTCCTACTTTGGATGAGATTTAGGGCGTCATGGCCATAGAGATCCCACGTCAATCAAAGTCTGTAGAAAGCCAGGCTTCCTTCTTTGTCCAGTCTACCCATGTTTGGCCTATGCAGTAAGACAGACAGTTCTTGCCATGAACTCTGATCTTGCCTCCTGCTCCCTTGGCCTTTCTAACTGGTCTGCCTTTGGTTCTTTGGGAGGGTGTGCTAAGGCAAAGCACCTGTCACCTTAAGTCAGCTGATTAAGGATGTAGAGAATTTCCCAACTTTCCAGGGATGCTGTCTACAAGACCACTGTTCTGTTGTGCCAGGAAGTATTCATCAACCCCAAAGACCACTAAGGAGTCATCTCCAGTGCAATAGCATTAGGGTCTCCTTGTTAGAAGCTCAGACTTGGGCTCCCCTCCAACCCAATCCTGACACAGCAGGACAGGAAGGGAAGCCTAAAATTCTGACCAGGACAAGTTTTTATCGGAAAATAGGAGCAAGTGAGAGGGTCAGGGAGGGGGTGTCCAGTCTGGCAATCATCTAATAGAATGACTATAAGCCAACAGGTGGGTGCTCTGAGGTAAGATGGTATACAATCACAAAAGGTCTGAAAGTACATCTGGATCAACCAGACTAATCTTTGATTAGCTGATGCTAGGAAGTAGCTAGAAAGTAACTCCCACTAAGGACAAGCCACGAGGCCCTTCCTGGTACATGGTTTCTGCTGTAGGTCAAGCTCTCAGGCTGTTTTTCTTTAAGATGGAGGTCAGTCCCAAGATGGAGCAGGTTTGGCCTCTCGTTTCTTTCTCTCTTAACTTTAGCCTCCTCATCTATCAAAGTGAATAGCTTTACTTTCTCAGAGTAGTCATGAAGCAGAAACAAACAGTACTCTATCGTGCATAAAACTCTTCAACCTTGTAACTGAAACTTAATGCATCAATTCTGAAGTTACCCTTAAAGATGGTCCTCTGATGGTAAGTCCATCTGTAGTGAAGCCAGATTCGGAAGGAGGACACAGACGCCAGGCTCAAAATCACCAGCCCCCAGACCATGAGAGTGAGCTAGCACAGAGGTTTAACTGCCAGCTAAGCTCAGGTCACCCCCATTTTAGGATGATAATACTGTTGCCACTCCATCAAAACCCTTCTGCCTTCTTAAGGAATTTGAGAAATTCATCCCACAGGTAGCTATTGACAACATCTGGGAATATTCAAATGGTGTGCAACAAAGGCACCCTTGACCAGGATGCCTAGAAGCTTGGCAGCCTTTCACAGGGAATGTAGGTATCCAGGTGGTTTGGGGGGAATCTCACAGCAAACAAGAATCAAACAACTCGTTTTTTGAAGAGCTAAGGGCTAATCTACTTAAGTAAACCGCCGGCTTCCATTAACAATACACTCAAAAGACTTCCCAGTGTGGATTTCTTTAAGCTGATTATACTGATTGGCTTAAGAAAGTACAGTGATGATAATAATAATAATACAGGAAATGTTGCATTGGGAAGTGCACTGAGTTTTAAATATTTCACTTTGATTGCTTTTCCCCCACTCTTATTATACCAGATGGATTTTGATCTTGGACTGGATTTTCGAGTTTAGGAGAAATGGTTATGAGGTAGCAAAATAAAGCACACACACACACCAATGTGGTGTACCACCAGTGAGCTGAGAAAAGGAAGTGAGGTGTGTGCTGGTCCGTGTGTAGGGTTTTTCTCTTCTGTATGTTTACGCCCACATCTGCCATCTGCTCAGAACGTCTCTGAGAATAACCACGAGGAAGCCATCTAGAAAGCTAGACAAGGCAGCTGGGACTACACACTTCATTTGCGTTCTCTGTGAATGTGTTGCCTCTTCAAAAATGGAACAGCCAAACAACGCCAAGCAAAACGGAAACACCAAAGATGGTTTCCAGGAAGAGCCAGGTGATTGTTTTTCCTTTGGCGATTCCTCTAGGGCCTGAGTTCTGCACCAGTCCTTAGCATAGTGAATCTGAACGACTGTGTGGGAACGTTCTTCAAGGCTAACTTTCTCAGTGTTCAGGTGACCTCTCCGACAGCATTTGTAAAGCCAATGAAACACAAGGGATAAAAATAAGGTATTTATAATTGACAGAAAATCCTCCAGAACTTTAACGTTTCTGAGGTGCTGATGTGAGTTTCTTTTTGGGGGTGGGTTTTGATGCATGGTTTATTTTTTGATACTTGATAACAGGGCTGTAATGAAGGGTGGCTTTTTGGGCTCAGAGTGTAAGTATGTAAGAACTTAGGGTTCATCCCATCAGGGAAACCACAGCAGCAGAAAGTGAGGCAGCTTGTCTTAGTTAGGGCTTTCCATGGCTGTGAAGAAATGCCATGACCAAGGCAACTCTTAAAGGGAAAACATTTCATTGGGGCTGGCTTCCAGTTTCAGAGGCTTTGTTATCACCATGGCAGGAAGCATGGTAGCATCCAGGCAGATAAGGTGCTGGAGAAGGAGCTGAGAGTTCTACCTCTTGATCTGAAGGCAACCAGGAGAGGGTCTGAATTTCACTGGCCAGACTTAAGCATATACAGGAGACCTCAAAGTGAGGTCTGCCTCCACAGTGACATATTTCCTCTAACAAGGCAGTGTCTCCTCCAATAAGGCCACACCTCCAAATAGTACCCTTTCCCCTGGGCCGAGCGTAGTTAAATACCACACAGCATCATGAGCATATTTAAACTACCATGACATCACAATCAGGATGCAGAAGGCTGAATGCTGATACTCAGCGCATCTCTTCCTTCTTATTCTGTGTAGGACCCCAACCCATAGAATAGCTCGGCACACATTTCGAGTGGGTCTTCCACCTCAGCTCTCTCTCTCTCTCTCTCTCTCTCTCTCTCTCTCTCTCTCTCTCTCTCTCTCTCTCCCCTCTCCCCCCCCCCATGTGTGTTCTATGTATATATGGGACATTTGCCTATGTATACATGTGATATATTTGGCTATGCCTGCATGTGCCTCCTTTGTCTATGCATGCCCGTGTGAGGTGTTTCCCTCCATTATACTCTATCTGATTTTGAGACAGGATCTGTCATGGAACCTAGAACTCACTGTTGTGGCTAGAATGGCTATATGGCTATCTAGTGTGTCTCTGAGACGCTGCTGTCTCTACTCCACAACACTGACGTTACTAGTCTGTGGTGCCACACCCAGCGTGGGACCCTTCTCAGGCCCTCGAGCTTGGGTAGCAAGAATTTCTGAAGCCATCTCTCCAGCCCTTCGTTTGGCTTTCCCTGAAATTAGTGAGCGGCCAAGGGAATTTACAGAAACTAGCCTTGCTAGGGTACCCATCCCCCCCCCATCAGTCTGTTACTTTTGGAGCATATTCTTTGGCCTGATCACACCTCTCCTCAGCCATTACTATTTTAGGTGGCTACGAATGGGGCCAAACAGACTTTAGGTGTATCTGGCAATGTCGGGTACTCAGGTTTCCTGAACAATTGATACCCCACAGCAGATACCAGATGGAAACGGTTTCCCCAAACCCTTGAGTCTTTATTTCAGAGGGAATTAACATATATTACGTAACACTTGATTAAATTTGCCTGCCGTGTTCCTTTGCTAGCCTCTCTTCTGTCTGGGGGGGGGGGGGATCAGCAAAATCTTTTGAGATGGGAGAGCAAGATCTAGTACTTTTTTGTCCAGACAGGCTTTGGCAATCTTTGAAGGATGCCTTGGGGCCATGTGTTCCTGTTGTGCTTGGCTGTAAAACTTCCCCACCAGTTGGTACCATGCAAATAAGTTTCCCAGAAACCTTCCTTCGGTCAATATCCTGTGAATAACTACCTGGGGCAAAGTTACCAGGCCAGAACACAACAGAATTATCAATTAAATCTCTGTATTTGCTAAACTGATCACCCACACCTCCAGCCCTTATTTCTTTTGACCAGAAAAAAAAAATGGCTGCAAACAGAAAAGAAGGATGAGGAGGGGGGAGGAGGAGAAGGATGGGGAGGAGGGGGAGGGGAGAAGGAGAAGGAGGTAGAGGTGAGAGAAAGGGTATGAAAGATGTGGATCTCTTCTGAGCACTCCAACAGGATCCAACCAGGGAAATTTTAGGCACTAATCTAATCTAATCTAATCTAATCTAATCTAATCTAATCCAATCCAATCCAATCCAATCCAATCACTAAAAGCCCAGCAGCTTCTGATCACCTCACTATAATGAGGCCAGATTTTTACCCTCTTAAATCCCACTGTAAAAACTTCCATGAAAAAAAAAAAAATTCAACGTGATATTCTGGAAAAAAAATCCAAAGTTCACCCAAACCATAGCAATCACTTTGGTGCTTTTACTTTGGGTAATGAGGAGAGAGATGAAGTTTATTTTTAATGTATTCATATTTTCTAGACATTTTCAAAACTCTAATTTCCACATGTTTTCTATGTTATGATTATTGCCTCCTTGCTTTGTTGGTGTGTTTTGGTTTTTAGAGATAGGGTCTCAGCATGTAGCTCAGGCTGGCCATGTAGCTCAGGCTGGCCCTGAGATCTCAGTAGTCATCCCATGTCAGCCGCCCAAATGCTGGGGTGATTGGCGTGATCTGCCAGGTCTGTTTTAATTTTTAGTTTTTCTATTTCAGAGGTCGAGAAATAGAAAGCCCTGGTTCGGCCTGTTAGTCATAAGCGGGGCCCCATGGTGGTGCCAGTCTTAGCCAGCAAGTCCTCGAGCTCCAGACCCCACAATTCAAAACAAAACAAAGACAATACCCATAAACATCTGCTCAGATCTGGAGAAAGACACCATTACCCAGTCAGTAAGACACTCAGTGCCGTTAATTAGATTTCTCGCCCATGCCCAGACAGACCACACCAAACACGGTTCCACGTGGAGAGGTTTTAATAGAACGGGATGGGGCAGGGTTCAAGGCTGGGCAAAGAGAAGAAGAGAAAAAGAAAGAGGAGGAGGGGTTTCGGTCTTTTGTAGGGGTAGTGACATCACTTGCTCCCAGGTGGAGATGGGATTCAGAACTGATGTCTTCTGGGAATGCTTTGGCTGTTTCCATGGCAATTGATGTGCTAGGTTCCTGTCACCTGTCGGTGGAGCCATTGCTGGAGGAAGGGGCTATCCTAATGCCAACACTCAGAACATCTAATAGTTGGAAGTGAGGTCTTATTCCTTACTCCTCCTCTTTGGAGGACTTCTGTTGAGCCTGACACTACATCCTCCTCGCCAGGATCCTTATTGAAAAAATTCAGCCTGTAGTAACACTGTATACCTGCAAGGGTGGGGTGCTGAGACCCAGTGATCATCCTGAAGCAGTACTCCATGACGGCTGAGTAGGCTTGAGGGCCTCTCTGCTGAGCTTGACTTCTCTCTGCAGTTGGGTTTGTGTACCTACAATCTAACTGCTTTTTAGAAGCAGTGGTTATCCACATATGTCTAAGCAAAGAACTGGTAGGTTGTCTATGAAAATGAACTGTGCTTCCCAAGCTTGGAGGTGCATGTCAGCCACACAGGGAGCTTGAATGTGCATACCAGGCACCTGACATAGTGTAGAAAGGCGTGTGTCGTGGGTATTTAAGACTGGATAAGAGCAGGCAGGCCTGGGATGCTGTCTCTAACACTGTCAGCATCAAGAGTGCACTTCTAGTTACAAGAATGACAGAGATTAAAATAAAATAAAATAAAATAAAATTAGAATAAAAATAATTCTAATTATAATAAGCTTTATATAGCTTTCTCTGTATACAAATGTATTCCAATGATTATCAGTTTAGCCAAACAAGATAAGTCGTATGTTCGAGAAAAAAGCACTTCAACTTTTAAAATGCTTTTGTTCTTTGAAATTTTCATACATATATACATTGTACTTTTTTATCTTATCTACCTCCCAAATGTCTCTCTCCAGCAGCCCACAGGCTACCCTTCCAACATCTCCTCTCTCCTTTTTTTAAAGATGTGTTTATTTTATGAATGATTCATTTGCCTATATGCCTACTGTCAGTAGAGGCCAAAAGAAAACATCTGATCCCTTGAAGCTAGAGATGCTGATGGGTGTGAGCCACATGTGGGTGCTAGGAAACAAACTTCGGTCCTCTGCAAAGGCAGCAAGTCCTCTTGATTGCTGAACCAGCTCTACAATGCATTGACTTCTCTTTTATTTTTAAATTAATAATCCACTGAGACCAATTAGTAACTCCCATAAGCACATTGAGGTGGGGCCAACCACTGGAGCATGGGTAACCTACCAAGGCTTACACAGAGCTTCTTCTAGCTCTTAGCCAGAATGAGAGGCTGTGTGTTTTCCGTCCACATCCAGGCTGGAGTGCTGGCTGGCTTGAGCCCGTGTATTTTTGGACAGGTAATTTCATGTTTGTTACTGTCTTGTCATGTCTAGACAGAATTTTATAACCCCCTTTCTATCTTCAGACTCCCACATTCTTTACACTGCCCCTCCTTCCTCCTTCGCCTTTTTACCAGATTGTAAAGTGCTGGATGGTTTTCTGGGTCAACTCGACACATGTTAGAGTCATCAGAGAGAAAGGAGCCTCAGTTGAGAAAAATGCCTCCTTGAGAAACAGATGTAAGGCATTTTCTCCATTAGTGACTGATGGGGGTGCTGGGGTAGGTGGTGCCATCCCTGCACTGGTCCTTCTGGGTTCGATAAGAAAGCAGGCTGAGCAAGCCATGGGAAGCAAGCCAGTAAGCAGCATCCCTCCATGTTCTCTGAGTCAGCTCCTGCCTCCAGGTGCCAGTTAAGTTTGACTTCCTTTCCTGACTTCCTCCAATGATGGCTTATGATCTGGAAATGTAAGCCAAATAAACCCCTTCCTCCTCAGCTTCCTTTTTGGTCCTGGTGTTTCCTTGCAATAATAGACACATGAAGATTTGTAATACGAGAATCATCCCATTAATATATACGGATTAATGAGGACTTGACAAAGTTCTTGTATGTTCACTGACTATTTGACTTGTACATTTGAATTTACACTTTTAAGACACTGCATTTGTGTTACTGATTTCAGAATCAGACAAGTTGAACAGGCAGAATTCATGCATGCACATGCGTACGCACACGAGACAGAAATAGACGTTAAATGTGTTCAGTCATAGCAGTAGCCCCCAATGTGTGAGAAGAGATCATGCCGGATCTCTCTATCAGGATCCTAGCCCTTTGCTAGGATCCAGCTCTGTGCCAGAAAGAACTAGCAGTGGTGTGTAATTAGGAAGATCCATGATTTACACGAGCAATGAAATGCAATCCACAGAGGGGAGAAAAGACTGTGGCCAGCTAATAAGTGTCTCTATCTATTAAAGCTAAATAATCAACCTACAAAACAGATCTCAGCCCTTTCCAAACAGGGCCAGGCAGTTGTATCTGGCATCGGCTCCATGAGGGACATTCAGGGAAACTTAAAGAACCGGGCTTCGGGAAGAAGAATACCCACAGAAGGAAACAGTAAGACATTTCTCTGCTATATCCCGAATGAGGGGGAAGATAATGCTGAAGAAAAAGGAGGTGCATGAACCACGGGAAAGGGGAGAAAAGTGAAATATGCCTTTTCAACTCAGCCTTCATGGGGGAAGATGAGGGGAAAATTTAAATTTCAAAGCCATGCACAAAACTTGGTGAACAACCTTGGTAGAAAATCCCTTGCAAGAGTACAGAGCCTTTAATGGTCCAAATCAAAAGAAACAGGCCAGCAGCCCCTGGAAGAATTCATCCTCTCCTGGTGGCAACATTGTCAAAGGCCAGTTCTTTTGCTAGAAATTATGGAATAAATACTATTTCCGCCTTTGAGAAGTTTCAGTAAAGAAGTAAACCACACGCATGTGTGTGCAAATACATTAAGAGACTTAATTTCTTTGAATTTCTGATAACTTATGCTTTAATTCTAAACAGTCTGCAGCGTAAAGGTGTTGGGGATTTTAGTAGGAAGGTGCCTAGCTCCTAAATGGGTTCCACTGGATTTTCTTTGCTTCTTATCTGAAGAAAAGCATGCAAGACAGGCAGAGACTGAAGTTCACACAGACACTATCCTGGGTCTTCACAAGGCCCTGTCTTTTTCCCTCCTTAAACCCCAGTCTGCTTTTTTCTTCCTCTCTACCCACCCTTGCCTCGCTTTCAACATTATGGAGAAAAATCACAGTGATGCATAGAGTCCTTGTGTTTAGAGAGCTTATATTCAGACAGACTTGTGCTCAGCTTCCTTGCAGGCAAGTTGGGTGACAGGGGAAATGCAGGGACAATCCCCGTACCTATGGGCAAAGAGAAAGATGGAAGCTCGGGAGAACAGGACCAGGGAATGACTAAGGCTTCATAGAGTTACAGTGTACCCATCAAGCATACGACCTTCATGAGGACCTGGTTCTCATTATCGTATCCCTACTTTCTGTCTGGGACAAGCTAACAGATCTGCAGTGCTGGAAAGGAAGGAGGCGAATGTTCCAAACCTGACTGTCAGTTGTGGTTGAACACTGTAGCAACCTGACATGTTTCCAATACCTTTCATTTAGATGATTGTTTTAAAGGTGCTACAAATCATTACATGTTCTCATGTAAGTCACTTCAATGGAGAACTGGGTCTCAAGACCCCAATACACAGAATGCATGTTACAGGCAGATCATTAAGAGCTTAAGTCATATTCCACTAAAATCAGGGACTAGATGAGGATACCCACTCTTTCCCCACATATTCAATATAGTATTCAAAGTCCTAGCCAGAGCAATTAGACAATAAAAGGGGGTCAAAGGGATACAAATTGGGGATGTAGAAGTCAAAATATTACTATTTGCAGATGATATAATAGTATGCTTAAGTGACCCCAAAAAACCCAACAGAGAACTCCTGAAGCTGATAAACAACTTCAGCAAAGTGGCTGGAAAGAAAATTAACTCAAACAAATCGGTAGCTTTCCTCTATTCAAAGGATAAACAGGCTGAGAAAGAAATTAGGAAGAGGACACCCTTCACAATAGTCACAAACAATATGAACTATTTTGGTGAGACTCTAGCCAAGCAAGTGAAAGACCTGTATGACAAGAACTTCAAGTCTCTGAAGAAGGAAATTGAAGATCTCAGAAGATGGAAAGATCTCCCATGCTCATGGATTGGCAAGATTATTGTAGTAAAACTGGCCATCTTGTCCAAAGCAATCTACAGATTCAGTGCAATCCCCATCAAAATTCCAACTCAGTTCTTCACAGAGTTAGAGCAATTTGCAAATTTATTTTTAATGACAAAAAAAAAAAAAAAACAAAAAACAAACCAGGATAGCAAAAACTATTCTCAACAATAAAAGAACTTCTGGGGGAATCACCATTCCTGACCTCAAGCTGTATTACAGATCAATACTGATAAAAACTGTGTGGTATTGGTACAGAGACAGGAAGGTAGATCAATGGAATAGAATTGAAGATCCAGAAATAAACCCACACACCTATGGTCACTTGATCTTTGACAAAGGAGCTAAAACCATCCAGTGGAAAAACGATAGCATTTTCAACAAATGGTGCTGGTCTAACAGGTGGTCAGCACGTAGAAGAATGCAAATCGATCTATTTTTATCACCCTGTACAAAGTTCAAGTCCAATTGGATGAAGGACTTCCACGTAAAACTAGATAGAAGAGAAAGAGGGGAAAAGCCTCAAACACATGGGCACTGGGGAAACTTTACTAAACAGAACACCGATGACTTATGCTCTAAGATTAAGAATCCACAAATGGGACCTCATGAAATTGCAAAGCTTCTGTAAAGCAAAGGACACTAGCAATAAGACAAAATGGCAACCAACAGAATAGGAAAAGATCTTTACCAATCCTACATCTGATAGAGGAATGATATCTAATATATACAAAGGACTCAAGAAGTTAGACTTCAGAGAATCAAATAACCCTATTAAAAAATAGAGTGCAGTGCTAAACAAAGAATTCTCAACTGAGGAAACCCAAATGGCTGAGAAGCACCTAAAAAAAAAAAAAAAAAAAAAAAAAAAAAAAAAAAAAAAAAGTTCAACATCTTTAGTCATCAGAGAAATGCAAATCAAAACAGCCCTGATATTCTATCTCACACCAGTCAGAACGGATAAGATCAAAAATTCAGTTAACAGCAGGTGCTCTGGAGGATGTGGAGAAAGAGAAACACTCCTCCATTGTTGGTGAGATTGCAATCTGGTAAAACCACTCTGGAAATCAGTCTGGAGGTTCCTCAGAAAATTGGACATAGTACTACCTGAGGACCCAGCTATACCACTCTTGGGGATATACCCAAAAGATGCTCCAACATAAAACAAGGACGCATGTTCCACCATGTTCATCGCAGCCTTGTTTATAATAGCCAGAAGCTGAAAAGAACCCAGATGTCCTTCACTAGAGGAATGGATACAGAAATTGAGGTACATTTACACAATGATATATTACTCAGCTACTAAAAACAATGACTGCATGAGATTCTTAGGCAAATGGATAGAACTAGAAAATATCATCCTGCGTGAGGTAACCCAATCCCAAAAGGACACACATGGTATGCACTCACTGATTAGTGGACATTAGCTTAAAAGCAAGGATATCTAAGAAACAATTCACAGAACACATGAAGCTCAAGAAGAAGGAAGAACATACTGTGGATGCTTCAGTCCTTCTTAGAAGGGGGAACAAAAATACTCCAGGAAGAAATATAGAGTCAAATTTTGAAGCAGAGCCTGAAGTAAAGGTCATCCAGAGACTGCCCCATCTGGGGATCCATCCCATATACAGCCATCAAATCCAGACACTATTGGGGATTCCAAGAAGTACTTGATGATAGGAGTCTGATAAAGCTGTCTCCTGAGAGGTTCTGCTAGAGCCTGACAAATACAGAGGCAGATGCTCTCAGCCAACCATTGGACTGAGACTAGGGTCTTCAGTGGAGGAGTTAGAGAAAGGACTAAAGGAGCTGAAAGGGTTTGCAACTCCAGAAGAACAACAATACCAACCAACCAGAGCTCCCAGGGACTAAACTGCTATCCAAAGAGCACAAAATGGCTCCAGCTGCACATGTAGCAGAGGATGGCCTTGTTGGGCATTAGTGAGAGGAGAAGCCCTTGTTTCTGCCAAGACTCAATGCCCCAGTGTAGGGAAATGTCATGGCAGGGAAGTGGGAGGGGGGTCTGTGTGGGTGGGGAAGCTCCCTTTTAGAAGACAAGATAGGAGGTTTATGGAGGGGAAACTGGGAAAGGGGATAACATTTGAAGTGTAAATCAAATATATCCAATAGAAAAAGAAAAAAAAAAGCAAACAAAAAAAGAGCTTAGGTCATGGAAGGATGGCTTGGTGGATGCATATGTTTAATGTACAAGCATGATGACCTGCCCACACATCCTGGAACCCATGTGAAAATCCAGGGGTAGCTTACATTACCAACCACAACACCACTGGGGCCAGAAGGTACACACAGAGATGACTGGGACTTAAAGGCTGCCCAGCCCCAGGTTCAGAGAGGTACCCTGTCTCAAGGGATTAGGGCAGAGTGTGAAAGAGCAAGACACATAACGTCTTCCTTTGGTCCCCATGTGCAAAGATACAGACACTAGACAGTAGAGTGCTCAGGGTGTAGCAGTGAGAAGAAACGAGAATGCAAAGGAGGGAGGGAATGTGGTAAAAATGTAACCTATGCACTTTGGGAAGGGCTAACCTTGGACAGCACAGCTGAGTCCTTTCCTCTTGCGCAAGGAAAATAGGACTGCAGGACTTTTGGTTAGATGTTGGACCTACTCTGACTCTGCTAAACCTAGTTGTGCAAATTCTTTCGCAAAGCAAACCAACACAGTGGCAGGGAGAAGTTAGGGATGGACTTCCTCACTCTGAGCAGGGAGAGGACACTGTGAAAGCCAAGGGTAGAAAAAGTCCTCAGGATGGCTTCACTGAAGCAGCCACCTTCAAACCAAGTCATCTTCCAGGAGTCCTTATATATTTTATACACAGTTGGTCCCTAGGAAGAGAAGATGCACCAAAGGAAGTTATCGTTACAACCACAAGCAGCAATCTGTCCTGGTCTTCTAAGGAGCATGTGAGCAACTGAGATTCTACCCCTCTCCCTGAAGGATCTCCAGGGAGAAATACGGATCATCTCCAGGATGCTCGTTGAAGATTGCCCTGGGTTCTGTCCTTGTTCTGCACTTCTAGGCATGCGCAGAAGGAATGCCTGGGCAGCATGCTGGAGGTACGATGTGCATGGGTGGGGTGAGCGGCTAGCAGAGCTGGGTGGGTTACAGTTTAAATGGAGATGTGCTGCTGAAAGAAGAGAAACTGTAGAGAGTCTCCAAGGATGAGAGCAGAAGGGAAAGGCATGCGAGTAGCATCTGACTCACCTACTATCTAGGTCTCTCCTGTTGGGCTAGCATGACTCATTTCTGCTTATTGATGCACATATTAAGAACTGCAGTCTACTTTCAGCAGTTGATGAGACCCACCCACAGTACAGCCAAGGCTCAGGGAACACAGGGGAAGAGAGTTCAGAAAGAACGTAAAAGCTGGGGGGTGGGGAGTAGAGCTGTGACACACTGTCCTCTGGATATAACATCGCTGTTGCACTTATGAATATTTTTATTACCACTTTAGTTTTTTAAAAAAGAGGGATACATATACAGATTTTTAAAGGCATTTTAGCACAATATTATATGAATATTTTTGTCAGTACTTAATTCTTTTAGAGGTTTGATAGCATGCATTGAAATCCCACTAGTTACCGTAATAAGCATGAAATACATGTAGGACAGAACATAACATGGAAACAGATTTTTGTTGAGTATAGATTAAGCATAATGATCTGTGAATACCAAAAATTGCCACAAGGCTATTATCTTAGCTCTTGGATTATTAATGATTTAAGGTCCAGGGTGCTATACATTTATTTTTTTCCTAAGAAGGACTGAGGCTTTCTTTTTTATTTATTTATTTTTTTGGCCTTTGTTTTTCTTGAGCTTCATATAGCCTGTGAGTTGTTTCTGGGGTGTTCGGAGCTTTCTGTGGTTAGTATCCAATTATCAGTGACTGCACATTATGTCTGTTCTTTTGTGACTGGGTTACCTCAGTCAGGATGATATTCTGGAGATGCATCCATTTTCTTAGGAATTTCATAAAGTCATTGTTTCTGATAGCTGAGTAGTACTCCATTGTGTAAATATACCACAATTTTTGTATCCACTCATCTACTTAAGGACATCTGGGTTCTTTCCAGCTTCTGGCTATTATAAATACGGCTGCTATGAACATTGTGGTGCATGTGTCTTTATTGTATGTTGGAGCATCTCTGGGATATATGCCCAGAAGTGGAATAACTGGGTCTTCAGGTAGTACTATGTCCAATTTTCGGAGGAACCATCGGACTGATTTCCAGAGTGGTTGTACCAGTTTACAACCCCACCAACAGTGGAGGAGTGTTCCTCTTTCTCCGCATCCTCTCCAGCATCTGCTGTCATCTGAGTTTTTAATCTCAGCCATTCTGACTGGTGTGAGGTGGAATCTCAGGGTTGTTTTGATTTGCATTTCCCTGATGACTAAGGATGTTGAGCACTTCCTTAGATGCTTCTCAGCCATTCAATATTCCTCAATTGAGAACATTTTGTTTAGCTCTGTACCCCATTTTTTAATAGGATTGTTTGATTCTGTGGTGTCTAACTTCTTGAGTTCTTTGTATACCTTGGATATTAGGCCTCTATCAGATGTGGGGCTGGTAAAGATCTTTTCCAAATCTGTTGGCTGCCATTTTGTTTTTTTGACAGCGTGCTTAGCCTTACAGGAACTTTGCAATCTCATTAAGTCCCATTTGTCGATCTTTGACCTTAGAGCAAGAACCATTGGTGTTCTGTTCAGGAAATTTTCTCCTGTGCCTATGTGTTCTAAGGTTTTCCCTACTTTCTCTTCTAATAGTTTCAGTGTACCTGGTTTAATGTTGAGATCTTTGATCCACTTGCACTTGAGCTTTGTACAAGGAGATAAGAAAGGGTCTATTTTCATTCTTCTGCATGCTGAGTGCCAGTTGGACCAACACCATTTGTTGAATAGGCCGTCCTTTTTCCATTGAATGTTTACAGCTCCTTTGTCAAAATCAAGTGACCATATATGTGAGGGCTCATTTCTGGATCTTCTATTCTATTCCATTGATCCACATGCCTATCTCTGTACCAGTACCATGCGGTTTTTAACACAATTGCCTTGTAATATAGCTTGAGGTCAGGGATGGTGATTCCCGCAGATGTTTTCTTGTTGTTCAGGATGGATTTCGATATTCTAGGTTTTTTTGTTATTCCAGATGAAATTGCACATTGTTGTTTCCAACTCTATGAAGAACTGGGCTAGAATTTTTATGGGGATTGCACTGAATCTGTAGATTGCTTTAAGTAAGATTGCCATTTTTACAATGTTGATCCTTCCAATCCATGAGCATGGGAGATCTTTCCATCTTCTGAGATCTTCTTCGATTTCCTTCTTCAGAGACTTGAAGTTCTTGTCATACACATCCTTCACTTGCTTAGTTAGAGTCACACCAAGCTATTTCATATTGTTTGTGACTATTGTGAAGGGTATCTTTTCCCTAATTTCTTTCTCCGCATGTTTGTCCTTTGAGTAGAGGAAGGCTAATTGCTCCAGCCAGGACTTCCAGTACTATGTTGAATAGGTAGTAGGAGAGTGGGCAGCCTTGTCCGGTTCCTGATTTTAGTGGGATTGCTTCAAGTTTCCCACCGTTAAGTTTGATGTTGGCTGTTGGTTTGCTGTATATTGCTTTTATTATGTTTAGGTATGGGCCTTGGATTCCTGTTCTTTCCAAGACTTTTAACATGAAGGGGTATTGAATTTTGTCAAATGCTTTCTCAGCATCTAGTGAGATGACCATGTGGTTTTTCTCTTTGAGTTTGTTTATATGGTGGATTACATTGATGGATTTCCATATATTAAACCATCCCTGCTTCCCAGGGATGAAGCCTACCTGATCATGGTGAATGATTGCTTTGATGTGTTCTTGAATTCGGTTTGCAAGAATTTTGTTGAGTATTTTTGCATCATAGTTCATAAGTGAGATTGGTCAATTTTGGAGAAGGTGCCGTGAGGTACTGAGAAGAAGGTGTATTTTTTTTGTTGTTGTTGTTGTTTTAGGGCAAAATGTTGTGTAGATGCCTATTAATTCCAATTGGTTCATAATCTCTGCTAATTTCATTGCATCCTTGTTTAGCTTCTGCTTCCATGATCTATCCATTGATGAGAGTGGGGTATTGAGGTTTCCCACTATTATTGTGTGGGGTGCAATGTATTTTTTGAGTTTTAGTAGGGTTTCTTTTATGAATATGTGTGCTCTTGTATTTGGAGCATATACGTTAAGAATTGAAAGTTCCTCCTGATAAATTTTCCCTGTAGTGAGTAAAAAGTGTCCTTCCTTATCTTTTTTGATAACTTTTGGTTGAAAATCTACTTTATTCGATATTAGAATGACAAATCCAGCTTGCTTCTTGGGGCCGTTTGCTTAAAAGGTTTTTTTCCCAACTGTTTAGTCTGAGATAGTGTCTGTCTTTGTCTCTGAGATGAGTTTCCTGTATGAAGCAAAATGCTGGATTCTGTTTATTTATCCAGTCTGATAGCCTATATCTTTTTATTGGGGAACTGAGTCCATTTATGTTAACAGATATTAGGGAATAGTGGTTGCTGTTTCCTGATGGTTTTGCTTTTAGAGGTAGAATTGTGTCTGTGTGTCTTTCTTCTTTTGGTTTTCTTGCTTAGTTATTTTCTAGTTTTTTACTACGATGTAGTTTCCCTCCTTGTATTGGGTTTTCCACCTATAATTTGTTTTAGTGCTGGATTTGTGGTCAGATATTGTGTAAATTTAGTTTTGTTCTGGAATATCTTTGTCTCTCCATCTATGGTGATTGAGAGTTTTGCTGGGTATAGCACCTTGGGCTGACACTTGTTTTCTCTTAGGGTCTGTATGATGTCTGTCCAGGATCTTCTAGCTTTCATAGTCTCTGTTGAGAAGTCGGGTATAATTCTGATTGGTCTGCCTTTATATGTTACATGACCTTTTTCCCTTACTGCTTTTAGTATTCTTTCTTTGCTTAGTGCACTTGGCATTTTGACTATTATGTGTCGAAAGGAATTTCTTTTCTGGTCCACTCTATTTGGAGTTCTGTAGGCTTCTTTTATGTTCATGGTAATCTCATTCTTAAGGGTAGGGAAGTTTTCTTTTATGGTTTTGTTGAAGATATTTACTGTGCCTCTTAGTTAATATTCTTCGCCCTCTTCTATTCCTATTATCCTTAGATTTGGTCTTCTCATTGTGTCCTGGATCTCCTGGACATTTTGGGTTAGGAGCTTTTTGGCTTTTGCATCTTCTCGGAGTGGTTTGTCTATGTTTTCCATGTTGTCTTGGGCTCCTGAGATTCTCTCTTCCATCTCTTGTATCTGTTGGAGATACTTGCAACTGTGACTCCCGATTTCTTTTTTTGGTTTTCCACCTCCAGGGATGTCTCTTTGAGTATTTTCTTTATTGTTTCTATTTCCATTTTCAATTCCTTCCTCTCTTTGGTTCTGTTTTCCTCTAGTTCTTTGATTTCTCTGGGTGTTTTTCGTGTTTCCTCTTTAAAAGCTTCTATTTGTTTATGGTTGTCCTCCCGTTCTTGTTTAAATGAGTTATTAACACTCTTCTCAAAGATCTCCATCATCATCTTGAGGTATGATTTCAGGTCTGAGTCTTCTTTTTCTGGAGTGTTTGGCATTCCACTGCTTTCTGTGGTGGGAGAGCTAGGTTCTGATGTTGCCAAGTTGTCTTGGTTTCCATTGCTTAAGTTCTTTCGCTTTCCTCTTGCCATTTTGTTGTCTGTGATTATACGTGGTCTTGTTATCAGTGATTGGTACCTGTCTCTCCTGTGTACAGCGCAGTCTCACCAGGCCTGTATCCCTGGATCTCTGCTGTTCCCAGTGGCAAATAGCCTGAGTGTTTGGTCCGTATGCAATGCTGCACTTATGAATTTAACTACAGGTCTCCCTTCTCCCCAGTGTCATTGGCCACTGGCCCATAAGGAGGAAGGGACCAGTTAATGAAACAGATATTGGACTGCCCATTAATACAAATGGAAATGGTGACGTTCAGGGATCAACTTTTGGGATACAGATCAACTTTACTTGGGGGGCTCAAGGGTTATATATTTTTGGGGAAGGGTGTAGGCATATTCAGGGTGGGAAAAGGTCATTGGCTGAAGGCTAATGTACTGAGATGTCGCATTAGCATGGGGAGGCATTCCAGGAATCTACAGTGCTTGCTGTATGGGTTCTTGTCAAGGGAAAGGCAGATGAACTTGTGATCTAACCAAGGCTACATGTAGATACATAGAGGTATCACAGGTAGAGAAATAGGGGTTATGCTCAGCATAAGACGAAGCTCATTAAAAATTTCAGCATGTGTAAGAGTGGGCTAACAAGGCTCCTGCTGTTAGCTGAAAAGCTATTTGTAGTCAGTGTAGAAGCGACAGTCACTTTGAGGTGTGCCCCTTGGTTATCCAGACCCCAGTGGATGCACACACCCCCGCACGCATGCGAAGAACTCTTGGACTTAGTGAGTTAAAATAGCAAACACATAAATAGATAGAAAGGCATAATGTTGGGAGGGAGTTGTGGCAGAGTCTAGGGAGCAATCTGGGTTGAATATGATCATGATACACCATTATGTCATAAATGTATGGAATTTTCAAAGAATAAATACAAATTAAAAAGGTCCTGCCTTTCCTAAGCCAGATGTGGCTACTCCTTAATTTCTGGACACACACCCAGAACTTGGCAAGTAAAGACAAGATCTGCAGTTAAAAGGCAGCCTCCTCTAAATAGTGAATTTGAGATCTGATTGGACTGCATAAGATCTTGTCTCAAAACCAACAAGCAAACAGTCCACACTAATAAAATTTATAAAAAGAACTACCCTCTCCTATCAAAGTCCACCTCTCGCTGCTCCTGTACAGCCCTGTTTTCGACTCTGTCATTATCTGACTGTCCCAATGTGAGTATAAGCAGAGAGTATACAGACCATGTATGGTTGTCTGGTCTACCGTAGACAGTTTCCCTGTGAGAGCTTCTTAAAGATTTACTCATCAGGATTTTGGTGCCTCCGTTGGATGCCACACTGTAAAGCTGTTGCTCCCGTCAGCCCTCGTACTAAGTAATGCAACAACCTCATGCTTTTTATAAGTGAAGACTGTAGTTCCATGACACCACGACCCAACAACACTTAAAATGCCAGTGTGCATGTAGAAATCCACATAATGAGACATGTCAGTCCCAGAGGCTGAGTACTGTTCCATTTGAGCTCTTCCTTCACAACCCAGACAAACAGCTGTGGAGTCAGTGTTTGAGACCTGGCTCAGCCTTGGTCAGAATCAGGACTGGTAGATACAGACCAATGCTTGAACTTCTCACAGATCAAATTCTCCCAGTGATTTTACCAGCATCAGAGAAAAGAGGCAAGTGCCCAAAGAGATCCTTCTTTTTTGGTAGTTTTTGCCTGAACTACATCATCTCCCTGATTCTATTTAAGCAGATAGTTTATTGGTAGTAAATATTAGGGGGTTGATGTATTTGTTGTTGTTGTTAAAACATTAACAAATCCAAAACTAAGCTGCAAACCTTAATTCTATAACTCAGGAATTTGGAGCTATAAGAATTTTTTGAGATTTTTTTCAAAAGTGGAATCTAAAATCTCATCTCCATGAGCCTCAACTTCTGAACAGTAGGCATGGAAAAAAAGAGCATACTAAGTAAAGGGAGCTGCTCATCACTTGAAAACAAAACAATAGATAGGGCTGTTGGCTTATACTCCTTGGTAATCTTCCAACTCTTGGGACTGCCTGACCTGAATATAGATGCCTTTGGAAATCAATGCTTGGTTTTAAGAATTAGGAGATAGAAACTGAGAACGGTGATTGGCTCCTGCAATCCTAGCTCTTAGACTGCTGAGGCAGGAGGATCAACATGTGTTTGAGACCAGCCTAGACTAGTAACTACACAGTGAGCCTGGAGTAAGAAGGAGGGCCTATCTCAAAACAACATAAAATTAAAAGGCATAATCATTCCTAGCCACCAGAGGGCACTACAGACTATAATCTCCCAGCCTCCCATGGGTGTGTGGACACATAAATAATGAGCTAAAATTATGGCTTTTACATTTCCTATTTTTGTATCCATAAGAGAATTTTTTTTGACACTCACAGGTGAGTGTTATTGATTTCCCAGCAAGTTAAAATTTGTTTTAAAGGCTTTAACATGCCCCTCACTGGTCTGATATTTTTATTCTTCAGGTAGAGGGGAAAGATGAGAACCACCGATAATCCCGTATGCATTTCTATATTTCCACGAAGTAATTTATTTAGAAACCAGTTGGTGGAACACTTTATAGACACGCAACCCAGTGAGGAAGTAGCCTGTAACTTTGTCAGATGGGATTCATCTGGGAACAAATATCAGAAGTGTGGTTTCTGTAGACACATTAGGTTCTTCTGAGGAAGCCACAGGAAGCAAAGCCTGTCCTTCCAGATGAGTCTACAAGACTAGAAGTGGAGTTTGGCCAGCTGTTTCCAGTTGTGCATTCAGAAGCTTCTTCCTGCTTCGTTCGATGTGGACAATTAAGTCTTTGTCCTGAGTCTCTGATCACGTCCCTACAGCCCTTCAGTGTGCCTGCCTGCCGCAGACACTGGGCCTCTAAACACAGGTTTCCTTCCACCCCCTCTGTCATCTAAGAGCATGTTTTATGAACTACAAACTCTTTGCAGTCCTCAGTGAATAATTATTTAGGCACCTTGTTGGTGAAACACGGCTCCCATGGCTGCTTCCAACTGGCTGATTAGGGATGAAAAAGTGCATTTGAAAATGGAATTCCACTTGAAATTCATGGCTGGGGGAAGACCGCAGCTGACCACTATTCCTCCTACAAAGAAAAGTCATTCCCAAGGTTTCGGATACAGCTTGATCTGTAAAGTGTTTCTTTTGAACACCTGAGGACCTCGGTTGGGCACCTAATGTCCAATTAAAAATACTGGGCTTGTTAGTGTAGGCGCTGGATCCCTAAGTTCATGAGCCAGCCAAAATGGACTCGGGTCCCATTTTGAGACCCATTTCCCAGGGAAAGATCCCGTCTCAAAAAATAAGGCTGGCAATGGGAGAGGAATGGTTTACAGGCTGACTTCTGACTTCCACATGCCCATACCTATACATGAACCATACCAGGAGGAAAGGACAAAGCAAGGAAGCAAGGAGGGAAGGGAGGAAGGAAGCAGAAAGGAAGAAAAGAAGGAAACAAGGAAGGAAGGGAGGGAGGAAGAAAAAAGAAGAAAGGAAGGAAAGAAAGAAGGAAGCAAGCCAGGAAAAAAGAAAGGAAGGAGGCAAGGAAGCTAGGAACAAAAGAAATGCCCCCCTTCCCCATGCACCACACCCCACTCTCTGTTTCCTTGTAAAAATGCTAGAGCCTATTGAGTTTCCTGACGTGTAGCCAGTGAACCCTACAAGTTGCCTTTAGGAGGGGCTGAAGTAAAAGCAACAGAAACGTCAGGTTCCAGGCTCTCTTGCAGGTTTACTGAAGAGGGCTTTCAAGTTTTCCAACCGATGAGTCCCACGTGTCATTGGTTAATGTTTCTGGACTTAAAGCTAATTTCTGGTTTGCGGCAGTATCTGTCATCCCCCAGTTGGATAACCAGCATGAGTTAGTGTCTGCCAAGTGCTTCTTGGAGGGGAAAGTCAGTGGCTGCAAGGCAGGGGCGCAGCCCCTCATAGCTCTAGCCACAGCAGCCTGAAAGTTTCATTAATCTTTTATGGCTCTGGAATGAAACCAACCTGGATTCTTGACCTTGACCTCACTGGAGAGATGTTTTGGAAATGAGCCAATGTGAGGAAGAATTGGAGTTTACTAAAAGAAAAAGTTAACATAGACCTTTAAGCCTGAGAGATACTACGAAGAGAGAGGGGTGCTTGGAAGGAAGGGAGGTCTGCTTGAGGGAGTGTGGGGCTGGGCCTCTCTCAAAGAAGAGCAGTGCTTAAGTGTCCCAGTGATGACCCTGTATAGGGGTTTAGACGTTTCCAGAATTTCATTGTTCAAGATATTTCTAGGGACCCTGCCCTCCTCTCCATCTGTTTTTCTTTCAGATAATTGAGGTGATGGTGTGGCTCAGAGGTGCTTTATATGTGGCCACCATCAAACGAGATAAACCAAGGCCACTGTGGTTGAACAAGGTGCTTTGCTGTAAAGAAGGAGATGCTGTGCGATTCTTAGAAAAGTTCAGCTTTACGTCTGGAAAGAGAGGAAGGCTTTAATCAGCTGTTGTCAACTGTGTTGGGGCTCTGGAATCTCAGATGGTAAGAGGCTCCAGAAAGATTCTAAGGGAATGGATCCTTTTCCACTACATGTGCTCCAAGTTCCCCTGCACTTCCATCTTCTCTTGGTTCTGAAGCATTGATAAGGAGAACATGTCCAGGGCCGGAACCAACCCCCAAGCTCACTGAGAGTCTGGACTTTGCTTCTATTGTCACATATTGATCAGGAAAATCTCATACATTCTTACACCACACACACACACACACACACAGAGAGAGAGAGAGAGAGAGAGAGAGAGAGAGAGAGAGAGAGACAGAGAGAGAGAGAGAGAGAGAGACAGACAGAGACAGAGACAGAGAGACAGAGAGACTGAGACAGAGAGAGAGACCAATAAAGTCAAAGGCTGTAAGAAAAATATTTTATCATAAAAAAATAAGTTAGCAAGTCATTTGAATACAGTGAAACATTGCTCCATGTGTGCTCAACAATCCTGACTTCCCTCCAGGACCCTCTACATACACCTTCTTATGTTTTCCTTATTCTAATCCCACCCAAAGATGGATGGTTTTCTGACCCCTCAGAGTTGAAGCCTTTCTACAAAATTTAACTGTGAGAAGCAATAACCACCAGATGTGTGACTAATTTAATGATAAATAGATTCTCAAACCAGGATTCCCTAGAGACATCGTTCATAAAGATTGACAAGTTATCACCAGCAATTCAGAACTCAGACTTCAGACCAAGGCAAACCAGTGTGCCCTTAAGTGGAGAGGAAGTGGTAGTGTTTGTGCTGATACAGGAAATGGAGTGGCTTCTTGTGGGCATGTACAACCAGGGAGAGCTGGCCTGGAGCAGGAGTGAGATGGAGACATGCCCAAAACCCCAACATTTTCATCCTGAGACTGCCAGGAGTCAGTTCCAATCTCTCCTTGCTCTTAGCCTACATGCTATGGTGAATGACCTCTCTGTGACCTCTCTGTCCCCCATCCCTGAAGACTATCACCTGCCCAGCAGATTCTTGGAATGCCTCTTCATGTAAATGAAGCATTCCTAGCACCTCAGCCCCAGTCAATGATGTACACTCATTCTGAAAACACCTGCCCACTCCCCAAGGTTTATATAGTCCTTGTTCACCTCAAATAAAGTTGAGCTGTCTCACTGAAGCTGTCCCTGGATGTCATACTGTCCTACTCATGGCTGTCCAAACTCTGCCCCCACTCCTCTTCCATCACCCTCCTCCCTCACCCTCCTCCCTCACCCTCTTCTCTGACCCTCATGGACAAGGTGACCAGTGACCCCCCAAGGAACGATAGTGCAAGCACTTTCACAAGCTTGTCCCACCCTTTCTCTTCCCCTTCAAAGTGCTTAAGTCATGGCAGGGATGGGTTTTGTTTGTTTGCTGTAGTTTTTGTCTTGTTTTATTTGTTCTTCCCATTTCCCACTTCCTCCTCAGCTCCCAGGCATTTGCTAACATTACAGAGATGAGGGAGGCTAAGGTGCCCTTCAGGTTTCAGAGGTCAGAGGAAGCCTGCCTGACCTCTGATACCTTCTTCAATTGCTTTTTCAGCTTCTCAAATTTTATCATACAAGTCTTTCACACGATAGGTCAGAGTTACCCTAAGGCATTTTGTGGGGCAGTTGTGAAAGGCTTTGCTTCCTGCATTTTTCTCTCAGCCCATTAGTCATTTGTTTATAGGAAGACCTGATATTCCTGGATTAAATTGTCTCCTGGCTACTTTGCTGAAGGTGTTAATCAGATGCAGGAGTTTCCTGATGAAATATTTTGGGCCACTTAAGTGCATAATCATATGCAAATGAGGATGCAGTGACTCCTTCTCTTCCTGTGTGTGTCCTTTGGGTTTCCTCCAGCAACCTCCTTGCTCCAGCTAAGACTGTATACTGAGCAGGTTTCGCGGGAGTGGGTAGCCTTGTCTTGTTCCTGGTTTTAGTGGCAATGCTTTGAGTTTCTGTGGGCTTGCTGTAATTGCCTTTATTATAGGGAGGTTTGCCTTTTGTGTATCCCTGATCTATTATGAAAAGGTGTTAGAGTTTGTCAAAGGCTGTTTTTGCATCTAATGAAATGATTGTGCAGTTTTGGTCTTCTGGTTTGTTTATAAGGTGGAATATATATTATATATTCATATACATACACATATACATATATACTTGCATCATATACATACACATATACATCATATACATATACATATACACATACATAATACACATACACATATACATAGACACATACATCATACACATACACATATACATCACATACATATACACATACAACATACACATACATCATAACCATACACATATACATATACACATACATCATACACATATACATCACATACATATACACATACATCATACACATACATACATATACATATACATCATATACATACACATATCATCATATGCATATACACATATATCATATACATATGTCATATACACATACACATATACATCATATATATACACATGCATCACATACACACATACATATACTACATATACATCATATACACATACATACACACACACACACACACACACACACACACATATGTTGATCATTTGTAGGATCAAGTCTACTTGATTGTAAAGAATGACCTCTTGATGTGTTCTTTGATTCAATTTGCAAATATTTTATTGAAAAAATGTGTGTCTATATTCATAAGAGAAATTGTTCTGTAATTCCCTTTTTGTTGGGTCTTTATGTGGTTTAGGTATCAGGACAACTTTGGCCTTATAAGAAAAGTTTTCCAGTACTCTTTCCGTTTCTACTTTGTGCAATAATTTCGGGAGTATTGACCTTTGTTCTTTGAAAGTCTGGTAGAATTCTCTGCTAAAACCATCTGGCCCTGGCTTTTAGTTAGAGACTTTTAATAACTGCTTCTGTTTCATTAGGAATATATGTTTATAGTGTTTATCTGATCTTGATTTAACTTTAGTAGGTGGTACATCAGGACAACTATTCATTTCTTTTCCATTTTCTAGCTGGTGGAGTGTTATGTTTTTCAAATATGTCCTTAGGATTCTTCAGTTTGCTTTGTGTCTGTTTGTATGACCCCTGCCCTTTCCATCTCTGATTTTGTTAATTTGGATCATCTCTCTTCCCATTTTAGTTAAATTTGGCTGAGGATTTGTCAGTCTCTTAAGTTTTTCAAAGAACCAACTCTCTGTTTCATTGATTCTTTATATTGTTTTATTTGTCTCTGTTTGATTGATTTCAGTCTTGGGCTTGCACTGTACTGCTTTTTTCCCCTTTTGCCTACAGCACCCAGTATTCCCAGGCCATTTCCCATCCAAGTACCAACCAGACTTGACCCTGCTTAGCTTCTGAGATGCACTGTACTTCTTTTGGGTATAATTTCTTGTATTTGTTCTGGAGCTTACAGGTGTGCCATTAAGTTACTAAGATGAGTGCTCTCTCTCTCTCTCTCTCTCTCTCTCTCTCTCTCTCTCTCTCTCTCTCTCTCTCTCTCTCTCACACACACACACACACACACAGGCATATCATACCATGAGTCCCCTGAGAACTACCTTCATTGTCTCCTATAAGTTTGAGTTGTGTCTTCATTGTCAGTCAATTCCTAAAGCTTTGATTTCTTTTCTTGGCCTAGTTTTCACTCAGTGGCGAGTTGTTCCTTCTCTATGAATTTGTAAGTCTGTTGTTGTTGATATCCAGGAATAATCCACGCTGGTCAGATGAGACGCAGAGTGTTATTTCAGTTTTCTTCTATCTACTGAGCATTGCTTTATGTTGGGATATGCATTTCATTTGGGGAAAAGTTCAGTGGGCTGCTGAGGAGAAGGTATATTCTTCTGTGTTTGGGTAAAATGTTCTGTAAATATCTGTTGGGTGCATTTAGTTTGTGACACCACTTAGCTTCAGCTGTTCTCTGTTTAGATGCTATCTGGATGACCCTGTCTATTGGTGAAGGTAGGGTATTGAAGTTACCCACTATCACGGTGTGAAGGTTGATATGTGATTTAAACTGAAGGACTGTTTCTTTTATGAACTTGGGTGCCCTTGTATTCAGAGTGTAAGTGTTTAGAATTACATTATCTTCTTGGTGGTTTCTTTCTTTTGATGAGTATATAGTGTCTTTCCTTCTCTCTTTAGATTAAATGTAGTTTGAAGTCCATTTGTCAGATATTCAAATGGCTACACTGGCTTGTTTTTCAGGTGCATTTGCTTGGAATACCTTTTTCCACTCTTTTACCTGTCTATCTTGATATTAGGGTATATTTCTTTGATGGAACAGAAAGATGGGTCTTGTTTACTTTTTAAAATCTAATCTGTTAAGTTAGTCTGTGTCTTTTTATTGGGAAATTGAGATTTATTTTTAAGTATGGATATATGCTTGTAATGCATTTTTGTGTTTCAGAGAATATTGTATTGGTTACTACTTTAAGTGAGATTATTTAATAGACATAAACCGAAGCTAATCAATACATCAGAAGACTGTGCAGACAGCAAATGTTATTGGTGCTGAGATTTTTTTTCCATTTATTTACAACCAGGAATAAGCCCTACTGGTTAAAAACAATGTCAGAGACTCAGTCCCTGAGCAAGATGTGTGCTCAGTTCCCTTCCCTTCCAGCTGTACATTGAATAGTGTGTGTGCGTGTGCGTGTGCGTGTGTGTGTGTGTGTGTGTGTGTGTGTGTCTGTCTGTCTGTCTGTCTGTGATAATTTTATTTTTGCATGTGGGTGCTCTCTGAGGGTAGGGGTGTTAGGTCCTTCCTGCTGGAGCTGGTGCTATAGGCAGTTGTGAGCCATCTAATATGGCTGTCCTGAATGAACTTATGTTCTCTGCAAGAGTGGTATTGGCTCTTAGCTGCTGAGCCATCTCTCCAGCCCCCAACATTTGTTTTCCTCATAATGGCTATTCTGATTGCCTGAGATGGAGTCTCCGTGGAATTTAGATTTACATTTCTCTGATGGGCAACACTATTTCATACGTTTATTGACTTCTCCTGCTTCATCCTTTGAGAACTCTGTTGATTTCATCAGCGCTGTTGTTGATTGATGGCTTGCCTTTCAGGAGCACCTGACATGTACACTTCCAACCCCCCACTTTCCGAACTCTGCCACCACCATTTGACCCGACTCTCTTCTCTGTCCATTCCCCTCTGCTTCAGTACTTCCACATCCCTCTGGGACCCATTTTCCTCACTTTCTGTCACCTGTGTCGGACTAATGCTTTCTCTGCTCCATACTTCTAAAATTCAGGCTCCCAGTTCTCTGTTTTCAGCCTCCCAGCTGCCAGGATCACACGCACACACGTGTACATGCAGACGTCCTGGTATAGTGTTCATAGAAAACATGGGTCTCCCTGCTTTGCCTCTTCCTGCTTTCAGCTGTTCCCTAAGAAGAAACTGCTTTTAATGGGCTCCCCTGATTTATTATTTAGCAGTTTCCCTCATATTTCTAAGGATACTGAGTTTATTTATCTACCTATTTACTGTTAATTTATAGTTGTCTAGCAAGTTTTGGTTGTAGAAAATGAGGATTTAGCTTTGTTGGGCACCACACACCCACACGAATCTTCTAATCGGCAGTGAAATTATGTTGTTCTTTTTAGTTAAATCAACCTTTATATTTATATTTTATAGGTCTGTAAATATTATGCAAATATGAGCCTCGTTTGTATGTTGACATTGTTCTCATTTATTTTGATTTTTATGGGCATTTAATAATTGCATCCGTTCATCACCTTGGTTTTTTAAAATATATCTATCACAAATTTATCTGTGTCTTCAAAAATAACACTGATGTTTTTCTGCTACTTGAAAACACATTAGCTATTCAGTGAAATTTATTTGGGGGTAATTTCCCTTCTAAAGCTCTTTTTATATTCACGTTCTAATTGGGACTATATATTTTTAGTCTCCAAAATATATAAATAATACTTAGGAAATAATAACACGAAGAGATAAGTAGACAGATATACAAATAGGCTATTTGTGAAAGCAGATGCCTGTGGCCAATAAGTATATAAAGAGTTTTTTTCCCCTTTCCATTGGGGAGTGGCAAATTGAAAACTTTAATGATGCTATGCTCATTAAAAACTTAAGCTGGTCAATCTTTTGGATGAGAGCTAATACGGGAGCAGTTACGTGTAATCTATGCCTTAAAGAAACGTCCTCACGCATATGAGTAGACAACTTAAGCACAGGCTTTTTGCTGTACTGCCTTTAGTAGCTCCAGCTGGATCTAATCCATCCACAATAAAAAGAAATGTGGGGTATCCATGCAGTGCAGTACAACATTTGACTGAAGTTATCAAAACCTGTGTCGTTCCTTTGAATCTAAACTAACAAATGCGGAGTGAGGACAAAAATGCCAGTTTCAGTAAGGTGATTGTTCCTAGGAGACAGTGCTGGAAGGTGATACAATGTTGCAGCTTAGAGGTCATTTCCTGGGTCCATTTCTTCTTCAAGTAAGGAAGTGCCAGTCTGAAAGTTAGTAACCTTCTCGTCCTACACAGGCAAGGCTTGTGAGAAGTGAAAGTAGTATTCCCACAGCACAGACACGAGGGGGCAGAATCCAGGATGTAACCTGTCCATGCTCTTGGAGACCCTGAACTTTTATATTCTATCAGGTAGGGTATGCGGCAGGGCTGGACTACCTTTCTCCCTCTGACATGACAGGGCAGGAGCCATACTGCCTAAGTGAAAGTAAGAACCTAGATGCTGAAATGTGAGAACTTTCATATTTTGGGGGGAGGAAGTCTATCCATGTGCCTCCAAAAAAGCTAGCTTCGGCCAAGAACCAGGAAATGGTCCATTTTGGATGGAAACAAATAATTTAAAGCCCCTGCTGCCTTGATCTCCATCTCATTCCCTTAATTAGAACTAAGTAATCATCTGTTAGTTTCCTTCAGAGTAACAACAGTGAGTTTTACAATGTGCATGCTGTTCTTTGTGAACTGGCATTGTGTGTTACAGAGTATTGGAACCTGTGTTTAGTTAGGGTGTGCCTCAGTCCTTAAGCACACTTCTTTATTCCCTCTGACTGGAATACAGACACACCTTTAGTATTCACCTTTAATCCCAAACAATGAAGGTAAAGTTGGTTTGTAGAAGGAAGCACTTATGTTTGAAATTGATGACTGATCGAGAGGCAGAAAGAGTGATGAAAGATTTGACAGAATAGGGTATGCCCAACTCTCATGAGTGGGGAAAGAGAGGCCGCATCAGGGAGAGACAGTAGAGGGGGAAGAGAGCACAGAACAGGACCTCGTGGAGTTCAAGGACAGCCGTGCAGTAGAGGTGAGAGAGTAGAGCCTAGAGAGGCACGGGGTGGGGGGGGGCATTGTTACTGGAGAGTTTCACAGAGACAGATTAAAGAGAGAACAAGCTAGACACAGTGAAGACAGAATGAGTCAGAACGAGAAGGAGCCCGAAGATTAGAAAAGATTGCCAGGGTTAATTTGAGGCCAAGCAAAGCAATTCAGAGGCTGAGAGAAAAGCCAGATTGAATCAGTCAGCTAGAAAAGATGTTTGAACCAGAACAGCTGAGTTGAACCAGCCAGGGAGAAGTCAGAAAGGACTAGGAAGTGGTGAGCTTACCCAACAGTAAATCTCAGAGGTTGAAAACATTCTCGTCCTAGAGAAAATTGTATGGGGGCTAGAAGTTTCCAGGACTAAGCATAGGTTAGAAAATGGAAGAAGCAAGCCTTGAAGACAGTAATTACAAGGGGAGAACAAAAATTACTTTTACAGTGGTGTGTTAGATCATTCCTTTTTGTATTAAATATCCCATTATTCGAGGAAAAAGCCCATCATAACTTTCCCATCATTGTGATTAAAAAAAAATAATAAAAGCCTGATTTGAGGGGCAATGTTCATTTTGGCTCATAATTTCATAGGATTTCGGTGCATCCTAGCAGGAAGGTGTGGTGGAATGGCTTGTCAGGGCAGAGAGACTGTAGCAGAGCTGGTCTGCGTACCTCACAGTGGACTATGAAGCAGAAAGCAAGGCTGGAACCAGAAGCTGGACTACCATCTTCAGAAGCATGGCTCCTGTGACTAGGTCCTGCCAGCCAGCCCCACATCATCAAGGCTCCAAAGTGTCCCAGAAGTGCCACCACAGGAAATCAAGCATTCCAAACACCAGCTTTGGGCACTTGTTGCAAATTCAAACCTTACCAAGGCCAAGCCAAGTCAAAATGTTGCAAGAAAGCATCACATGTGTGGACTTGGTTCAAGCAGGAGTTGGCTGACAGCATTGTTGGTAAGATCACCCTTGGATGAGTCCCCAGAAACTTCCTCATAAACATTACGTGACTTGGCAGGCAAGAAAGACAAAGGCTAGCTACTTTATTTTCCTTCTAGCTAAACTTCTTTTGAGAGGAGAAGGCTGCCTTTCTATGGTAACTGGGGAATAAGCTTCCAGGATCGGTCTGTGGCCACTGAGCAAATTCAGGATTATTTAAGTGAATTTATATTTGAAAGTACATCAAAAAAGCAATTAAGTGGGCTGGAGAGATGGATCAGTAGTTAGAGCACTGACTGCTCTTCCAGAGGTCCTGAGTTCAATCCCCAGCAACCACATGGTGGCTCACAACCATCTGTAATGGGATCTGATGCCCTCTTTTGCTGTGTCTGAAGAGAGCAACTGTGTACTTAATACATAAAATAAATAAGTCTTTCTTAAAAACAAAAAGAAAGCAACTAAGTAAATATTAACTGAACAAATGAACATTAGATATGCCGTAATTAGGAAGCCCCTTCAAAAGATTTTAGGCTTGTGTGGTCTAAAATCTTGTAGAACTGTGTGAAGGTATTGAAGATTTTTCAGATTCCTAACGTCACCGGAGTTGGCCTTGCTAATTGAGAAGATGCATTGGCCAATGACAACTGTGAGCAGACCTAGGAGTTCAGACCTGATGCTGCTTCCTGAGCTTCAGCTCAGCATGAGCGCCTTTGCACTGGGTTGCCCAAAGTCTCTCTTAAATAACCAAAGAGACATACGGTAAAAAAAATGTCATACCAGGCCACAAAACCACTCTCTGCTACTTTGTCTCCCTTTTAAGGGACTTCCAGGGGCTGGAGGGTGGCTCAGAGTGCAAAATCCTCACCAAGCATGTATGAGGACCTGAGTTCAGATACAGCTGGCATGCTCTCACATGCCTGTAACCTCAGTCAGGAGGGGAGACAGGCAGAGAATATGAGGTCCCTGGAGGGAAACAGCCATTTCTGACTTTCACTAGAGGCTCTTCCTCAAACACCCATGGGGACTTGATTAAGGAAAACATCTCAGTGCTGGCATCTGGCTTCCACACACTCCCATGGGGGCAAACACACCTGCACACCCCAAGAAATGGGCCAATGGATGACTTGTAATGAATGAATGAGGAATTCTGCTGAGTTCTGTTATGAAAGCAATGGTTTTAGAATGTGTGATTTCTCACTTCCTGCTTTACTGACCTATTTTCTGGGGCTTATCTGAGTCTTTCCACAGATCAGCTTCTGCACTGGCATGCATGTAAAAGTCAGAGGACAATTTTTTGAACCCAGTCCTCTTGGTCTGCGTGTCTGCCTTGATGTTGGGATAGCAGAGCATAGCAGCCCAGCCTCTTGGGGAAGGCAGAGTGCAGTCAGAGGTTGTAGGGCTACACGCCTGCCTAGCTACAAGGATGTTGGAATGCGGTGGGTGGGCTGCTCAAGGACAGCACACACTCCAAGGATCCCTAGCCTGCCCAGAACTAAAAGTTCTGAGGGGCTCTGGTCTATCCTGTCTATCCCGAACGGCCTAAGTGTTACAGCTCTTTGAGGGAAAGTCAGAGCGGGCAAGTGGCATGTGGTAGCAGGCAGCTGGAAGCCACAGCAGAAGCCACTAGGTGAGAAGGGGGATGTGTCTGTGATCAACTTTAAATGGCACTAGAAGCTAGAAAAAAAAAAAAAAAAAAAAAAAAAAAAAAAAAAAAACCTCTTCACTGGAGTGTTTCAGGTCTACAAGACAGCCACCATCAGATGATTCTTGGGGAATTAACTCGAGCACTTCATTTCTGTGGACAGGGACCTTGAAAACACTGCATAGGTGGGGTGGGATCCAGAGGGAAACGCCCCTCCTTGGCTCAGTCTGAGTTGTTAGGGATGCTTTGTTTCCTTCAGGTGTTGTCCTTACGTGACTGATCGTCATGGTGTTCCTAGTAGGGTGTCATGATCTCTTGTTCCAGGACAGGTAGAGTCTGGCCGGGAGCTGATTCTAATGCCTACCATTCTCAATTATGAGATTTGCCAGGGTTTTGAACCTGTACCAAGCTTACCAGTTCTTCTCTCTGGTGGCACAATCCACTGCCCCATAGTCCCACATCCCCAACAGTCCCCCTCTTCCATCTTGTCGAATCAGAGCCTTTCCTGTTATTTCAAGGTAGCTGTCCTCACAAATTGCTAGTGCATTATGGTGGAACGGAGGTAGCTGGTGTCTAGCAGCTGGAACGGCAGTTCATATCTTTAGCCTCAAGCAGGAGCTGAAGAAGAACATCATGGAGATGGTGTCCCAGGGAGCAAAGCAGCTCACCTCACAGTGACCTGAAAACGGAAAGAGGAAAACAAACAAACAAAAAAACAGCATAAGCAAGGAGTAAGGGGAAAGATGACAAAGGTGTCACACCTCCAATGATCTAGTTGCTTCAGCTAGGCTCCATCTCCCGGTAATCCACAGAAGTATGAATTTATCAAATTTGGTCTGCACCTTCCTGACCAGTTGCCTCTCAATAGTGCTGAAGATCAGAGATCAGGACTTCGGTACACTACTGGTTAGAATGTTCATATGCAACCACAGGAGAGAGGGGGTGGCTACATGAACCCACCTCTCAACACTTACTGTTACTTTGTAATACATCTTCATTCCTAGACCCTCCCATGTACTAACCCTATGGATGCTTTTCCAAGACACAGCAATTCTTGCTTCTTTCTTACTTTTGTTACTGTTGGTTTGCTGGTTGGTTGGTTGCTTGCTTGGTTGGTTTTCAAAACAGGATGTCACTCTGTAGCTCTGCCTGCCCTGGAATTGATTATGTAGACCAGGCTAGACTCAACCTCACAGAGATCCACCAGCTTCTGTCTATCAAGTGCTAGGATTAAAGGCATGGCCCAGTATGTCTGGTGATCTAATGTTTCTAGAGAGGAATTTCAATGTGTACTAAAGAATCATTTTAGATCTCTGACTAGGATCATGTTAAGCATATCTGGCAACACTTAGCAACAATGGTCCTTTAAAAACTAACACTAATACAGAAGGCGCAAGAACACACTGCTTTGTCTGCTGATGTTTGTTATCCGTTTAGAAGGGTTTACCCTTTTTTTTCACGTGAATGTTACAAGTGTTACTATTTTCTATGTTACACCTGTTGAAGATTTGAAGAGAATATTTTTTTGTTACATCTTTTACCAGGCTACTTGGGGAAACTTTTCATGAATCGTTTTTTTCTACCCCCATTGACTAGGCTTTTCATATCCTCAATATTATAATTCAGAAGCGAGGCATTTTTACTCATCTCTCTCTAGTATTATGATTCTCATTTTGTCTTCCCCACTGTTTTTCCGTGAGTACCAGGTCACAGGAAAGATATTGATTTTTATTTCCCACCTTTCCTTTGATTGTGGTTTTAGTAGAATCAACTCTAGTCTCTCATCATGAGGTATAACACTGCCTGCTGATTTGTCAATATCTTTAGAAGGTTAATCAATCCCCTTCTTTTCTCAGTTTATTAATTATTTTATGTGTTATCGGCATTGCATTTAAACCACTGTCTTAACTATTAGCTCCTAAGACAAGTGAGTTCTGAAAAATATATTTGTTGTTAGTGTACACTCTATTATTAGCTTTTAAAAATGAGTTTATTAACACTGTTATAAAGAACTTACAAATAAAAGGCATCACAGAGAAAAACTAACCAGACCCAAAGTCTGCCTATCTCAGTGAACTTGTATCCATCAGAACAGGTAGTCAGCAGCTGGCGAGCTTCACAATGGATCTACACTTGCACTAGAAAAAATATTTTTATGCACCACTGAAAAATTCAAGACAGTTAAAGCCAGAAAAACAAATTAGCTCTAGCTTGTGCCTATTCAATGTATGCTGTTATTAGTTTATCCAGCAGCACTATATTTGTGCACCCCTGAGTTGTAGGGATAACTGTTACGCTGTTAATTTCCAATCAGGCATGTGGTACACACCTTTAATCTCAGCACACGAGAAAGCAGAGGCAGGTAGATGTCTGAGTATGAGGTAGACCTGGTCTACACAGAGTTCCAGGGCTACACAGTATGACCTTGTCTTATAAACAAAACAAAACCAAAAAGCCCCTTTGAGATATCTGTATGTCTGATACCCCATGGCTTGCTACCTTTTACTCATTAGCTTTAGATTTGGGTCAAAGCTATGTAGCAAGATTTGTGGTCTTTTTCTTTCCATCTGAGGTAGCCTCATTGACCATGGAGAAGGCAAAGTTAAAACCAAGACTAGAAGGGAGGGGAGTGAGGTATGCAGATGCTTGGGAGTGAGGCATGCACATGCTTGGGAGTGAGGCATGCACATGCTTGGGAGTGAGGCATGCACATGCTTGGGAGTGAGGCATGCAGACAGACACTGTTTGTCACAGTAAATTAATAAATTCCGACTATGCTCCTGGCGGTATACCTGTGCATGCTTCTCATCACCTGCCTAAATGTTTTGGATCCACAAATGAAAGACACACACACACACACACACACACACACACACACACACGCTTATTTCTTAATATGTCTTAACTAGCTCAGCGATTGGACCACTCTTGGACCGCCACATGACTAACACACTCCTCTCCAATAGTCCTTTGTTAATACTTGCTAAATTTATATTTATCTCTTTTACCCCGGACCCAATTGGGGGAAGTGGTCCCTGGGGCTGCTTTTTCCAATTCTTACATGTCGGTGGGCTTCTCATTCCTGTACCTTTTTCTGTGTAGTTCATGCCCTCCTTCCCCTCACAGTGGACCCTCTCTCCCTCTCTCTGTTTCTTGCCTGGAAATTCTAAAAGTCCCACCTCTGTCTCTCTGCCCAGTCAATGGCTGTTGGCAACTATTTGCCAACCAGAGCCAACTAGGTGCAGGCTTCTTTTAGCCACATGCAGGACATTGCAGACGGGTTTTGGGGTAACATATCGATCATGAGAACATAAGGCCTGCGACTGCTGGTGCTGATCTCTAAATCGGTGGCTTCTTCTTCAGGGTGCCAGGTTTCCCACTGCAGCCAAGGAGTTAAAGATCCGGAAGAAATGGTCAGCTTTCCCCTTGAGTCCAGGAATGAGAGGGTATTGATTAGTCTGCTGGCAAAGATAACTCTGTGGGAGAAAACACCACAGTGTATTCAGGGGTGGTAAGAAAATCTTCTATCTTCATGCAGAGACCACCTATGGAGTCCCCTGCTAAAGACATTGCTTCAAAGGGGTAGGGAGAGTAGGGCTTCTCCGGGTAAAGGAAAATATCTTCCCCTGTCTCTCTTTCTCTTTCCCCTCGTGTGTGTGTGTGTGTGTGTGTGTGTGTGTGTGTGTGTGTGTGTGTGTGTGTGTAGAAATAATGAGAGGGGGTAGGGGGAGAAGGAGAGGGAGAGGGAAAGAGATCTGGATCAGTGGCCAGCATACAATGGTATTGAATATCATAGGAGGAAGGCACTGTGCATGGTGCCCAAAGCGACTAGAAGGAGTCACCATCATATTCTACAAACCCAGGCTGTTAGGTAAGGGCTTACACAAGACAGGTGAACTGTTTGATCACATTTGCGTTTAGAAGAGCATCTAGTACCCTGTGCCAAGGAGATTGAGATGGATGCAAACCTAAAGCCAGGAGGAGGGATCTGCTGCTCACTTGAGAAAGGACAGAAAGGAAGATGGTGAAGAAGCAAGCGCAGGAGAGGAGGAGGAAGAGGAGGGGAAAGGGAAAGAAATGTGGACGGGGAAGCTACTTGCTCAAAGTACAGGGTGATTCTGCCTTTCTGGGCTGCATGGCATCCTGAGGAGCGGATTTTCTCTCACCCAAGGAATAATGGGAAAGGAAGGAGTGGAAGCAAGGTGCTTAGAGTTCCAAAGCATCCGTCAAGACACTCAGTGTCAAATACAAGGTACGGGGACCAAAGTCCCAGACGTGTGTGTTCTACCCCCCCCCCCCAAAAGCACTGCAGCTTTTGCTAATATGCCAAGTTCATGATCCTGCTTTATTTGGGGCTCTATTTCCAATATTTGCATTCACAATTCTAAAAGACCAAATAAACCCAGAGGCTGTCTATTAATGAGATTTCCAGAAGCCTAGCTAATCTCCAGGAGATGTTGATAAACTGGGTATTCCAGATTTTAATTTTGGGAAATATCAATGCAAGCATCTGAAGTCTCCACAAATATTTCAGAGCTCCTGTTTGGTTTTGGTTTTGGCTTTGGCTAGAACCCCATGACTGTTATTTTTCCACTCCCAGGCACACAACTCGCTCAGTTCAGGAAGCCTTCAGTGATGATGTCTGTGCCTTCACCATTCAAAGGACAAGGGATTATAATCTAAGAGTGCCCCTGTGATTGCATTGTTCCCTAAGAGTGGAAACTTGGCTCTGCCCTTCCGAGTTTGCTTTGCCGTGTGTGTGTGTGTGTGTGTGTGTGTGTGTGTGTGTGTGTGTGTGTGTGTGTGTTGGTGTGTCTCCTGTGTTTGAGAAATGTCAATGAGTCAGTCTCCTTCAGTTCTCTTCCACCGCGATTCTCATTCTTTCTACTGAGTGAGCCAGTGTTCTGGCTAGTTTAATACCAATTGACAGGAGTTCCAGTTATCTGAAAGGAGGGAACCTCAGCTGAGAAAATCGTCTCTCTAAAATTCATCTGTAGGGCATTTTCTTAATGAGTGATTGATCAGGGACAGCCCACCCCTTTGTAAGTGGTGCTATCTCTGAGCTGGTGGTGCTGGTTTTCCAAGAAAACAGACTGAGCAGCCAGTAAGCAGCACCTCTCCATGGTCTCTACCTCAGCTCCTGCCTCCAGGTTTCTGCTCTGTTTAAGTTCCAGACCTAAGTTGCCTCGGTGATAGATGTTATCTGGAAGCGTAAGTCAAATAAATCATGTCCTCTCCACTTACGTTGGATTGTGGTGTTTTGTCACAGTGGTAGTAACCCTAACTAGAGCAGAAGCTGGTACCAGGATAGTGGGATGTTGTGTTGCTAAGACAGAACTGACCATGTTCTTTTGGGGAGGATTGTGGAAGGACTTCAGAACTTTGGGTGAAAAACGTCACTGAGAGTTGGGAGCCCGGTGATCTCTTCTGTCTGACCTGAGATCTTGGAAGATAAGACTGAGAGCAATGCTGAGAAGAGGAGGCCTGGCTTTTCAAGTTCCAGGGGGAAGTCTGAGTTTCATTAAAGACTGTTGCTTTGAGTTGAGAATCTGTGGTTCTGGTTTGCCAGTGCAGAAGAACCAGCTGCAGCTAACATCAGAACAGAACCCCTGAAGTCAAACCTTTATTTTGCTCGCCCAATACACATTGGTTGGCTGGGACTGAAAAATCAGCTGTGATCAGGAGATCGGTGTCATTGAGATGAAGCCCTCTGGGAAGTGTTTGCTCTGAGTCAGCACATGCAAGCTGTGTTTTGGAGGTGGTCAAGCCACATCACCTGCTGGCTACCAACCTTGATAGCGTAAGAGAAACCCAGGTGGTACTGGTTTTGAAGGCATGAAGGAGTGGAGGAGAGCAGCTAAGGCCTGAAGAGAGCCTTGCTGAGGCTATTGGTGAAAGCACAGCTCAACTACATCAGAAGATCCCAGACATTTTGAAGATGCCAGTACCAGACAACAATCACCAAAAACAGAGGCAATGGAGAGAAGCCAGCTGGAGCCCAGAAGACAAGCTGTGTGTGAGGCAGAGAGCAGAGCTGAGGACTTGATCAGAGCCCCTTAGAGGAGCCCAGAAGGTAGTGAGTAAATCCCAGATATTGGTCATTGAGTTATTTACACTTAGGTTTGGCTTGATTCAGATTGTGACTGTGCCCATGTTCTTTCTTCTTGGAGTAAGATGATATTTAATTTAATTTTGATTCTGACAGGATCCCTATGGGTGAGAAACTTTGAATTATAAAGAACTGCACTTGAAATATGTGTGTGTGTGTGTTTGAATTTTAAAGACTGTGGGACTTTCCTAATTTGGAAGGCATATATATATATATATATATATATATATATATATATATATATATATATATATATGCACAGTAGAAAGAGTTCCACAAGCATTCATGTGTACATTAGTATATGATTTTTGTGAAGAACAAGAAAGGGCAGGTTGTGGCTTAACAATGAGGTGTTTGTGTGTCAAGTTGACAAGGGTTCAGCTTTGCTGGTTAGTCTTATGTCAACTTAAAGCAAGCTGTAGTTGTTGGAAAGAAGAAAGCCTCAACTGAAATAATGTCTCCATAAGATCTTGATGTAGAGTGTTTTCTTAATTAGTGATTTTGGGAGGGCCCAGCATTGTGGGCGGAGCCATCCCTGGGCATGTGATCATGGGCTCTATTAGAAAGCAGGCTGAGCAAGCCATGGGTACAAGCCAGTGAGAAGCACTCTGTTTCTTCCAAAGTTGCTTTGGTCATGGAGCTTCATCACAGAAACAGCAGCCTGACTAGAACACAGCTTCTCATGGAGCTCAGTCTTTGAATTTATAGAAGCAACAAATGCTTTCAAGCAAGGGGCCCCTCAAATCTTTCAATTAATTGAATGAATGAATTAATGAATGAATGAATGAGTGAATGAATGAATGCACCTAGGAAAGTGGTGTTAAGTTGACCCTGTTGGCATTTCTAGCAGCCAAGGCAAGGAAAGATTCCTAGAGGAAGAAGAGAGAACTCATAAATCAGAGAATAATGTTCTGCTCTTTCCTATCTGATAACAAAATACCTGAAGCTGGGTAATTTAAAATAACCAAAAAAATATTTCTCATAGTTCTAGAGACCTGGGAATCCATGACCAATGCTCTGACAACTTTGACATCTTGAGAGGGTCCCATCTTGGTCTGTCAGATGACAGCATGAGTTCTCAGAGGGGATGAAAGCCATATTTTCAAGTGTGGAAAGGCTGGAACAAAGTAGACCCCCCTGCATTCCTCTGGTTGTTCTGTGAGGGGTTACCCCACTGATGAGAACTGGGTACCCAAGTGTTATTAATATCTGTGCTATCACAGTGATGCTGATGAGGGCTGGATGGATGCTCATGTGTCAATCATCTCCTTATGTGCTCACAGTGATGCTGATGAGGGCTGGATGCTCATGTGTCAGTCATCTCCTTATGTGCTCACAGTGATGCTGATGAGGGCTGGATGCTCATGTATTAGTCATCTGTTTGTGTCCTCACAGTGATAGCTATTTTATTATGACTTTGGGGACATATGCATCCTATAATAGCTGTCCGCATGATGAAAAAGTGGCTAGTGTATAATGGGAGTGACCAGATAAGACTAGAGAAAAATCTCTGAACAATGATTTAGCTGGATCAAATATTTCCTAGCTATGAGTATCTGAACTCTTTCATTCATTGGTTTATCTGCTTTTAAAATCAATTAAGTGTATATGGGTTTCCCCATTGAAGACCAAGAAAATTTTCTTTCTAATGTGCTATTCAAGGGCTCATTCCAAGAGATTACTGCACTGTTACTGCTTCTGTGGACACTGCTTTCCTCTGGGAGACTTTGAAGCATGTGACATGGAAGTGAACCCTGACATTCCACCCCCTTGGTGATGTTACATACACTTTTGTGGTAGAGGAGCAAACATCTGGAGGCCTTAATCTCAAGCCATACCCAGAACTCCTACCTAAGATGCTGAACATGTATATGACTCCTCAGCTGCATTAACCTGGAACAAGTTAATTTGGAGCTTAGAAACATACATCAAGTTGTACCAGCCATTTGTAATCTGCTCTGTGTAAAACTAAGTAAAAAAGCCACCAATTTAGTATTTTTACATTTATAAGGATCTTACAATGTGTTACTATTCCCAACAGTCTTTTAAAAGTGTTTGCTTTTGGTTTTATTTATATGGGTCTGTGTATGTGTTATTTGAATGGAGATCCCATAGAGGCCAGAAGGGGGCAATGGGTGTTCCTGCTGGGAGTTGCAGGCAGTTTGAGTCACCTGACCTTAGTATTGTAAACCATGCACTTACTGGAATAGAATAATAAGAAATCCGAAATGGTTCCCACCTCCTCAGATATTTCCATCTACAGCTTGTGAGTAGGAAGGTAGATAGACTATTTTGTGTGTTAGTTATATATGAATGTTCCTTCGTTTCCACCTAAGGGGTTTGAACCCAGAATAACAGTAATCATACAACCTCATACTGTAGGAAAAAATTCTAGACTATGTCAGATTGGGGAGAAAGAAGCAAGTCAGGACAGTACGTGATAGGTTGGCTATTTTTTTTCCATGATAGAATACCCTCAATCTATAACCAAGCAACTTTTCTCTTATTATTCTTGAAAGAGGTGATGAAAATGTGGACCTATCTAAAGAATACTACAAAAGTTCATAGAAGCTTAGCCCTAATGGCCCCAAGGAGAAAACTCCAGTGTCCAACGTGCAAACGACTGCACAGATCCCATTAGAGTGCCCATCCGACTAATAGTGGACCACAATTGTGCAATAAAAAAGCAAACATGTTTGAAAAATACAGCAAAACAAGATGATGACTAGAAACACTGTTAAATCAGCATCTTAAATAATAGTGGTAGATCCCAGGTTGGACTCCCAGGCTCTAGAATGTTGAGGTGCTAAATTTGTGTGTTCAATAATCTCGTATTATTGTCTTATGGTGAACTCGGAAAACTGGTCCAGGAGGTAGCTTTAGATTCTGCAAGGCCTCCTGTGTGACCAGAGCAGAAGAGGTTTGTTTGAAAAAGAAAAAGCTGTTTTAGTATTCAGTCTCTAAAATGTGGAGCAAGTTGTATATATTTGCTGCAGGTCCCATGAATTGAAAATGACTCACTAAACACGTTGTTAGATAGACTTCGTGGTCATCTTTCTCTAGATCTAAGGCTCCTCCCCTCCCTCTCTATTGTGTCTCATATCAGAGTTGCCATTATACATAGTTCTCTGGTTTTATTTTATTGCAGAGTTTGCTTGTTTGTTTGTTTGACAGTGTGCTTTCATAATTGACCTAGATGGCATGTTAAGTGCTTAGCTTCTTTACTCCTTGGCCCTTTTTTCTTCTATATAACACTGGTTGGTATATTAATATAAGTGTGCTATATTCAAAGGTGAGTTGTGAACACTCACATTTCAGTTGTCACTTGTCATTGAAATACCCCAAGTGCCTCAGCCACTAAATGTGTTGATTCTGCCACTATCAAGAAAATTTCCCCCCCGTTCTAACTTCCTATTCTTTGTTACTATTTTGTTTAAATATTTACACTATGTCAGACAAACCTACCTACATCTCCTGGTAATTTTTCTGTACTTAGTTTACTGAAGTAGTTTGAGGACTTTAGGCTTGTCTTCAGCAGAATGAGACAACATACTATTTTCTTCTCACAGTGTTAATTAATGTTTAGCTACTTAAGTCAACTCATCTTCAGCCTTCCCACCCATTATTTGATATTCATGGATATATAATTATTTGGTATTTGGTCTTGGTTTAAATAATTTGGGTGTTTTTGCATTTGCTTAAATAGTTTTTATAAAGTATAAATCATTTTCTTCCTTGCTTGCCTTTCCTTTTTGTTCTCTTAAAGACTTGATTTTCTTAAAAGTATTTTAACACGTATTTATTTTATCCTCTGATTATTTTAGCTTATTCATTTCTGCATTTATGTTTATTATCTTTGTATGTGTGTGGTAGGGCTGAATTTGTATGTGTAGTATGCAGTTAATTCAGCAACATAGCTGCTTTGGCAAGGGATCACACCTGAAAACCTTCCTCAGTCTACATAATCTGGCTGCAATCAGACATACTCTGAGTACACACCATTAATCCCAGACAATGAAACTAAGGTTATTATGTAGAAGGACCTTTGTTTGAAAGTGAAAACCAAATGAGAGGCAGACAAAGTGATGAATCAGAGAAAGATTTGATCGTCTGAATTAGAGATAAGACACACCCAACACTCATGAGAACAGCATAGGAAAGAGAGGCTTTTTAAGGGCAGCTCAGGGAGAAAGAGATAGAGAGGGGCCAGTTTTACATAGACAAATTTCAGATAAAGACTAAATAAGTCAGAGAATGAGAAGGAGCCAGAAGATTAGAATAGACTGTCAGACTTAGTTTGATGCTAAGCAGAACAATTCAGTGAGAAGCAGAGAGAAGCTAGTTTGAATCAGTCAGCTTAGAGAGGTGTTTTAAGCCAGAAAAGCTGAGGCGAACCAGCCAGCCAGAGTTCAGAAAGAACTAGAAAAGCTGAGCGTATCCAGCAGTAAGCATCCAAGATGATAATTACATCTGTGAATAAAAGTTACTTTTACAAGTGTGTGTGCAGTGCATGAATGTTCAAGCCTGTGCATGTGCATGCAGAGGCCAGAAGAAGATAGTAGTGGCTTTCCTCTACCACTTTTTTCTTGTTCTTATGAGCCAGGGTCTTACTGAATGGAAAGATGACAGTTTGGGTAGAATAGAGGCCCCAAAATTCAAGGATCTACCTATTCTGATCCTCAAAGCTGAAATCACAAGCACATACTGCTATGCCTACCTATCACATGGGTGTTAGGGATTTGGACTTGGGTTCTTATGCTTTTCTGACAAGTGCTTTACCCATGGAGCTATCCCCCTAGCTCCTGGGAATCATTGTTGCACCACTGTGATGAAACACTTCACAAATATGATAAAAGGAAGCCAGGGCATGAGCAAATGTCACCGTTTAAGAGTCTCAATTTGCTACCACTGGCTCTATGTTTCTGGGTCCATAGTGGGAAAGAGAATCATGGGGAGAGAAAAACAGCACTTCTGTTTGGCCAACCTGAAGTAGAAAGGGAGACAGGAACAAGCTGTGGACAGGATACTTCCGCCAAATGCACCCCCAGGGAACTAATTCATTGCTTGAGGGCGGTCCAACCTCCTGAGGATTCCAGAACCTCCCTAAACAGACATCACTTGTGGGCCAGGGCTCTTGGAAAGGACTTTTCATATCCATAGCACAACAGCACACCAATTAAAAACTCTATAGAGACTATTATTTTGTGTTTTTGGACTTTGTTTAATAGTAAGTTATTTTAAAGTCACTTGTTACAGTATAAGAGTGGCTCAAAGGTTAGGAGTGTGCACCGACCTTGCAGAGAACCCGAGGTCTATTCCCAGAAGAACCTTATATTTGGGAAAATCTTGTTTCCATTGGTAGAGCTATGTGACATTGGCAAAGTACCATATACCCAATATGGATGCATAAGTGTGCGTGTCTGCATTTTCACATGAATAATTTCTCAGTGATTTTCATCTTTTGTACATGTGAGACACTAAGACTGATTTGGACCTGCACATGTCTCTTTGTCCAGTTAATAATGTAAGTAGTAGAACAATTACCTTGCTCTATTTCATATTTTCCTGCAGTTTTTTGATTAGCAGCACGTAGTTTGAGGTAGTCAAGATAATACCAAATATGAAACATAAATGAAACCTTTTACCAGCAACCATCACCTTTACCAGTTCGTTTTTTTTTTTTCTCCCCAAGGGCAGTCACATGAGCATGCATGCATGGTTTGTGTTTTCACACTGTTATCTGAGCAGCAATACATCTTGCATATAGAATAGGTTGGCTCATGTTACTGGCCGAATAACATTTCAATACATGACAATATGCGCCAACACTGGTTCTTCTAATGTTGCTGGAATATTATCATCCTACACTGACACTTTTCAGACGTAGTATTTCATGCGGGCCTCATGGCATGTTGTACTCGCAACAAAGAATGTTTGATAAAGACTGAGAAGAAGTATTGGTTTGCCAAGACAAATACGGTGTTTAAATGCTCAGTGGCTAGGATTAGAAGATCTGTGTTAGAATTCTGATGCTTGGGTCTCTTTAAAGTGCCATTTCTGGCTGGAAAGCGATGCTTGCCTGATAAGATTAGACTTATTCTTGGGACACGAATAAAGAGTGCTGAGACAAGATTTCTCTTGTGATAAAGTCCTTCCTCTTGGTGTAAGCTGGCTAGGGAAGGTAGCCGAATGAGGTCTTCAAAGCCACTAAGAACGGGCTCCTTCGTGTTTCCCTGGGTTGTCCTCCCTTAATATTTAGAATGCCATATAAAAAGAGGTCCCGGAAATTTGAAAGCCAAAACTGAAAAGTTACTTCCTTCTTTTCAAAAGCATTAAATGTGGTTCTAACTGTAGAGATGTGGCATTCTGATCTGCCCCAGATATTAAAATGTTACATATCACTATCTCTCCCCTTAAACATTAGTCCAGCTTTGTCTGTCAGCCACATGGTCTAGAGACCACTCTCAGGAAAGCAGATTCATCTGAAGACATGCTAAAGAGGTGGGAGGAATAATTATCCCCTCAACGAGATCTTGAGAAGCTTGCCCTTGAGGTCGTTGCTTGAAGATCTTCATTTCTCTTTCCTCCTGGAATTCTCAGCTTGTCTGCCCTGCTCCTTATTCCTTGGATTTTATCTAATGAAATGCTCCCAACGTTTCCTGTTGAATTCATTTTTAACTTCTATTAATGGGACAGAGACCCATGAGAGATCTCCAGTTCCCCCAGCTTTGCCCCTCCATGCGTGTCAGTGAGTGTACCGTGAGCAATGGGATAAGGATGAGGCTGTGGAAGAGACAGAGATGTGGTGTCTTCAGGTATTCGTGCTCAGCGGCTCCCATAAGGGGTGGGCATTATGAGCAAATGGATGGTTTGTGTCTTACCACCTATGAGCTTCCCTGCTGTTGTGACCAAATACCCAACAAAAATCAGCTTAAGGGAGGAAGGATTCATAGTTCAGAGGCTATGGACCACCATGGTGAGAAAAGTATGGTAATACGGGGCAGAGAAATATGATGCCAGAGCTCAGGTGTGTTACTCATTCCCTTTTGTGTATTTAGTCTAAGACCCCAGCTCACAGGATGGTGTCACCCATATCCAGAGTAGGTTGTTCCCGCTTTTCATTTTCTCCTCATCAATGTCCCAGTAAACCATCATAGTAACAATCATAGATGAAGTTTCTACATCATTCCTAGCAGAGGTGGACCATAAGGATTTGAACCCTGCCTGAGGCTATTGCAGAATGAGAACTGTAACATTAAGGTGAAAATAATTCCAACAGTTATTTGGTTGACTGACTGACTATTTTTCCTAGACAGGATTTCAGTATATGACCCAGTTGACTTCAGACTCAGTGTGAAGCCCAAGCTGACCTTCAGCACTCATTCTGTCTTCCTTGCTTGTGAGTCTGGGGTGCACTGGTGTGTGCACACAACCAGCTTCTGATGTTCTTCATTGACTCATTCTCTCGATGAGAAACATTCGTGAGGGTTCATGTCTAAGTAAGAATGCTTGGTCAAGTTCATGTCACGGACCCTCTGTTCATCTGTGTACTTGCCTTCAAGGATGCTCTCTTCCCTGCCTAACCCTAAGTGCAGGCAAGGAGCCCTTTATTATTCAGTCTGGGTTTCAGAGTACCTTCCACCGTTGCAACGCCCTCTGCCAACATCTAGGGAAAGTTTACTTTCTCTCAGATGTTGTGTTTTCTCTAGCAGTGTGGCAATAATCCTAACACACTGCTGTGTTTTAATAGCCAATTTAGACTGCCCATTAAAATACAATGGCACACCATAAAACCACGGAAATGATGAGTTCCTTATAAATGCAGCTCCCAAGGAGATGGAACGGAATTCTGGAAGGAGGGAAAGCTTGACCAGACTTGGGGAGGGTGTGGATGGTCTCATCCAATCACCTTGAAACGGTCTCTACCTTTCTTGCTGGTTTCTGTATCCTGAGTTATCACATCAGCACCACTGAATGATGCTCCACCAAATTGGACCTCCTAGCCTGTAGTGGGATCTGCAGTGACCTCATAAACCTGTAGCATGGTGACATCATCAGCCTGTGGTGGGTGTGCAGCCTCTCATTCCAGCTGTCTCAACTAGAAGGAAGTGGATAACTCACTCTGTGGGGAGTCTCAAGTGTTGTGTGCCTCTAAATGAAGCCCCAGATATCTCTCTCTCTCTCTTTCTCTCTCTCTCTGTCTCTCTCTCTCCTCTCTCTCTCTCTCTCTCCCTCCCTCCCTCCCTCTCCCCTACCTCACCTGTGTGTGTGTGTGTGTGTGTGTGTGTGTGTGTGTGCATGACAATGTCAGCTGACATTGCTCAGATTTCTCAGTGTCTACCTTTCTCCTGTTTGAGACAGGATATCTCACTGGTCTTGAGCTAGGCTAGGCTGTCTGCAATCCCCAGGGGTCTGCCTAGTTCCGACCCTCTGACACTGGAGTGACAGATGCATGCCACCACATCAGGTTTGTGGATGTGGCTCCTCAAACAATGCCAGGCTGCATTTACTAACAGAGCTGTCACACTGTTTGGCTTCCTTCCTCTCAGAGGTAGAAATTGCTCTGGCTTGGCTTGCCTGCATTGTCCAAGTCCTTTTCCCCAGCCTTCTTCATGTGACAAACTCCTCTGGGAGCCGAGAACACAAATCCAGTCTGAGCATGGGTGAGCTTGAACAGTAGACATTTAGAAGGAGAATGTAAGTCCAGTCTGTTGGTTCAGCTAGCTCACCGTTCTGCCCTCCTCACCCACCACTGGCTTCAAGATACTCTTGTGTACGAGAAGGCACATGGCTGTTCCAGGGCCAACCATGAATGAGAGATGCCTTTGTGGAGAGACTAGCCACAATCCTGCACTAGGGCCATGCAAACAGAAGAGCCAGGCTTGGGTCTCCTAAGCACCACGTCACTGTGCCCTCTGGGGAGGCTCAGTGTCTGTTGCCAGGGAGGAGGCCTTTAGCTTGCTCCAAATATAATAAGATGGAGATTATGGAAAAGCCTAAAAGGAGGTGGGCATTCCAAACTTTCCCAAGGCTCTTGTTCTTGCTCGGATACAACTAGAAACAGAACCTGGTGTCAATTGCTTGGTCTGCAGGACCTGGTTTCAGGATGTCCAATTCTCTTTTTGGTCCTCAGGTCCAAGACTGTTCACTTCCCTCCCTGCAATTAGGGGCAGATCCATCAAGGTGCATCCTAAAGTTAGGTAAGGAATGTCTTCCATCATAGACTCCAACAGAAGGATACCTGCTTTTAGTGTGAGGGTGCAACTTCCTTTATAAGCTTGCAATGGTCTTCTCTGGTTTGTTAAAGGTCAATCAAGTAGGATTCCCATGTGGCCAGACTTTAAGTATTAGATGTGAGGACAACCTGGGTTTAGGGCATGGGGACTGTGCCTCAACAAACAAGGAAACAAAACAACAACAAAAGGACCTAAAGAATCTTTTAATAAAGGGGGAGAAAAGGGGCAACAGAAAGAGACCCTTCCAGGTAGAAACCTCTGTGACCCCTTCTATTGTCAGATCGTCAGGCACCTGCAGGACAGCTGGCTTTGCCACAGGTCTTAGCATTTCATCAATAAAGAAGCAACCATCTTTTCCACATGGCTGAGGGATTTGCCAGGTGACTTGGGTAATACAGATCTTCATGATGCTGAGAATACATGTGCAATGGCATCTCAACTAGCTGCTTCACAACAACTGGTGTTTCCTCTAAGTCCTGGGGAAAAAAGAATTTTGGATTAACCTTAGACTTTTGAAAAGTCAGAAAAATAAATCCAAGGCAATGCATTCATATAGAAAATTTATTGTTATCCTTCCCCGCCCCCAAATAACTAATGAAACCAAGCAATCAAATGAATTCTAGGAAGCAAATTCAGTTCTTTCCACTACCAAAGTCTTTTGGGCATGTGCTTAGACTGCAGATGGAAGGAACTGTGTTTTGGGTTTTTTTTTTTTTTTTTTTGGTTTCTTGCTTTTCCTTTTTGCCTCTATGAGGGCTGTTGACAATCCTCACAGAATGGTAATTGGATCCAGGAGCAAACAAACCTTCTCAGTGAATGGGAAATGTTCTCCAAGGGAAACTAGGGCAAGACTCCAGTCAGGAACTGAAGCTGAGACCACAGAGGAGTGCTACTTGTTGGCTTGCTCACCCTGATTTCTTATACAACCCAGAACTTACTGACTAGCAATGGTATTACCCAAAATGGATGGCCTGGGCTCTCCCATAATAGTTATCAATCAAAAACTTGCCCTGTAGACCAGTGTCTACAGGCCAATCTGTTGGAGAGTTTCTATCTGCTGAGGTTCCCTCTTCGCAGATGACTCTAGCTTGTGTCAAGTGAACAAAAAAAAATCTAACCAGAGAAAGGGGAACATACATTTTTGTGTTAACCTTAGAAATTACAGAAATTACTCTATTGATTAAGGGTACCACAAAGTTTTCTTGAAGTCTATGAGGAAATAATTTTCCAATACAAGGTGAGAAGAATATGAAGTTATGTTGTAAGTAACCATGTAGGTGCTGGCAAGACAGCTTGGTAGGTGGAGGAGCTTGTCAGAAAGTCTGAGGAACTGCGTTCAACATCCATAACCCACACGGTAGAAGATAAATTGGCTCCTGTTTATCTAACCTTCATACAGACTGTGGCACATACATGTGCATGTGCTAGTGTATGTACACGTATGCATGAGTGCATTCACGCATACGTACACACAGGGAAAAGAGGGAGAGAGTAAATGATACCTATTTAAAAATCATTTTAAAGAAGGTATGTAGGCTAATGTATCTTGGTGAACCATCCTTGGAAAATTCAATCTGCTACAAGGAGACATTGGTATCTGGTTTATGAATCTTTTCTCTAAAGTGCCTTTTCTTTTCCCTGTGGGAAAATATCGGCCACTCCATCAGTTGTATTTTTCCACTAAGATTTCATCAGTTAGTGGCTGTGGGATATAGTGTTTTTATTTATTTAATAGTGCATGGTGTTGCTTGAAAATACCCCCCCCTTTTTTTTAATTCTCCTCACTCTTCTGAATTTTGTGAAGCTCAGTATTCTCTTGTGTGCAATGGGAGAACATCCTAAGCAAAAGAGACAAAGATAAGACATACACACACAGTGAGTCCCACACAGATCATAAAAGCCTTAGGGCATCGGTACAGGTTTCTCTGGATTCTTGCTGAACAAAACCATGAGGACACCAAGTTTTACAGACCCTGTGCCCTATTCACCCATGGTGGGAACAGCATGGTATGCAAGAGAAGGGGGCTACTAGGTCTCTAGAGAACATGGAGCTCCTGGGGCAAGAAGACAACCCTGTTGAGAGAAGAAGGTCTGCTCCTTTCGATGCTGACACTGCATAAGATTCGAGGACCCAAAGTTCAAGTTAGCTCATCAGATTGTTCTAGTAATTAATATGAAGTGCTTGGAAGGGCATTTGGCATCTGTCAATGTCCCTATCACATGATTGATTGTTGCCTTACTGTTGGGTCCACCCTAGTCCTCTGAGAATCCTTCTTCATGCACACTGGTGGTGCTAACAGGTAAACAGGCCTTAGAAGCACAGGCATATGTAAGACAGTATGATGGCCTTGGGACTGTAGTAAGTAGTGATTGCTAATAAATAACAGTTACTTGTCCCCATGGGTCTCTGAACTATTGTGAGATCAGCTAATGGTGGACAGATCCAGCTTGGGTTGGCTTATCTTTATTCCAGATGTTTCAAACCAATCTTCTAAAAGAAGCAATGGAGCTTTGAATATGCCTCACACTGATAGCAGAGGCAACAGAACAAGCAGAAACATGCAAAAACTCTTGTAGACTTATGTTAAGGAGACATGTGTTTGGATAGGAGAGAGATAGGTGGGGGAGGTCTAGAAGCAGAAGTAGAGGTAGGAGGCAGAGAAGGGGGATTCCAGGAGGGACAAAGATGGAGGTAGATGTTTCTCTCAGTGAGTTTCTTCCTAAATAAGGTTGTAATGAATGTCTTATAGGGGATGTAATTGTACAAGACCTTCTGACTTACAAATGTTGGCGAATTATGTTATGCCTGTTGAATCAGAGTAGTTTGGTGTGTTCTTTGGTGTGAATACTTAATTGAGTTCAGGGGGTATAGTGGAAGAACTTGTAAAGCCAGCCACAGAGTTAGAATGTGTATGTCTAAGGCTTGGCTTAATACACCAAGGGGAAGTGAATGAAAACAACATGCTGGGGCTGTTGTATCCATCCGGGAAAGAAACACCAGGGGTGATGGAGTGGACTTCACCAAAGTTCACAGAGGCAGTATAAGGCTCCCAAGTTAGAGATTCCAGCAGTGCCATATGGCCCATCAGGAGCGAGCAAGGAGGCTATGCTAGAAGAATAAACAGACTGTCTCTAAAGCACTGGCCTGTGGTTGGGTGGGGGGGCAGGAATTTCTCACAATAGGGACATTATAAACCACTGTCTAGAATCAAAGTAGCCATTTGCTGTTTTTTCTACATTGTTTCTCTTTCTGCAGAACAGTGTATTAAAATCTATGTTGCTTTCACCTCTTCTCTTCATGTACTGCAGAGTGAGGGTCTGGTTTGGAGTAGTAACCCCAGCTCTAGGAAGGCAGGTACAAGATGACCCAGGAACTCATTAACCAGCCAGTCTATTCAAATTGGTGATCTCCAGACCTCTGGCTGTCATATGGATGTGCACTCACACACACACACACACACACACACACACATACACACAAACTGCAAAGAATCACAGACAAACTGAACTAAGGAAAAAATCTTGTAGCTTCACCATGGGACACAGCTGGGAGTGAATGTCAAAATAATTCCAAGCTGGCAAGTGGAAAACAAAGTATGACATAATGTGTAAATTATGCTAAAACTGCAGTTGCTGAGAGGAAATTAGAGGAAGAAAGGTGGGCACGGTATGGAGCTCAGAGGGCTAAGAGCGCAGAGTGCCGGAGAACTAAGTGTTGGGAAGGCCTTGATGGGCCTCTCTACAGGGACAAGTGAGGTAAACCCAGCGATTCAGCATCCTTGCATACAGCAGATTCTATCACTGTCACTGCAACTGTGTTCTCGGACTAAGACAGCTTCCGAAGAACCCCAGCAACTGCCCAGCGCACGGCAGGTCTGAGGACAGGCCACCTCTTCACTTTGGATTACTTCCTCCTTGGTTGAGGCTTTCTCCTGTTGCTTGGCTTCCTTCATGCAAAAGCCAGGACACTTAGAAGCAATGCCTGTCTGAATAGGTGCAGAGCACTTGCTGGTGGACCAGACCTTGGCTGAGAGATGCTCAAAAGTGAGCATCTCTACTCACAGCCTGTGCTCTCCTCTCTGAACGCATGCTCTCCTCTCTCCAGCCCATGTGGACCTTCCTCTTCTATCTCTCTCCTCAAGTCTTTCTACCTCCATCACATCCTGGCCACCCTCATGGACCCCACACCATTTTATTCCCACAGGTGCACATGTATAAAAATCTGAAGAGGACCGGCCTAAGAAAGAACAGGTTAGTATAATAATTCCAAGATCCATCCATTTCCTTGACGATCTTGTTTCCTTTTTAAGAGGCAAAATTTAATTCTCTTACCCTCGAATAGGGCCTGGGTGGTTGACAGGCTTCTGACAAACCTGGAGAAAGTGACTTAGGGATTTTAGAGACACAGCTTCCTGTCTTTTTGAGACACACACTTGAGGAGTGCAGGGCCATCCTGTAAAATGTCAGACTAGCTGGAAGCCACCGCGATCATAAAGAGAGATAGAGACAGAAAGAGAGATGCCAAGCTCAGTTATCTGTTGACTTCTTCCCAGCTCAGTTGGGAGAGAAAAGACTCCAAGGTGATGTCAGTGACTGCTACACTGTGGTGACAAACAGAGGAGACCTTTCTGAGTGACAGCATCCTGTCTGGGTCTAGTCAGCTCCTGGGACCCTGAGCAATGGCACCGGCTGCTCACCCCCTCACCCCTGCTGCTGCTATCACCAGAGGTTCTGTGGGGGATGGTCACAGGGACCCAGTCTCAAACCACATCCTCCACTTGTAAATAATGGGGCTCTGTCTTGGGAGCCAGGGCTCCCAGTGTTGCCTTCCTCCTCCATTTGCTTTGCAGCCTTGGAGGACACACTAAGAAATGGTGAGAATCACAGTTTTCTTCTTTGAAAAAATGTGGAAGATAGCCGAGGAACAGAGCTTCCGTGTGAGACAAGGAAATCCAAGGGGAATGTCTAAAAGCGGTAAAACGCTACGTGAAGTTGAGGGTTGTTATCTAATACCGTGATGTGAATCGATTCCCAAGACCAGGGCACTGAGTCTTTTTCAAGTCTTTGCTCACAGCCACCTGTGCTTGGTGGCTCCACCTTAGGGGAAGGGAGGTTAGGTCTGTATGTAATGAAATTAATTTCTTCATGTTCAATTCTGTTTAGTAATTATATATACACGTGTGTGTGTGTGTGTGTGTGTGTCCATCTGTTTGTCCATCTGCCTGTCCATCTGTCTGTACATGTCACACCCACAGAGGTCAGGAAACACACTTGGGTGCTGGACCTTGTTTGAGACTTTGGTCTCCTGTGTACCTCAGGCTAGCTGGCCCTTCGTCTTTCAGGGAGTGTCCCGTCTCTCCTTAGCTGGCTGCAGGAGCACTGGTGTAACCGGCAGACACTGCTGCTTTATATGAGTTCTTGGAGATCATCACACCCATACCCAATCACATACTCCTGTACACATCCGTACTCATGCACACTTTACACTCGACTGAACATTCACATGCCTACACCCACACACATGTTCACACTCATACATGCTTGTAAATACCAATACTCAGTGAAAACAGCATGTATTCACACCAGTACACACACTAATACACATCCATGTATACCCGTCCACATAATCACATTGTATATTCACAGACTCAAAGTTCCTTACACTCAGAATCTGACAATCTCACACTCCCACACAAATGCCACCCTCATGTGCTCACATGCAAATCCATGCACTCCAAACCACATAAGACATTCTTACATTCATGTGGACTCAGATTCACATACAATGACACTCACACACACACACACTTTTGCCTTAAAGTAACACTCTCATACTAAAACACTTATAAACCCACACACCTTTGCATGCTGATCTGCACACTCACACACTCACATGAGGATAAATCACTTATGCACACTCATGCACACTCGTACACACTCAGGCCTATGCATGCGCTTTCCCTACACACTCTCAGATACCCAGACACACAAACATGCAATTTCGATTTCATACAAGTATATATATATATATATATATATATATATATATATATATATATATATATAATGTTCTTATATTCATATGTATATATTCAAACTCACAGTTGTACACTCACACATCAACAAGCTCATACTAAAACATCTGAACCTAGTCAATTACACACTCAAACTCATTGTTGCACACAAACACACACACACACAGAGTCACACACATTCTCTCCTACAAATGGATATATTGTCATGCACTCTTGTGTGCATAGACATCTTCACACATATCTACTCTGTGTGTGTGTGTGTGTATCTCTCTGTTTCTATTGCTGTATCTGTTGGTCATGACTTTACTTCAAGATAAGCACAGAATGTCTGCCGTCCTGAGTTCTGGAAGCAAGTGTGTAATAGAGGAAAATGCCCGTTGTACTGGCGCGAACTTGAGCAAGTCACTTGAACACTTCTGCTTCAGTTGGGTTGGGAAGCATTCAGATTGCCTGAAGAGTGGGGACTGGTGGCGGATACGAGTCCTTGGTGTAGTCAGCAGGGCATTCAGCATGTCCCAGAAGCATCCCTCTGTGACTCCTCTGCTCCATTATCCGTGGTTTCCCTCTTCCTCTCATTGGGTTCATTCTTAGCCACTAGGTGGAGAAAGCAAGCCTTCTACAGTGATTGAATTAATAGCAAGACCCAGTCGGCCTGACACACACACACACACACACACACAGACACTTGAGCAAGAGAAGGGAAACATTTCCCTTCCTCGGAACTTTATAGAAGGTGGGAGTGAGCTTCCCGGGAGGGGTGTTTGGGGAATTCTGCAGCAGTTCGCAATGAAAGTGTTGGGGTTTAACTGTGGTCATGCCTGGAGGCCCTAGATCTCACTGAGGGATGGTGCTGGGCAAATTATACACTTCAAAAACTCAGCTTCTGGCCCCTGCTCCCCATCCAAGCTCCAATCTCTTCTCACTGGCATTTCAAGCAGATGACTGCCCCGTGTTATTTCTTCTACTTCCTAATTCCTAAGGACGTTTGAAAGATGAAGCCTTTGATAAGTTGCCTTCCTTAAACCCAAGAAGTAAAAGCAAAGGGAATTCATTAAGACCCACTTCACAGAGCAGCCCGAGAGCACACTCCAGCTAAAGTGTGCGCAGTCCCTTTCGTGAACTCTCAAGTCGTCAGATAGAAAGTTCTTGTCTGTGATAGCAAGGAAAGAGGCCTTGGTGGCAATGGCATCTTGTCACCTCACATACCAGTGACACATAAGGCAGTGAATGTGCTATCCTCATGTCACACTTTCCAAAGGCTGTGATTGAAAAAAACAAACAAAAACCATGTTTCTGGGCTGCAGAGATGGCTCAGTAGTTAGGAGCAACTGCTGTACCGACAGCCTATAACTAACCAGAAGATCCAGTGTCTTCTTCTGGCCTTTGTGAGCTCCCACACTCATGTACTACAAACACACATACATACCATGCCCACATATGCATGCATGCACATACATGTACACATACACACATGTGCCAGCACACACACATATGTGTATACACATGTGCTGATAAAAGAATTTAGATATTAAGGAATTTCATATTCTAGTTGTCAATATCTGTTTGCATATGGGCATGTGTGTGATGTGTGTTACGTGCTTCTCTGTGTGTGTGCATTTTTTTCCATAAGTGTAGGCACACTTGTGCATGTAAGTACACCGGAAGTCTTCCTCAACCACTCTCCAAAGTATTCATCAAGGCAGGTTCTCCCAGTTGAGCTGGCATTCCTAATCCTGCTGGTCTAGTTGGCCAGCTTGCCCCAGAGACCCCTTGGCTCTGCCTTCTGCTTCTGAAACTCCAGGCTACCTCAATGCTGGGGAGCTGAGCTCTGCTCCTCACACTGCACACCAAGTGTTTCACCCACTGGGCTGTCTCTGTCGCCCCTCCTCCAAACTCCCCTCACTACACCATCAAACTCCTTTTTATTTACTTTTTAGTCTTTTTGAAAATGCCATACTTGAGGGTTGCATGTATCCTCTCCCACGCTCACATTTCTCTTCAGTTCTCACATGTGTAGTTATACAAACACTGCACGCGCCTGTGCATATATGACTACAATCTGCTGACTAGTGTTTCTCATATGTGTATTTGTTCAGATATGGCTGCATGGGATTAAGTAATCCACCAGGGGATTGTTCCTGGACAGGACTGATTCCCCATCTCCCAACAGCAAGCAGTTTCCTGGTGCTCTTCATTAAAGGTGGTTCGTGTGAGACTCCTCCCTCCACACTGGCCCACCACCGACACTGGGGCTCAGCACTGTTGTTTAGGCAATCATATTTTTGCGATCTCGTGGGTGCAGCCACATTCCAGGCTCCAAAATGTGCAAGGACCCTTTTCTGGCATTTCCTATACATTTTCTATCATCAGCGACATAAAGAATATAAAAGACTTTAGAGAGCGAAGGTGATTGTGAGAGGCCTGGCTGTGGGCACGGTACACAAGGCTGTGATCCTGGCTGCTTTGGAAACTGAAATGGGGGGGGGGGGAGTTATATTCAAGGCCAGTGTGAGCAACTTAGTAAGATCCCACCTCCAAACTAAAAGAAAATTAAAAGGAAAGGAAAAAGAGGGTCAGGATGTATCGTAGCAACTGAATCTGTTTCCTGTCATTGCACATGCCTGTGAGCAGACACAGGAACTGAGTCACCAAGCTGCTTTTCATTCAGAGGACCAGTGATCCGAGCAGGCAAGGGAAAAAAGCCTTTCATCTCTAGACCGCCAATTTTATAAGGGACAGAGAGACACAAAGGCAGTAGCCAGTCATTCCCAGAGCTCAGACTTGCCCCTGGGCTCAAGTGCTTAGGCACAGTTTTGAGACTTGTGATGTCAAATGCCTCCATCGTTTCTGTCCTTCATACTCTCAGTCTCTGGATGCTGAGACTGGTTAGTGCCTGCCGGCCTCAACCCCAGACTCCTCCAGACACCAGCTGGGCTGAAAATCAAGCTCAGAATAAACAAGCTAAGGACAGCGCATGCGCTTAAGTCGCTAAGCGCACACGTGTGCAAGTTCCTCTCCTCATAATGGAGTGTAAAGCTCTCCGTTCATGAGGCTTGAGAGATGGCTCTGCGATGTGATTAAAAACATTGGCTGATCTTGGAGGGACCTAGATTTGGTTCCTAACATCTACACGGAGGCTCACAACCATCTGTAACTCTAGTTCCAGGGTTCCAGCACTCTCTTGTGGCGTCCACAGACACTGCTTCCACAACGTGCACATATACATATAGACAAACTCGTGAAGCACAAAATAAAATAAATCTTAAAATAATTAGAAATTCCCCTCTCCATCTTGTTATCCGCTGTTAGATCCAAGTAGTAAGAAGAGAGCGTATATTCCTACCACTCTACCTGTATGTCAAAGACAATGTCCCCAAAGTCACATATAGCCACCATATCAGCTCACAGTGCCTGATGTGTGTACACTGTGGGCAAAGCCAGCTGCACTCCTACTCTAGGCTCCATCTTTCCTTGTTTTCCTCCTCCTACTTTCCTCTCAATAGGGTGCCAATGCCATCACCCATCTGCGCATGCGCATGCCCACACTCACCCGCTCAGCCCAACTTCTGTAGTCGCGCAGCTATTGGAATGAAGGGTACTCTACACCATTCATTAGCCTGTCCCTAACACTATCTGTTAAAGCCGAATATTACAGCTACCTTCCTCCTGGTACAAATACATAATCCCGGACTATTTCAGGTTAGTTTCTCACACAAACCCTCATCAATAAAGTGCTCAAACTGAAATGAGTCCAGTATTTTTTAAATATATTTTAGAATATTGTCTGTTTAGTGATGTGCGAACATGTGTGTATGTGTGTATGCACCTTGCACGTGTGCATGTGCTTTGCATGAGTACTGTGTGCATGAGTACTGTGTGCAAGCTTGCGTACTCCAGTCCCACTGAGTTACTTTTCAATTTGACTCACAAAACATTTTTAAATGGAAAATGTTCACATTTTCACAGGAAATTTTTGCTTTGAGATGGACATAACTGCAAAAAACATAACTACCACCTCCTACTTTTAAAATAAAAATTCTGCTTTCCTCTCCCTCATAGCTGTCTCAGACACGGTTTCATTATTTCGGTTTTATTATGTTGTTCCATGAGAGAAAAGGCTAGGGAGAAGCTTTGGTTTATGTCCAGTGTGTTTCCACTCTAAGACCTGGACAAATTCCGTAGGCAGCCAAGAGCAACATGCTGGAAGCCCTGTAAGGTAGTTCTATATAAATGTGTCTTGAAAGGTACAGCATTTCTTCCACTTTGGAGGCGTCATGCGGCACGATCACAAGTGCGCATGCGCACAAAAAGCACCTTGAGTCTGACGGAAGAGCGGGGCGTAGACATCATTTTTCTCTCTACAGCATTTTCTGGTTCTCAGTGCACAGTGCACAATTTTAAACATTGTTCCATACACGAAAAGCATCTTTATATGATATTAAACGTCCGTTATTGACTCGTCCCAACACATACTCTGAAACTATACTTAGTTTCAGGTAGATGAGTGGGGAGGTGGGGGAAGAATACCAGAAATTGATAGATGGGGGAAGGAAGCCAGCAATAGGGAACGAGAATGTAGATTCTTATGAAGGTTATCCAGAGTCTATCCATATTGTGTTTGCACATACACATGCATGCATGTACCAGTACATGTGAAGGACAAAGTTGGCAATGCATGTCTTCTTCAATACCTTCTCTCCCTCCCTCTCTCCTCTCCCCGTGTGTGTGTGTGTGTGTGTGTGTGTGTGTGTGTTAAAACAGGGTCTACCACTGAACTTGTAGCTCAGCAATTCTCTTAGATTCTCACACCATCCAATCCTTGGGTCCTCTCATCTGCTTCCTTAGCACTGTGTTCACGAGGCGCCTCGCACGTCATTCTCACTTTCTTTCTTTTCTTTTTCTTTACATGTGTGCTGGAGATTCAAACTCAGGTCCTCATGCTCAAGTGGAAAGTACGTACCTGCTGAGCATCTTTCCAGCCCATTGGCTTCTTGCTGTGGAGGTCTCCGGACAGGACTGGAAATGAATTCCTTGGTGTCGCCAGGGCACAGGGCAGGAAAACTGATATTGATATGAAATATTCCTCGGGTATTTTCAGTGCTGCCCCCTTTAGCGCCTGTAACTTGCAGCCAACTGCAGTCTATAAAGAGTAAATAGAAAATTTTAGGAATAAGAATATTAAACGTAAAGAAAAGTTATCAGGCTGTACCATTGCTGCTGTATTTGTTGGTAGCTGCTTTTATTCCCCTACTGTGAGCTATGGCTTAAATATGAAATGCTGCTTAGCGGCTCATGCTCTGAGCTCGTGGTTCTCGATTTAGGAGGCACCCCTTGCGTAGCTGGGTCTTGGCTGGTGAACTCAGGTTACTAGAGTTGAGCCTGTGAGAGCTGTACCCACCCCTGCAGATTGCAGTCCATCCTGTTCTCTTGTCTCCCAGGATCTGAATAGGCCCCTTGTACTCTACTGATTGGTCCCAGTGTACCTTCCTGACACTAAGGACAGGGACATCCTAAATGTGAGAGCCAAAACAAGCCTTTAAGTTGTTTCTGTCACATATTTTGGTCACAGTGACAAGAGATAGAACTAAAATGCTACTACACCTTATTCATAAACCCTGTCACTGCATACAGGAAACAGTATGAACTGGGTTTGTATCATCTCTGATATGACATCAGCTGTGTGGCTCAGAAGACATCTTTAGGGATAAGGACAGATGTCTGAGTCTCTGTAGTTTTCAGTGTTGTCAGGACTTCTGGGAGAGGGAGAAATAATGTGCAGTCCTTACTGTGAGCTTTACATATAAGCGTAGTGGACACAGAGAGCCCACAGGCAGCGTCCCAACCATGGTGCAGTTACTGGGCACAGTGCTATATAAATTTATGTTAAAAATGAAAAGAACGTATAAAGGGAAAAAAGTGGGCAGGTGGCCCATTTGATCCCCAATAGAAGTGTTACTTAAAGGGCAGGAAAGAGGGCTCAGTAGCTAAGAATGCTTGCTCTCCTTCCCGAGAGAGAAAATTTGGTTCCCAATGCTCAACTCCAGCAGTTCACAACTGCCTATAACTCCAGCTCTAAAGGATTCAATCTCCTCTTTTGACCTCCATGAGAATCTACAAGCATGTGTGCACATTCATGTGCATGTATACACACTAGAAAAAAAATCATAAAATTGCTACTCATGGATTCATAGTTATACCTATATTTAAGTAAAATCCTAAAGGGAATTTCAATGAAAAATGCTAGAGAACATTTAAAATAATAATTAGCAATAAATTTATATACTGCTCTACACACACACACAAAAAAGTGTGGGCACAATACAAAACTGGAGAAGACTGTAAAAAGAGAAAAATACAAACCTATGCCTCTCCAGAACCTAATTTAAAGATTAAAAAACAAACAAACAATAAAACAGAAGAAAGTTGCAGGCACAAAGGGGGAGCTGATATTGATCTCTAATATTCCTCATTTATTTTCAGCTTTGCCTCCTTAGTATCTGTAACTTGGAGCCAACCATAGTCTGTAAAATGTGAATAGAAAATTCCGGGAATAAGAAATTTATAAGTTTTGAAGACATTTTATTGAGAAAGAGAAAAGAAAAAGTCCTAGGCAACTCAATGCTCTAATGAATGGAATGAACTACTTACCATCTCCGGGTGAACCTTCTTCCAGATGTGCAAAGCTGTCTCACCCCTTGAAATTAATCAGTGTGATCAATCATGTCAATTAGCTAAGCAGAAAATCATATAACCAGATCAACTGATGCAGAAAACGCATTTGGCAAAATGCAAGTTCCCTCCACGATAGCATTCTGGGGAATGGAGATCGGAAGATAATTACTTCACTTGATATAGAATAACTCTAACAACCCCCTCCCCAGGAAGCTACATACTTAACAGTGAAAGGCCACAGTTTCCCAGTGCCAGGAGCAAGACACCACAGTCTTACCATGTACTTAAAATAGCCCTGTAGTTACAACCCTGAAATGAGGAAGGACATTTCAAAGTCATAAGGGATATAAGGAAATAAAGACAAAAATGTGCTTCTATTTTCACAGAACACGATTGTCTGTATGGAAAACCAGAAGAATCCTGGCAAATGAACTCAGTAATTGGTCAAATAGAAGGCCAACAAGAAACAAGGCACACTTCTATACATGTATCATGAGTGTGTAGAAACTGAAATTGGAGAGCACCAAACCATTTAGCTGGAGAGGGGATTCAACAGTTAAGAGTAGAGTCTGTTCTTACTGAGGATCCAAGTTCAATTCCCTGCACCTACACGGCATTTACAACCGTGTGTAAAGCCAGTCTGGTGTGACCCCCACACCTCCTTCTGCCCTTCATAAGCATTATAGGCACATGATACACAGACACATATGCAAGCAAAACACACATAACATAAAATAAATAACCTTTATGGATGTGTAAAAAGATGTACCACACTGCTGATACTCGCCCTTCTCTCTCCCCCCAAAAAGGTCATAAACCACTGAAGTACAGACTCTTACTAATGGCCAAGGTCCTTTACAAAGATTGTAGGAACAACTAGAAACCAGACAAAGAAACAGTAATCACAAAAACAAAACAAAACATGAATTTTGACACAAAACTCAGCCTACCTGGAACTGAGAAACATTACTGTGTTCAGGGTGGTCACTTTCCACATCTCCTCCTAACATTTTCCTTTTATTTCATTCTTTTAAGTGGTAATACAGAGTCCGGTGAAGTGGCTCAGTAGGTAGAGGCGCCCGCTGCCAAGCCTGATGATCCGAGTTCAGTCTCTGAAACCCACAGGGTAGGAGAAGAGAGCTGAATCCTGAGAGTTGTCCTCTAGCCTCCCTCACAAGCACGCTGGACTGTCCACAAAATTAAAACGAGGTGTTAGCAATAGTCTTAGGAGAAAGCGATGTAACAGAGCCAGGAGGGAGGTGGTGCTGGCAATCGTAATGAATGGACCCAGAGTTGCAGGCAGTTGTGAGTCACCTAATGTGTGTGCCGGGAGCTGAAGTCTGGTTCTTTGTAAGGGTCCACAGTGCTTTTAACCACGGAGCTTTCTCCAGCCCTGAAGAGGTTTTAGATTATCTACTTGAAAACTCCTCAGCGTGGCTTGATGTGTGTATCTGTAGCATGGGACGTACCTTAAGCAAAAATGTTGGCTTCTCATGGAAGACATGAAATATTTTGACCTCCATGTTTAGGCAGTTGGGTGGGGTGACGAGTATGAAGAGCCTGATGCTAGCTTTTTTTTTTTTTTTGATTAGCCAGGCTACAAATTCTAAATGTTTCCACAGCCACTTACTCCCTGTGTGGCTCAGATAAATTACTTTATCTCTGTTTATCTCTTGTTGGGGTTGGTCTGGTGCTGCTGTGTATGCAAGTGCTAAATTCTGGACCGCAAGATCTGGTTGCCCCAAGACCAGTGAAGTCTTACATATACCAGCTTTTTTTGTGCAAACCTTGCTCCCCAAGTTAATTGGTCAATAAAAGGCGAAAGCATATGATTGGCCAGTACAGAGAGGAGGGCGGGACTTCCTGGAGGAAGAAAGGAACTTTGTGGGAAGAAAGAGGAAGGCCTTTTTGCCCAGAGGCATGAGAGAAGACAGACATAGTATGGGCCTGGAAGGTATGGATAGACATGTGGCTGGCTGGGGCTAGGTGGTCAGATTGACTTAGCTGAGCTAGTTGAGAGTATGACTAGTTGAGGCCTAAACTTTGGAATATTAAAGGGTACTTATATGGTTATTTGGGGAACTAGCTGATTAAGGATCAACTGGAGCCATATTACTTTCCAGCATTAAATATACAGAATATTGATTTCTTTCATTTTACAATTTGATATAGTAATAAATAATATTCATGGAGTAGAGCTGTTCTGAAGATAGCATTCACACTCAATGATTTAGGAACATCCCTGGTATGCCTGTGTTTCAGAATCTCCCCCATGAACATCATTTTTAAGACTGTGTGTGTATGTATGCATGTACACACCCATATGCACATGTGTGTTGGTGTATATGAAGGCCAGAAGAGAGCTGAAGTTGCAAATGGTTGTAACACCTTACATGGGTGCTGGGAAGCAAAAGTCCTGATGTTTCATGTTGTCATATCTTTGGTCTTTGTATTTTCATCATTAGTTATGTCCCTGATGAAACTGGCAACAATGACAAAGCTGAGTCATTTATCTGGGTCCTAGGAAATATACATCGAACGTTCTCATCTCTTTCCTGAGATGTATGCTGGGCAGTAAAATCTGAGAGTAAATCTCAAACACTGGAAACATAAAAAAGGCAATCTCTTAGTTGTTAATGTTCTCTGCAGTTAAGTTATGTGTAAAAGTGAGCGTGATAAATCTTTCTCGGTCTTTGCTGCAGCACTGGAATATGAATCTAATCAGCTCCTGAGTGGTGGAGGTACTCCTGGGTTCTGAACCACCACTTGAACTGCAGTGTCCTACTCGGTGTGCTTGGACTCTCAGCTGTTAAAGAGAGCCATTAAACGCAGCCCTTAGTGTAAAGGCATGGGACATTACTTTCTTCTGGTTGGATGGTCACAGACAAGATTCACATTATTATCAGTGTGAACAGAAGTGGAAGAAATGGTTGGCAGAGTGACTCATAACCTACAATCCAAGGCCTGGCGAGAATGATGCAGGAGGATGGCTGTGAGTTTAAGGCTAGCAGGAATTCCATAGTGAGTTCCAACCAAGTCTAGGCTGCAATAGTGGGACTCTGTCAAGGGACAGCAGAGGTAGTGATACATAAATAATTTTTATAGAACTTATAGAAAATTTACATATTATAGAAATAATCTAAATGGAGTTTAAAAGGATGGGGGAAATTTGATAGTAGAAGAGTAACCTAGACTTTAGGGGAGGAAGTCAGCCATGAAGCTCTGAATGAACCCCAGTGTTGGCTTCCTCGTATTCTCGGCCCTGGATTGACAGAATGGAATATGCCCATACTTAAGGAAGCACTTGATAACTCATTAGTGTTGTGTTTTATCAAAAAGAAAAAGAGGCCAGGGATATGTTTGGTAGAGGTGCAGATTATATATATAATCTAGTATAGAATAGAGTTTATTTAGGACATGGGGAGAGTAGTTGAAGGGGTATAGACAGAGAAAGGCAGGGGGGGTAGAGGAGTAGAAGTGGGCCGTGAGCACATGGAGAGAAAGAGGGGAGGGGAATGGGAAGAGAAGGGACACGGGGAAGAGAGGAAGAGAGCAAGAGAAGAAACTGAAGCGGGGGCAAACAGCCCCTTTTATACTGCGTCAGGCATACCTGGCTGTTGCCAGGTAACTGTGGGGTAGACACTAGAAGAAATGTTTGCAATTAGCATACTGGCATCAGTAATAAAAGAGTTTTATGTCTATGTTTCACATTTATGAAGAAACGAACGTTTTTGTCTATTTAATGGTTTAACTTTTATTACTTGTATTTAGCTGTAATTTTAAACATAGGTTACTGTCAATTCATGTAAAACCATTAATAGGCAAAATGAACCAGGACCAAAACAGGCATTTTCAGGGCACCTCCTCTCTCTGCTCTCCCATCCCTTGCTGGGGGCTGTTACTTTGCTTCTCTATAAAACCCCTTTTGATTTCCTTTAAGAAAAAGAAAAGAAAAGAAAAGAAAGAGCCAGAACCATTAAAGAGTGCGCATGGTTGTATTGCCTGTGCATCTTCATGTGCACCATGTGTGTGCCTATTGTCCACAGGGGCCAGATGAGGGCACTAAATCTCCTGACACTGGAGTACAGATGGTTGGGAGCACCATGTAATTGCTGGCACTGACCCTAAGTCCTCTGCAAAAGCAGGAGGTGCTCTTAGTCACTGAGACTTCTCTCTAGCTCTCTTACTCTTAAAACTCACCGAAAGGCTTTTGACCATGTTCTAGAGATGCAGCCATCTTGACTATCTTCCTGTCTCCTCTGTGTTCCAGTAACAGATGAAGAAGCCACAGTGGAAGATTCTCTAACCTTGGCTTCCCTACTCTACACATTCCTTAAATTCTCCTTCATCTCCCTGCCAATTCAGAAATAACAGCACAGCAGCCCACCCTGCCTCAGTCCAAGGGACTTCCTTGAGTAAATAATTCTCAGGAGGATAGTAACATGTACTGACTGATAGTCATCTGAGCCCATGGTCCCAGACAGGGTCTTTCTCACTAATGAACGGGTTTAAAGTTCAATATACTTAGCCGATGGATTTAAATTATAACCTTGCTGGTGTAGCATGCACCCCTAAAAAATATAAAAACTGCTTGTAACAGCCTTTCAGGGTCGTCTGTCCTCTAGATGTAGGCCCCAGTGCACTGGACTAAAACCTCTTGCTTTTGCATCAGTTGCTACCTTTGTGTCTCTTTGACAGGGGTCTCCCAGATACAAAGGCTTTCCAGGCCTTTCACAATAACATATGGTCTTGGTCTTTTAAGACTGTCCTGTGGCAACAGTAGCCCGTTGAAATGTTAACTTGCATTTCTTCTCTAGGAATACTACCCACAAACTATTTAATCAACCTGGTAGGAAATTTCAACATCTCAGTGTGTGGGAGCTCAGCCCATGGGATGGTGCCACTGAGGATATTAGGGGTGTTTCTTTCCATCTCAATTCACTAACCCCAGAAACTCCCTCACAAATATACCCCAGAGATTAGTCCCCTTGGTGATTCTAGATCCTGCCAAGTTAACAATCAATAATTAATCAATTAGTCTAATTAATTATAAATTAATTATCCACAAAGAGTATACAGTACATTTCTAATTGTGTCTTAGATCTCTTCCTCATGCTTCACTCTCCTGACACATCCTAGGCTCCCTTGGCAGGTGAATATATTCAGGCCACCTTGACTTCTGCCTCCTAGTGGGGTGTCAGGCACAGCTGCATGTGGTAGAGTTTTAGAGCATGCTTCCTACTGGCTCCCTCCCTGCTCTGTAGTGGGTGGGGGAGATTCCATCCCAGCTCTGGGGCCTGATATCAGCCCTTCTGCAGAGCTTGGCCCAGCATGGACAACTAGGTACTTGTACTATCTAGAAATGTGGGAGGGAGATAGAAAGAGAAAGCTCAAAATAATTGTTCTACTAACTAGAACATCAATTGGATTTCAGTTCCAACTCTTACAGGACTTCCCATCTAAAGCTAAGAACTAATCACAGAGAAGGCCTTGTGTTAAATGCCTCAGGTGGAAGGAAGATTCACTGCTTCCTTCCCTAGCATCCTTCCCTCCAGTCACTCAGGTCTCTACCTGTCTTCGTCAGGTTTTTACTGCTGTGAGCAGACACCATGACCAAGGCAAGTCTTCTAAGGACAACATTTACTTGGTGCTGGCTCACAGGTTTAGAGGTTCGGTCCATTATCATCAAGGGGGAAACATGGCAGCATCCAGGCAGACATGGTGCAGGAGGAAGTGAGAGTTCTACATCTTCATCTGAAGGCTTCTAGTAGAACACTGGCTTCCAGAGAGCTAGGATGAGGGTCTTAAAGCCCACACCCACAGTGACACACTTACTCCAACAAGGCTACATCTACTCCAACAGGGCCACACCTAATAGTGCCACTCCCTGGGCTAAGAACTTACAAACTATCACATTACCTGAGGTTGGACTTTTTCTTCTTCACATTTCTTCTTCACATTCAGCCCTTTCATCTGAAGGTGGCTGCTTTCTTCTGTTTGGAGTGTCTTGACCAATAAGATTTTTCTAGCATACATCTATACTTTCTTTCCTTTGTCTTCAGTAACGTGTTTCTTTGTTTTGCTTTGCTTTTGTTTGTTTGTTTTTTTACTTCTAAAACATTCCACATGTCATGGGGAGAAGGCATCCATGATGCTTCTCAGTTCCTCTCTCCCTCTCCCTTCCCCCCTCCCCTCCCCATTCTGATGCAGGGTCTCACTATGTAGTTCTGGCTGTCCTGGAACTCACTCTGTAGACCACTCTGACCTCAGACTCCCAGATCTGCCTTCCTGTGGGATTGTGTGCGCCACAATGCCTGGCTCCTTCAACTCTTATCTGTCATGGAAAGAATGCTCATCTGTTCATTTCTTCAATGGTTACAATGCTCTTGTCCCCACACTGCTGAAAACCTGGAGACACAGAGAGATGTGGACGACATAAAAGCCAACAAGTGATAACTCCTTTCAAGATAATTAGGTCATGAGAAGGAAATTCTGGGCAGTGACATGGGCTTAGAGGTGATTTGGAAAGCACTGATGTTGAGTTGTGGTTAAGCTGACTCTCAAGAGGACCTAGAACCTCCACTGCAGAGATTAGGAGGACAAAGGTTACAAACTGACTGGTCACATACACACATATATGTGCATGCACATATACAAACACAGGCACATACACATACACAACACATCCGAACTTATGCATGAGCACATGCACACATGCACACACATGCATGCATACATGCTTTCATGTGTATAAACACTAATATATATATAGCCTTTCATTTTAACCTTATTCCATATATCCTGTTGAAAGAGTTCCTTTTTCGCCCTTCTCGTCCTTTTACTGTTTCCATGGTAACTTGAGATAAGGATTAATCTGGTTCACAACATCTTGAAACTTGTCTTATTTTATATTGCCTGGGGGATGCATATGGGAGCAGGGTGATGTATGCTTCTGGCTGAACTTCAAGTGGACGTTCTAGACAACGCTGTTCAGAACAGAAAAGCCCTCCTTAATTCCAAAATTGATAATCTCCTGACAACTCCATTCTCCTACACTTTGCACAAAATGAAAATTTATGTTACTAGAAAGAAAGAAAAAAGTAAAATCTTTAAGGGAAAAAGATCAGTCTAAATTTGATCTTTACACTATTACCCCTGCATGATGCCCACCCACTATCCCCTTTTAATACGATGGTATCTTATGAAACGAATCTACAAAAACTGCAAGGGCCAAGTTATGTCCAGGTCACATAAGTATCCTGGGAAGTGTGACATTCCCCCCTTTCTATCTGTCTTCCAGATTCAATAGATTAAATATACACTTAAAGCACATTGATTTTATATTTTTTACCAGGAGGCAGGAAAGTCAATGAATTCTAGACAAAGAAATATTACTGGAAAATGCAAGTATCCAGGGTTTCTACTGAGAGAGAGAGAGAGAGAGAAAGAGAGAGAGAGAGAGAGAGAGAGAGAAAGAGAGAGAGAGAGAGAGAGAGAGAGAGAGAGAGAGAAATATGTTTTGGGCTAGCCTGAACCCTTGAGTTCAGCCTCCTGGTTAAGGTGGCACCTCAGATAGATTCTCATGATACTTTGCAATCGTGTTAATCATTGAGCTTCTTACTCAAACCATAGAATTTAGATTTGCTCTAAGAGGGTTTCTAATGAGCTTTTAATCGGGATGTCTGATGGCCATCCAATAATCCTTCCACTGTGCAGAAGGGCCATTGTCATTTGAGTGTCAGCATTTGATGTCATCATTTGAATGTCGTCATGTGATAACATTACTGTTTATTGCTCAACAGCATTTAATGATCAGGCTCACTGCTACTCCTCCTTGAGTCATCAGTGTGGTCCCATTGTCCTTTCCTCACTGCTACTCCTCCGTGAGTCAACGGTGTGGTCCCATTGTCTTCTCTCTGCAGGCCTTGCTTTGCCACCTCTGTTGTTAATTTTGTGCTCTATCGCCCCATTAACACAAGGCCGCACTTTCTCCTCTCTGTGTCTTCCCATCTGTGCCACCAACTGCCACTTCCATAAATTCCGAGTGACTTTGCCACTTTCTAAATACTAAACCTACACAGTAAAGCCCAACACTGATGACTTTGTTGGCATTTTATTCAGATACTGCAATTAACATCTTGTTCACTCATGGTTGACCATCGTAAGCCTCCATCCTGGTCCAAGACATCAGCATCCGCATGGGATAATGTCTTGGCTTAATGCTGCTCTTCTTCCGTGTTGCTTGGTAATGGCCCCTTCCACTCAATGGGACCCATTTCTGTGATAAAGCAGAGATGTGAGTTTGATGTGCAGGCGAGTGGCTCCCTTCCCTCCTGTCTTCTCTTACATTGATGCTATTGACTCCACCCCTTCAGGTGGATAACCCCACCCTCAGCTTCCCAATAGCAGTTTCCTGAGAACACTATCAAGTAGGTACAGTTCTTTCCCCTCTCCTTGTAGAAACATCTATAAAGTTTGACAGAAACTAGCTTTGAGTCGTGTGATTAAATCTGAGCTCACATCTTCACCTACACGTCCAGTTGTCCTTGTAGCACCGACGGTTTCCTAGTTTCTCAAGAGCATCTGATTCCTTCTTAACCCTGCCCTCTACTCTACCTGAAGAGCTAATTATTTAGCTAAATTTTATGAGTTATTTTTGTCTCTTCCCCATGCTGCCCCGTTGATCTTATATCCTAATGGAACTAGTCTACTCTTCTTGATAACACTGGGCAGAATTATCTGTTCTTGTTTTTCTTAACAATAAATACACATGGTTTCTCATATTTTAGCTCCTTACCAGACAGTCAGTAGCTCAGAGAAATGAAAAATAAAGTCCTATGTCTTGTTTTTTCTATATCCCTTACTTAGGAAGCATCACCCAATAAAGAGCTATAGCTCGCTTATTTAAAGGGGTGCCATTAGTTTTAAACACATCGAGCCTTGTTCACATAGAACCCAGTTTGTCTAGCAATACTAAGTTGAAAATATAGAGAATTGGATTGAACTTAAAAATGACCCAAGGGTCCTTGTCTTGATGCTGCCATAAACATCTCACCAAGCAACATTGTTAGATCAGTACCTGGTAGGCAGGAGACTCCACCAAGGAGCTTCTGGTGGAAGTATGAGCCCCAAAGGCAAACTGCTTATTGGGGACATTTTGATATGGACCCATTTTCCATCTCAAAACTGTTAGCAAACTTTGACATTAAAGAATCTTGAAAATGTCCACTATTTTTGAAGACCTTCCCAGCCCAGTTCTATCAGACTTAAAAAATGTCACTTTGAAATTTCCAGTTTCCATCTCACCTGAGTCCGCAGGTTTAAGTCAAAGCAATGGTGACCAAATGGTCATCGAGATTCTTTTCCTTCCTATATAAAATCAGATTCACAGCCTGATGTACCATCTTGCAATGTGCTGCTAAATACAGAGGGATATTAAATTATCTAAACAGTATTGCATAATTTAGTAGCATGTAATGAGTACAGAATATATATTGAGAACAGTACCTGCTCTTAAGCCCAGAGCCATTTCTCCAGCCCCTGAATTAAAGTTCTGTGAGATACCCATTATAACCCTCAAGGCAGTTATGAGTAAAAGTAGCACAGAACTAATAAAAGCTAATTAGTGAGAGAGAATTAATAAAAGGAAATGAAGTTAAAATGGTTCAGCAGGAAATATCCATTTAAGTGATGAGAAGACAAAAATGAATAGCTAGTAAAACAAATTAATAATTATAATAAATTAGAGAATAAATACAAAATAAGTGTCAGACATAAATATTAATATGGACATTAATGTAAATATATTCAGCATTTCAATCCACAAGCACAGATGGGCACCAGAAAATTGTACAAAATAAAATATCAACTCTACAGTACATATAATCGGTACATCTTAGATTTAAGGATATAAGTTTAAATGAATATAAATACAGATATAAATATAAATATATTATTCTTCTGTATAGACCAAATGTTAGATCATTAAAAGGACATGTGTGAAAACATTGAAATGAACCAGTAACTTAGAAATGTTCCAAACCATATACGCTATTGAATTCTAATTTCACTCATTGATGGGGTAAGACTGGAATCAAATCCTAGAACCAACACTTAATTCTTTTCCATTGTGTTAAAATTCTTTTAACTATTTCCTAGTTAAAAGACTGAAGGAAAACTTTGCAAAGGAGATGGACAGTACTTTTAAGTAAATTTGAAAGACAGCGTGCCAACACTTATGAATGACAATTAAGAAATCATGGATTTAAAATGCACAAATAGGGGCTAGAGAGGTGTCTCAGTGGTTGATAGCACTTGCTGATCTTGCAAAGGAGGGGAACCTTGTCAGGTAGCTCACAACTGCCTGTAACTCTAGTTGTAGGAGATCCAGTGCCCTCTTCTGGCCCCCATGGGTACTGCACACACATGGTCTCCCCAGAGCAAGATACCTAGGTCAACCAGCCAGTCTGTAAACTATGGATCTGACTTACTCAATAAACAAAGAGGAAGAACATCAATTATTTCTAACATCAGCTTTCTGTCTTCATGTGATCATTCACACATACACACACTCTCACATGCTTACAAGTACACACACACACACACACACACACACACACACACACACACACACGAGTCCACACAGACAAAAACACAAGTATTTAACTCCACAAAATTATGAGTCTTATTTCTGAATACTGTGTGATAATAGAAATACAAGAAAATTCAGAGAAAGAGACAGCCTTCTGATTTGAATTAGACAAACGAGGCCCTGAAAGGCACACCCAGTGCTGACAAATTTATAAAGTTAAAACAGAAGTAATTCCCAGTACAGAAATGGCTGTTTACTGGGTGACCCACTTCCCTCCCAACTCTGCTTGGCAGATCTGTACCCTGATTATTCCATCTGGAGATAATTGTGTGACATCATCCATAAAATTAAATCATAATCAGACTAACTAGCAAACAGGCCAGCAGGCCGCTTCACAACCACACACAAGATGATTCCTCTCAATGGGAGACCAGGGAGTGACATGAACTTCAGATGGTGCAGAGAGGGTGACCCTCAGTGTGTGCACAGGCTTGCAACTGGCAGTGTGCATAAGCCCACGCCTGGGAATGCCAGGACTGCTGACATGTACCTGTATTGCCCATGTGTGACGAGGAGAGGCATTCTGCTTAGGAATGGATCAAGGTTGTATCATAGAGACTGTGGATATCCTAAAGTAAATGTTCCCACTTTGTGATGAAGTGTCCATTACAGAAAATTACAAATAGTGAAAGCTATATATAGTAGTATAAGGCAAAATGTCCCCTGTCAGCTCATTTTTAGAAGATAAGAGAATATTGCACAGGTGCTGGAGAGATGGCTCAGCGGTTAAGAGCACTGAGTTCAAAAGGTCCTGAGTTCAATTCCCAGCAACCACATGATGGCTTACAACCATCTGTAATGGAGATCTGATGCCCCCTTCTGACACCAGCGACAGTGTACTGTACATATACATAAAATAAATGAACCTTTAAAAAGAGACAGAGAGAATTGTACAGTCTGTTGGTTAAGTGGGCTGTAATAACTGTGTGTTGTTTTTCTGAGAGGAGCCACCTGTGTAAGACAATAAGGCGTGCTTCTAAATCAGTTCCTGATGTAAGAAGAAGCAAAGTCATTGAGATAAGACTTTAGATAAGAGAAGGGTCTCCGTTCTCAGCATGTATGCTGTGTACAATGCTCCATGCCTAGCTCTTCATTATGCTGACATAGGCTAGAAGCCCAGCATGCTTTATTAGAGTGGCATAGGTCATAAGCCCAGCACCTAAGTAGTAGAGGCTGGAGGATCTGAAGTTCAAAGTTGTCCTTGGCTACCCTCCCCCCACTCCCTAAATGAAAAAGATATATGCCTGAAGGATTCTTGCTTGATGTGTACATGTAACTTTATTGTAGATTCATACTGTTCACGATAGCTAAGAAATGCTGCCAGCTTGGATGTCCACCAGAAGATAAGTGATAAAGAAAATATGGTATGTATTCACAGTGGGACTTTTTTGGGCATTGAGGGAACTGAACTATGATATTTTCAGGAAAATGGCTGGAAGTAGAGATCATTATGGTAAGAGGAATAAGACTCGGGAAGACAGGTACTGCATTTGCTGTTCTATGTGACATCTAGGTTCAAGTGTGTTGGGGGTGGGAGGAGAGGGACCATGGGAGGTTTGGGGAGAGGAAAGACACCAGGAAGAGGGAAGCAGAAGGAACTGGGGGAGAGAGGGCGATGGAGGAGGATGAATAAGAACAAAGTCCAGTGACTCATGTTTGCAAACCCCACAATGAAAACCACAGCTTTGTGCATTGACTTTAAAATTGGGAGAAGGGGGGGGGGAGGGAGGGAGGGAGGGAGAGGTGCAGAAATAAAATAGACCAAGACAAACACAAGGCTTGTTCCCGTTGATTGTCCCAAGTGTTTCTGCTCTGGCTGGACAGATGAAGGGCTTCTCAAGCCCAAGGTCATCCCAGACTCTCATTGCCAGAAAGTGCAGATTTGGGCTGAACCGTTTGAGACACTTGGCCTTAATGACTGAAGATTTCCACGGAGACCCCAGTTAACGCCAAGTGCAGCTGTATGCCGAATTTCTGAATTTTCTGAGTAGCAACGGGGCCAGATGTTAGGAAGCTGGTGGCTCTGGAGCATCTGCAGTGAGAAGGTCGCTGCCTCTCTGTGAGAAAGCGAGAACAAAGCAACCAAGGAGGGAGAGAAGTCCTCTGAGTAGCATCGGGGACCGCAGCACGCATAGGAGTCATTTTTAAAATGTATTCGTTCGTTTTATTATTTATGCCGAGTAGTAAGCATGATGTGTGTTGACCTATATTTATAAATCTAGAGACCTAGTTAGTTTTGGAAAAAATCCTAAAATGTGGGTCAATGAGAAAATGAGTAATTTTTCATAGAAATGGAAACGTTTTGCCTGATTTTCTTCTGCCCATCTCCTTGCCCCACCCCAGGAATATTTGCTGTTTAATTTGATATGAACCACGCAGACAACGTATATAATGGCAAAAGGCCTTGGCGTTCTGTCTTCATCCTTCTTATTATATTAGCCAGGGATCTCACTGATATCTCCCTCAAGAACTCAGAGGAGTATACAAAAAGACAAGAATCTGTAATGAAAAATAAACTCACATAAAAAGCTAAAAAGAACAGCCGTTTCTAGTGTCCTGTGGTGATCCTGACAGTTAGACCTGGCAGAGGACTGCCTCAGACACCACTGTCCATGTCCCTGTCCTGTTGCCCTCTCTCCTGGCTCTCCCTCTTCTAATGCCATCGACCTTGATTCTAGTACTGTGGTTCTAGTTTTTCCTTTTGATTGTATTCTGAAGACTGGAGAGATGGCTCAGTGGTTAAGAGCACTGGCTGCTCTTCTGGAGGGCGTGGGTTTGGTCCCTAGCGCCCAATGTCAGATGTCTCATAACCACTTGTAACTCCAGTTCTAGGAGATCTGAGCCCCTCCTCTGATTTACACACACACACACACACACACACACACACACACACACACACACACACGCACCTACTTTTGATTTCTTTTTAAACTAAGTGGAAACAATCACGTATTCCCTTGAGTCCTGTGATATCCCATCACATGAGGCTATTTGTCAGTGATTTCTGCTAACTTGGAGTGGCACGCCTGTAGAGAAAATGCAGAAAATAGTGGAAAATCAGGCATGTCCTCCTGATTGGAGGCAGACTAGCACGCATTTGACTCATGATGAATAAGCCTTAAAGCACTGTAAAGCGCAGTATATAACAAGGAAGCCTGTGATTTATAAAGACCCTCCGATAGTGTTTGTGGGGCATAGTGTGGTTTTTAAGAACAGAGAACCGTCCCCCAGATCAATCCTACAAAACACACAAATAAAACTTAACCAGGTGGTGCACTGGATCAACATATCTTCTGAGAGGATGTCAAAAGAACCAATATAATCGAGACAGATATTCTTGTTACTGTTCAATGCTTATGTTATTTTAGTATTACCTTTCTATTACTGTTGTAGATAGAGTCCCAAACTTGTTTATTTTTCCTTTGAGACAGAGACTCAATTTGTAGCTGAAGCTGCTCTGGAATTCAGGGTCTTCCTGCCTTTGAGATGTTACCAGAGCCCTGAGAAGTCGGTGCCCTCTTTTCTTCTTCCTTGCTCTGCTTAGATGTGAGCAGGCAGTCCCACCGCTGCCAGTGCACCTTCTCCATGTCAATGGCCTCTATCCCTTGAACTGTAAGCCCAAACTAAGCTTTCCTACAGGTTTTACACACATTTTGTCACAGCTGTGGGACAAGCAGCTAACACTCCCCACGGGAGGATCAGTCACTCACAAACATGTGACTGTTGATTTTGAATTACAGCATTTGAAGAACATCATTTGTGAAAGGGACATTCCACCCCTGACCTTCCTTTTCCTTTCTACCCATGTGTAAAGTCCTTCCCTGTACCATGAAGAACAAAAGAGTGAATTTTTTATCTCATCTCAGATGAGCCAAACCCTGCAGGAATCTAACAAACACATCTTGTCCAACTAACCTTTATCTATCTAACCCTGTTCCATAATCAATTACTTCACCCCATCCCTTGCCATAGAGATATATAAAGTGCTGTCTCCAAACCTGCACAAAAGCTCTTAGCCCCACCTGCTTCTCTGGACCTTCATTTGCCCCTCATGGCTCTCCTGTGCATGGAAAACTTACAAAATGAAGAGGTTGGGAAGATAGCTCTGTTGGTAAAGGGTTTGTTGAGGAGCTGAGTTCCATCCCTAATCCCAGTGTTAGGATGCAGAAACAGGCCATACCCACTGGGGCTCCCCAGACAGACAGACCGCCTGGTTTAGAGGTTGCCACATTCCAGTTTCAGATCCTGTCTCAAAAACCAAGATGGCCCAAAGCTATTCCTGAACAGAAGTGGCTAAAAAGACAACTGAATGCAGTTCTTGGCTCTGAATTGGTGTTTGTGCCATAGGGGGTTTGACTGAAAACTCTGGCAATGCCTGCATGAGATCTTCGAGTGACAAAGTACTGATCTATTTTGACACCCAGAAGCAGTTGTATGATGCATCTCTGTTTATTGGATGTACTCACTAGTGTCCTGGGGTGCAGTGTGAGAAGAGGGAGAGGAAGCCATCTGCTGACACTTTAACCCAAATGTTCAAAATTAAAAAAAAAAAAAGAATGTTCAAAATACAGCCTTCTTCTCGACATCTTTGGGAATTTTCTGTTGGGATTGTATGAACACAAGTCTGGCGGCGTGCCTCGTAGTTAGAGCCTTTTAAATATACTAGTACTCTGGCTTCAATACCTGGGGTCTGGGGGAAAAGAGATGGCTAGCTTCTGTTCCTCCAAATGAAAGAAGCATCTGATGGGGATGCCCTCTCTGTGTTGCTTCTCCTTTCAACGGCAGAGCTTATACTCGAAACCCGTGGCTTTTCTGTCTTCCCCACTGGTCATAATGCCTCTATTTCCCCCTCTTCTTTCTAGACAACAAGATTCTATGTCGCCTTTCTGATATGCAGTGTACTGGTTCACTTTGTTCTGAAGTGACTCTAACATTGGCACTTCTGGAATCATCTCTCCAGGGATCTATGAAAGAGTCTTGTGTGCTAGAGCTACTTGTGTGTTAGGGCATTTAGCTGTTTTGCTTAAAATCCAAATATTTGAAGGACAAAGGATGCAGACAACGTTCTTAAAGGTATGGCTGGGTCTTCTCTCAGAAAGTTTTTACCTTTCAATTACCAATGCTTCCAGTAATTGAGGATACCAAACACTCCATAAAATTTGCTGGATGAGTGAACCAAAGATCAAAATCTCTTAGCTCGATTGAATGACAGCTCCTATAATATTGTAGACTGTCTTTGACACCGATTCTATTTTGAAAACCTTATCACTTGTGACTGTGGGGCTTGTAGCTTAGACTCATGTTATCTGACATGACACCAGGAATATTGTTCATCTCATTTGGTTCTGGCCTTAGCTGAAACCGAGAGTCTAAAGCACACAGTTCAAAAACCCAATCTGGAATTGTTTTGACAAAGCCCAATGTTAGCCCCATTTACTCCCACTAACTAGGAATATTTCTGAATAAGTCATTTAAGACATTTTATGAATTACATATTGCTCTGGCTCTTTCAGCCTGTGTTGGCTTAGATTTGTGTTTTTTTTTTTTTTTTTTTTTTTTGGAGGGGGGTTGTTGTTTTGTTTCGTTTTCTCTGTGTATAAAATGTTAGAATTTGGCAGTGGCTACCACCATGGACTCAATCAAACTCAGTTGCCTGCCCTGGGCCTGCACAAGACTATCAACAGTCAGTCACGGATGGAGGAGTGGCTCGTGGGGCCTGGCCCCTCTCTGCTGGAATACTAAATATTAATAGACTCTGATGAGGGCATGACCATTGTCTTCAGTTATGTCCCCAATGTGGAGCACATCAAGCTCATTATTTATCTCAAAACCCATGGTCACTTGTGCAATCCTGGTTTGGTCTGATGGGTCACAAAACAAGAGGGGGAAAAAAGACATAAGTGCAGAAGGAGAGGTTGGTTGTTTGGAGCCAGAGGGTTGCAGAGGTTGCAGGAAGGCAAAGGGGGCAATGTGTATGAATAAGAATACATTATATACACATCTGGAACTTCCAAAGGAAATTTTTAATTTGAAACATGTTAGGTTCTCCAAATATATAATTTTCAACTGATATGGAATTGAGAACCGTGTTATACATTATAAACACATATTCAGAAGAATAATCTCACTAAAAATATATAGAAAACAGGGCCAGAGAGTTGGCTCAGTAGGTTAAAGTGCTTGCTGGCAACCTGAGTTCAGTCCCCAGGAGATACATGGTGGAGGGAGAGAACTGTGCTGTGACCTCCTTACAGGCACTGTTTTGAACATTCAAGTTTCTACTAACCGACAGAAAGTTATGAAAGTTATGAAAACGTGAGGATGCACTATGATAGTTTGAATGAGACTGGCTGCCATAGGCTTATTGATTTGAATACTTAAACACCAAGGAGAGGCACCATTTGAAAGGATTAGGGGGCGTGGCCTTGCTGGAGTTAAGTATGTCACTAGGACGCACTTTGAATTTTCAAACAAACACATCTCAAGCCCAGCCTCTCATCCTGATGCTGGTGGATCCAGATGTAGAACTCTCAGCTACTTCTCCAATTCTATGTCTGCCACCATGTTCCCACCATGACAACAATACAGTAAGCCTCCGACACTGTAAGTGAGCCCCAGTTAAATGCTCTCTTTGGTAAACATTGTCTTGATCGTGGTGTCTCTTCACAACAATAGACCCCTGACTAAGATCTCTGCTGAAAGAAGTAAGCAACTGAAGTGGATCTTTGGATATATCTTGTCCTGCCTGCCCATTGCTGTCTCTTCTTCCTGTCCATCATGATGTTGGCTGCTATGCTGTTCCTTCCTTACTATGATGAGTTTCCCCTGGAGCGTTTGGAAGTCAAGGACTTGAGTATAGGGAAATCTGGAAAGTGGTCCAAGGATGTGCAAACTCTGGTGTGGCCAGTGTGGCAAAGACATTGGGGAACTGTATCTGTGGATATTAATGAGTAGTCTGTTGTTGGGGACATCTGGGGGTTAGTCCTGCTGGGGACATTTGGGAGAACTAGAGACCTGGTCTGTCATATTGCCACTTGTTCAAAGCCATGTCACCTGCCTAGTCAGCTATCCCCAGCATGATCTCTTCACAGTTATAAACTCAGGGCCTTCAGCTTAATTCTCTTCTCGAACATGGCTGACTGGCAGGGAGATACTGGGCATCCTCAAAGGCTGAGTCCTCAAGGGCAAGGTAGCTGTTTCCAACTTCTGTAGTAGTTCTCTAGGGTCACCAAACGTATAGGTGGTCTCTACGCAGTAAGGGAATTGTTATTCTTATGTGGGTCTCCAGCAGGAGGTGTGGCCCGGACGAAAGGTGTGTTCTACTGGGCCTAGATCTGAAACTTGCTTTGTCCCAGATGACCTCGAACTCAAACATCTCCTTGCCTTAGTCTCCTGTGATTCGTAGCCACTATGCCGCAAGATCTCCATGTGAAGATCCAAGCATGGAATGCTCAGTCACAGACTAGAGCCTTCATGTTGTAAGGAAGTCCAACTCCTATGATAGTGACGCATGAGGATTTTTCAATCATGAGGCCTGACTGAGGATCTACCTGGAGCCAGCCAAAAATATGTGCCTGAGCGGGACTCTGATGCTTCCCACCCCTTTATCAGCTCACCTTAAGACATTGAAAACAAGACCTGAGTACCACAGAGCTGAAGACAATCAGTCTTCACTATATTCCTTCCAAATTTGATTCCAAGAACCTATGAGCTCCTTGGTAAATTGGTATTGTGAGGTTTCGAGTTTGATCTGGCTCCGCGATGCATCTGTAGACAGACAGACACAAAGGCATTTGTCTCTGAACACTCAGCTCTTGCTGGTTATGAAGCATTAAGTCCCAAAGACATTCGGTTTGCCCTGCATGGCCAAATCCATCCTGGCACATACAGAATTGGAAATATTTAGCACTTGAAGCAGGAATATGTCCCTGTAGAGCTTCCTTAGAGCTGCCGGTGATTTCAGATAATGTAGATGGGTGACCAGGGGATGGAGCCGTCCTGTGTTTATGTTACAGGTAGTTCAGCTGGCCATTTTATGGAAAAGAAGCATCAATAAATAAACTGGGAGTCTGGGAGATAACCTCAGTGATGGAGTCAGCACTGACTGGTGTGACAAATCTAATAGAACTCTTACCCAAGACCTCAAAGGTGTGAGGGGTGTCACCACACCCCTAATGCTAAGTCATTTCCTCAGTGACCCCCCCCCCAAATGCATCAGGATAAGAACAGAGAAACTAATGGCCTCTATATGCCAACTCCTACAGAAAAATAAATTGGAAATCCGTTTTTAGAGTTAGCATCATGCAGACCTGCAAATGAAACCTGGATAGATAGAATTGGGCTGACAGGGACTTCTTGTGCATTTCCTGAGAGAACAATGTCACAGACCACATAAACTAATTTAACTGTGTGGCTACCCTTCACACAGGAAGGAAGGGATGCTTTTGATGAGTTTGGTAGATAAAGGTAACTCCTCTCACACTGATGAGGTATAATTCTTGTTTAATTGAGAAGGTATTCAAAAAGCAAAGTAAAAAGGGAGAGAGGAAGGAAGAAAGAAAGGAAGGAAGGAAGGAAGGAAGGAAGGAAGAAGGGAAGGAAGGAGGGAGGGAGGGAGGAAGAGAGGAAGAAGGAAGGAGGATCTGGCTAAGGGGTATGTTTGTGTGTGTGTGTGTGTGTGTGTGTGTGTGTGTGTGTGTGTGTGTGTGTGTGTGTGAAGGAGGGAGAGAGGGAGAGAGTAAGAAGGAAGGAGGATCTGTCTGAGGGGTGTGTGTGTGTGTGTGTGTGTGTGTGTGTGAAGGAGGGAGAGAGGGAGAGAGGAAGAAGGAAGGAGGATCTAGTTGAGGGGTATGTTTGTGTGTGTGTGTGTGTGTGTGTGTGTGTGTGTGAAGGAGGGAGGGAGGGAGAGAGGAAGAAGGAAGGAGGATCTGGCTGAGGTGTGTGTGTGTGTGTGTGTGTGTGTGTGTGTGTGTCCATGTGAGTGCAGAAGAGGATTTCAGACCCCGTAGAGATAGAGTTATAAGTACTTTCACACCATTTGACTTGCTGGGACTGACCTGGAGCCTCTAGAATAGCAAGCATTCACACACACACACACACACACACACACACACACACACCAATTAATATTTTAAAATAAGGCTAATATATGTTCATACTGTCAAAAATGTACACAAAAAGTTGAGCATATTTAAGAATAGAAATAAACAAAGTATTTCTATAAAAATAAAGTTAATAAAGGGATAACTGAGCAATGCTTTGTCTTCTGGCTGCTCTCTGAATATGGTGGCTTTATTAAACACTTTAAATTAAATTAGGACTCCTATATACAATATATTTCCAGCTCCTTCCTAGATGAGCAAATCAACACCAAATCAAACACTGTTGTTGGAGGAAGAGAAGCTGAATGTAATGATTGTCTAATTCTGAAGCACCCTAAACTCACAGAACCTTCGCCTTCCTCCAGGAAAGGGTGACATGGTGTCCAAGCCTGCCTTGGAAGCAAAAATAAGCTCTTTAAAGAGGACAAAGAACTGAAAAGGAATCTGCCGTCCAGGAAAGTGACTGCCCTGCCAGAGTCTCGGCAACCTTTGCCGAACAGTGTGAGCACGACCGCAGCTTATCCGCAGTCTAGACAAGCGGAGGCGCTGGGTGTGTTTTACATGCTTGATGTAATGGGCTGACTATCTTTAAAACCCTCCTTTTTTTGCAAGGAAATTCTACGTATGGGAAGGTGATAGGCTACTCTGAGAGGTTACAGAACTGGCCTACCAAGAGGAGCTCCAAGACAACCTATAAGGTGGGAGTAGAGTTTCCTCCACGAATGTCGGCCCCTCCCATGTGTGCACCATATTGAATATTTGATGTTCTTTCCGAAGGCAGTAGGTGTCTTTGTTCCATCTCCCACTGCTGTGATTAAATCAGCGTGACAGACGCAAGGGAGAGAGAGTTATTTGACTCATTGGCAATTCCAGGTTGAAGACTATTATTTCGGGGAAGTCAAGGCAGTCAGAATTGGACCAGCATGCCCATCACCCTCACACTCAAGAGCAGAGATCAAGGCAGCAAGGCACGCCTGCCAGTGTTCGGCTCTCTCCTGCCTTTCACGAGGGCCAGATGGTCCTGTGGGTCTTCCCACCTAAAATAACCCAGTTAGGAAAACCCCTCACAGGCATGCCTGATAGCCAACCCTAGTCTATACAATTACTCCATAAAATTCCTCTCTCAAGTGAGCCAAGCCAACAATCAAAATTAACCAACACAGTAAAAAATGATGACCAGCATTATGAACGATCAACCATGACACTGAGCAATCTACAAATATTCAGTGATGGTCATCGACATTTACCCTTTGTGATAGTCTTTATATGCTTGGCCTGGGGAGTGGAGCGATTAGAAGGTGTGGCCTTGTTGGAGTAGGTGTGGCCTGTTGAAGTGGGTGTGGCCCTGTTGGAGTGGGTGTGGCCCTGTTGGAGTGGGTGTGGCCTTGTTGGAGTTGGTGTATCACTGTGGGTGTGATCTACAAGGCCCTCTTTCTAGCTGTCCAAAAGCCAGTGTTCTGCTAGCAGCCTTCAGATGAAGATGTAGAACTCTCAGCTCCTCCTGCACCATGCCTGCCTGGATGCAGTCATGTTCCTTCCTTGATAATAATGGACTGAATCTCTGAACCTGTAAGCTGGCCCCAATTAAATGTACTTAGAAGACTTGCCTTGGTCATGGTGTCTGTTCACAACAGTAACCCAATTAAGACATCCTACATTTAAGGCATTCCCAGCCTTCTCCAACCACTCTCACATTTAAATCTCCTACCAAAACACAAGGTACTTACCCATGCCTATAGTGCCCTGCTCAAAGAGCACAGAGACAGAGACTGACTTACCCAAGGTCACATATCGTAGAGTTGACTTTGAATCCTAGGTGTTCTGTCTTCAGAGATGGCACTGTCCTCAGAGGCACATAGACATGTAGCCACCGGGATCTTGAAACTTTATGACTGCAGATGCTGGAGCTACAGGGGTTGGACCATCTACATGATGCCAACTAAACCTTCCACCATCCTGCTGAGGTGAAGCCTGGAGTTGTGTCAAAGGTTTGAATACATAAACAACAACAACAATAAGACGAATGCAGTTCTTTCTACACACCTGACTTTCTTAGCTGCAAATCAGCACCTTCCACAGACAAACCCTCAGAGTTAGCCAGCAGAGATCTGCCTTTGGGATGCTCATGATGCCTGGAGATGTTGCCATTGTAACCCAGCCAAAGGTTAAGCCAGCAGGCTCGAAAGAGCTAGGAAGCCCTTGATCCAACCACGCCACTACCATCAGCAGGTGCCCAGGAAGAAAACCTTAATTCTAGGCTCCCTCTCTCTCCAGCACTGAGAAATGTTGAAAGGATGCTCTCGTTATTTCCAGTGTCTATGGCATCCCGGAGGAAGACAGAAACTTAGTCGGAATCCACACTACAGCCTTCCCGAGGCCCAGTCCCCTCCCAACAAACTCTCCCTGTTTCTGGGCTGCTTAGAAAAGCCAGGACTGATTGCAAAGGACTTTGGGATCCGAGGTGAAATGTGCTCAGCGAGGCGGAAGTGCAGCTCCTCACAGTCTCCCTCTGTGAGGTAGCCATGCACTTCAGCCTGTCTGAGGGAAAGTCTCATTTCAGACACCGATTCATTTTCCCTTTGAGCAGCCCTAAGTGGACAGATGTGGAAGGGATTTGGCTTGCTGCTGGCTGGAATACCACATGGCCTCCTGATCGCCACTCACACGGGGACAGTCTCTTAGCTCAGCGGTTTCAAGCAGTTACTGAAGCTTCAGTAGTGGGACCCCTAATCCCTGTCCCTCTATAATTGGCACTCCTAAAAACGGGATGAAAGGACCAGCTCCCCGGAAAGGAACAGGAGTGATGGCTTGAGCCGCCTTCAAGTCTTCTGACAGTCAAGCCACTTGTCCCTGAGGGGAAAGAAGCAGGGGCTGCAGACTAGCCAGTGACAATACCTAGACCTCTGTGGTCACTGTGCTTCATCGAGGCGATTACAAACTCTCCAGAAGCCTAGTGCTAGAAGGTTCTACAGGTGTGCCTTTTCCCTGCTTTGTGTCTGGCCACCCCCTCACGCCAACACCTCTAGCTTTGCCTCCCTGACAACCTCCTTCTGCATACGGCCTCCCAATAGAAGAGCAACCTGTGAGAGGGTCACACGGCTCACTTGCCACCCACTCAAGCTTTTCCTTTGTGAAGTGGGAGCAGCAGGCGTGTCTGTGATGGCAGCGGAGCCGGTGCCAGGATGACAATGTGGATACAGACGTTGACTGTCCCCTCCCTCCTTTCCCTCCCCTCCTTTCCGTGTCCCCTCCATTCCTTCCCCTCCTTCCCCCTCCATTCCCTCCCCTCCCTTCCCCTCCATTCCTCCCCTCCCCTGTCCATTCCCTCCCCTCTCTCCCGCTCCATCCCTCCTCTCCCCTCCCCTGTCTATTCCTTCCCCTCCCCTCAACTCCCTTCCCCTCACTCTCCCCCTTCTCCTCTTTTCTTTCTTCTTTTTAAATTTTTTATTGGATATTCTCTGTATTTACATTTCAAATGTTATCCCCTCCCCCCTCCCCCTTGACGTGCTTCCATGAAGGTGCTCCCTCTCCCAGTCATCCTCTCCACCTCAGTGCCTTGGCATTCCCCTACAATGGGAAAATGAACCTTCACTGGACCAAAGGCCTCTCCTCCCATTGAAGCCAGACAATGCTGTCCTCTGCTGCATATGCACCTGGAGCCATTGTCTCTCCATGTGTGCTCAGTGGTTGGTGTTTTAGTCCCTGGGAGTTGTGGAGGGTTTGGTTGGTTGACAATGTTGTTCTTCCCATGGGGTTGCAGACCCTTTCAACTCCTTCAGTCCTTTCTCTAGGTCAAGTAGAGGATCAGGGATTGAAGAAAAGATCATTCAGAGACTGCCCCACCTAAGGATCCTTTTTTTCTTTTTATCTCCTCTCCTTTGTCCACTTCCTTCCTCTCTTTCCTCTCCTCTTTCCCCATAATCTTCCTTCCTTTCTTTATCCCCCATCTCTGAATCTCTCTCTCCTTACCCAAGGATGTAACTCAGTGTTCTTGCCCTGAGTCTGTAGCTGAGCGGCTGAGTGCCTAACCCCACCCTGGCTTAGAGCGCCTATTAGGTGATGTGTTTGAAACTTTGGTCCCCAGTTGGCTGTCCTGACATGGGAAGTTTTAGCTTCTTTAGGAGGGGGGAGACCAGCCAGAGAAAGTAGGTCAATAGGGAGGACCTTGAAGTTTTATGCTCTGCCCACTTCCTGTTTGGCCTCTTGGTCCTTCAAGCCCTTGAGCAAGCGGCCTGGAGCTTTTTGTGTTACAGCTGTGAGTTGCTCTGGCTGTCCTGTCTTTCCTACCACTGTATCTGATACCTCAAACTGTGAAGAAAAAAAAAAACAACCAACTTTTTCTTAAGTACTTTATTGTCGGGTATCTGGCCAGAGCTAGAAGAAAATTAAACTAAAAGGCACAGCCCCTCATGCGCAAAATATTGGTCCTCACTTCATAATAGAAGTCCTGGTAACTCAGGGTAACACATGAGAAGCCATTTGTTTAATGATAAGCAAAGCTGAACATCAGCCTAGAATGGACCTGTGCACTGAGTGCAGAAGTTTTAAGCCCCGTGACTCTTCCTCATCTGTGCCTGCTGTTCCCCTTCTTTACACCAGTCTTTTCCTCAACCAAAACCCTGCATGGGTTCATCTCTGTGCCTTATATTCTGTTTATTTTAAAGCTTGTTTAGCAGACAAGCTTGGCTGCAGGTAATTCTATCACTCTGAACTTCCGGTTTGTATATGTGTATGTATGTGGGGTGGAGGGCAGGTGTCTCCTGTTCATTTGTTCTCGGGCCTAAGCTGGCCTGAGGCACCTTTGGAAATGTGCAGGCTTATTATCTTTCTCACATTCATCAAAATGGCCATGCCAGAGGGCCACTGAGCCCTGGCATTAAGAACCTACAGAGCTTATAGTGCATTCCTGTGATTTATATCAGTACTTCTTTAAAGAACCCTCTAGTCTAGGCCTCAATTCTCTATGAGGGAAATTCAGTGTATAGTGTGAGGAGAGAGAGAGAGAGAGAGAGAGAGAGAGAGAGAGAGAGAGATTCAGAGCATTTTCTGAACCTAGGCTTGGGTCCAGGATCCACACTGCATTTCAAACCATTCCTAACTCTGGTTCCCGGGGATTTGCCGCCCTCTTCTGGCTGTGATGGGCATTGCACTCCTGCAGTGCAATGGGGGATCATGTAAATAAAAATAAAATACCTTTTTAAAATTGCTTTTTAAAGATGTAGCTTGCCTTGGTGACTCGGTCATTCTATCATCATGGTAAAGAGGAGTCATGGGGGAAAGGCTTTCAATTGGCATTTTTTTTGCCACAGAATCAAGGAAATCTCAAGCGATGAAGTGTCAAGGGACGAGCTTCAAAGGAGGGGGGGCGTGGGCAGAAATGTCTCTAATTATGGGTCTAGAGAAGCTTGCTGGAATGATACACTATTGAACCCAGAGGACCAGACCTCATAATTCTGTGTAGACACACCTGCTTTGTAAGAAACCCCAGGTTTTCACTTGAAAACATCTTTAAATCAGGCTCACGGACAAGCATCCCTGTCCTCATTAGAACTGTCGGCCTGTGTGGACCGCGATGCCTACTCCTACTCTCAGATTCACTAGGTCCATTTCTATTCATAGTATAGCAACACACACACGTGTCCATCTGGCCACAAGAAAAAATATATATATTAAATGGAGCTAGCTTATTTTCAGCGTGACCAATTAGATGTGCAACTGTTATTAACAGGACTCACTCCAGACCCATGATCGGTAAATCTGGCCTTTCCCCTTATGAGCAACAGATGGGTTTTGCACAATGCCTCATTAACTTCTGGCTCAGCGCTGGCTGTCGCCAGCACTGAAATATAAAGTTATTTATGGATGGAGAAGGATGCATAAGTCACTGTGGGTTATTTTCTGTCTCTCTTTTCCCTTTATTTAGTTAGAGTTCTCTATTGCTTCAGATGAGCGAGTTAGAGAAGATAGCGGTGTCCCCATTGGGCAGGGAGATGGATGTCCCTTCAGCCTGGGCACTTTTCCTGATGGCCACGGATCTCTGGGGTGAAGCTGGGTTTCTTGCAAGAAATGGTAATTGGAGTATCTCCATAGAGATGACACCCATTCCTCAAACGCGCTGACAGGCCATCTTTGTGAAATCTGGCCAGCAGGGGCATACGCCAGTGCCATTTAACTGCACGTGACACGTCTGAGAAAGGAAAATAAATGGCTCCTTTGTGAGGTGCCAGGACTCTTCAGCTCTTGGCATCTCGGATGGATAGAGATTCACTCTCTGTCAGCTGGGGTGGGCAGAGAGCTGGTCAAGAAGATCGCCATGGTAGACAATCCACGAAGACCTACACGGTCAAAGGATCAAAGTCCACAAGGAGGAGGACCCAGAAAGAGCATGGGATGTAGTGGTCTCCTTTTTTGTAAGAGCTGAGAAGGATGCTCTGGGCTCTGAGCTTCCCTGGGAAATTCATAAGATATTGTCTACCCCGGTTTCTTCATCTATATTACACATTTTAAAAGAGAGATGTGATGATATTCATTATAGAAGTTGATATTTGCAAATCATTTGCAGTAACATCTACCACACAGCTCCAAGTTGTGCCAAGAAACTCCAGCCAGCAGCAGGTGGCCTGTTCCATCTTCCTTCTGGTTCCGATTGGCCAGGTGTAGATGTGTTCTTGCCCTGGACCCCGGGAGCAGGTGTCATGATCGGTCTAAGTCCCTTCTTAGGAGTTTTCTTTATAAATACAAGAGGAGAGAGATGGTGTGTCCTGTGTCCGGGACAAATGTGATGCTCTTGGGAACCATGTGCCCTACATTGTGTGATTTGGAAATAGTGACTCATCGATAGAAGAGGTGGATGTCACACAGAGGGGACCATGGAGAAGCATGGAGAGAAGTGAGGAGCACAGAGAGGAGAAGGGAGGAGCATGGAGAGTAGCAGGGAGAGGAACACAGAGAGAAATGAGGAGCACAGAGAGGAGCACAGAGAAGAGCACAGAGAGGAATGAGGAGCACAGAGAGGAGCAGGGAGAGGAGCACAGAGAGAAGTGAGGAGCACAGAGAGGGTGAGGAACACAGAGAGGAGCATAGTAGCCAGAGATAAACCCCTCTGCATAGTTCTAACTCTTGGTGCCATTGCTTTTGTTGTTGGTGGTGGGTAGTAGTGCTGCTGCTACTCCTGCTGCTGCTGCTACTCCTGCTGCTACTCCTGCTGCTGCTGCTACTCCTGCTGCTGCTGCTGGTGGTGCTGCTGGTGGTGGGATAGCACCTAGGGCTCTGCACAGGCTTGGCAGGCACTCTACCACACCTCCAGTCATTTGTCATTTGGATTTCTCGAGCAGCTTTCTGGCTGTGTCCCCACGGTTTCCCGAGTGAACCAAGATGTTCTTTTCGTGGCATAGGAGCAAGGTCATCATCGGGCTAGATTCGGTTTTTGACACAAAAGGAGATCAAAGTCTCCAGGGATAAAACCAGGCTTTGTTGGAAAGTACAGCTCCGTAGTTTTTACCTGTAGTCTCCCATAAAGTGTGTGTGTGTGTGTGTGTGAGATAGGACACCGTTAAGCACAGGGAAGCCTTCTCTCCTGGGGCCCCAGTGTGGCTCTGCTGAACATAGTTGTTCCCAGTTTGACTATCTGACATCTCAGCATGCACTCCTCTTTTCTCCTCCTCCTTTCTAGGGAGGGAAGCTCTTCTTCTATGGCTCACGGGAGGATCATGAAGTTGAACCTAGTTTTTTGTCCCTTGTTGCGCTGAGTGGCAGCATTTGGAGCAGACATCCCTACCAATGATGCTGATAATTATTGTTGAGATAAAAATCATAAGATATCAAAGGAAGGTTTGATCTGTGTCTATGGAGCTGCCCCCCCTGCAACTCAACAAAATAATAAAAAAGCAAATTGGTCCTAGGTTTGAGCCAGCCTCCAGAAGCCAGGGCTTTACGGCTGCTTATCCAATGCCTTTGAACTTGACGTGGGCAGCCATTAAACCAGCTGCCAATCAACAATACATAAAATCCAATTTTGTATTTCCTCAGTTTTCTCTCCGTTAGGATTGACAATAATTAAGGTGGATTATGCTAAATGGCATCATGCAGTTAGAAACCGCAGATTTCATGTTGAAACATTTCATATGGCAGGGAAGCTGCCGGAAGGTCACAGACCTGCTTTACCTTCGGAATGGTTTTAACTGAAAAGAACACATTTCTGAAATCTCCTTACCCAAGAAACTCGCCGCTGGAATACAGAGCGACTCCTCTTGGCAATTACCTCGCATCTGATGCCAGAAGTCTGGCAGTTTTTGTCTGTTGTTGGCTTTTTAAATCAATCTCTTTTGAATATGGAGAGTTCGCCTGCATGCATTTATGCATACTACATGTGTTCCCGGTGCCTGGTGGCCAAAAGGCCAGAAGAGGGTGCCAGATCCCTGGAACTGGAGCCATAGGTGGCTACAGGCTGCCATCTTCAGGTGCTGGGAACCAAACCTGGGTCTTCTGCAAGAGCATCAGGTGCTCTTGACTGCAGAGCCATCTCTGCAGCCCCCAAGATCTGGTCCCAGCTGGGAGAATTTCATGGCTGTTTAGAAAGCAGAACTCATGAACTGACTCGGGCCGATGTTCAAAGCACATTCGAAGTCAGGGGCTCAGACAGGAGGCCTTGGTGACAGCAATGAAGAAAAAAGAGATGGGGGAGAAAAAGAACAACTGCCCATTAGCCACGGCAGTCACCATGTATCAAAGAGCAAATACTTTTTATTACACTGGAGGAGACCATAGGAAGTACCACTGGGTGGTACTTTTCTTTCCATTCTTGCTACTGCTCATCCATAAAGAAATTCTATGGCCCACCTGTATCCAAAACAACGGTCATAATGAATTCCCACTCCTGAGAGGCCCTGCCCTGTACCTAGAATGCGGAAAGGCTACACAGTGATCCTGAAGAAGAAAATTCCAGTACACAAACGGTGCATTCCCTACTCTGGAGTTTAATATTGACTGTCAATCTCACAGGATCTCAAATCCCATGGGAGACAATCCCTGGGTGTGTTTGTGAGTCCATTTCTAAGTTGAATTAGTTGAGGTGGAGAGACATCCTAGAAGGAGGAGGCACCACCCCATGTCTGGGGTCTTTGTAAAATCGTGAATCAGCAAAACTCCAGTTTTCCTCTCTCTCCCCCTCCCTCTGTCTCCTCTCCCCCTCCCTTCCTCACTCTGTCTCTCTCTGTCTGTCTGTGTCTCTTTCTCTCTGTGTGTCTCTCTCTGTCTTCTCTGTTTCTGTTGCTCCCTCTTCTTCCCCTCCCCCCCCCCCCCCCCGCTTCCCTTGCTGACTATAGGTTCAATATCGCATTGGCTGCCTACCAAGGGTGACACTGCCCACAATAGGGTGGGCCCTCAGACATCAGTCATTAATCAAGAAAATGCCCCACCCCCACCACGGACTTGCCTAAAGTCTGATCTGATAGAGGCACTTTCTCAACTGATGTTTCCTCTTCCCAGATGACCCTGGCTTCTGTCAAGTTGACAGAAAGTTCACCAGCACACACATCCCCCATGAGGAAGAAGAAAAGCATCTCAGCAAATGTTTGTTCCTGGCCCCAATCAGACACAACCCCATAGCCACAAGCTAGGGGGAAGGGGTATAAGAAAACTGGGGTGGAATGAACCATATGGTGGAATAAATTTAATAGTAATGATAAATTATCAGCAAACACAGCAATATGAGTTGGGTTCAGGTCATTTTATCTAAGGGAAGGAGGGCACAGAAGTGTACATTTTGTCTGTCTCTTTACACAGGGCAAAATGGTGATGCCAGAGATGAGCCCCGAGGCTGCTTGGGCCTGTGGGAGGAGGCAGGAAGAGAGGGAGAAGGAAGGGAGAGAGGGAGGAAGGGAGGGGGAGGGGGAGGAGCACACTGTGGAAAGGAATGAGCAAACAAGAAAACATTCTGTGTTATACTTGTGGTGGTAGGTTGCTACATGCTTTTCTTTTTTTTTTTTCAGAATTTGCAATGTAGTATACCTAAAAAAAGGGTGCATGACTTTTCCTGAAAATTATGTATTAATGGACTTTATTTTTTTTAAATGGAACACAGAGCTGGAGAAATGGTTCAGCAGTTAAGATAGTTGTTGTGGTGGTTCACAGCCATCTGTAGCTCCAGCTCTAGAGCAACTGATGCCCTCTGGTCTCTGTGGGCATGTGCACATGTGTGATACAGATGTGCACACACACATGCATACATGCACATACATGTATACATACATGCACATGCATGCATACATACATGTACACATGCACAGGTACACACATGCATATATGCATAATGTATACAAGCACACATGTACATACACATGCAGACATACACACTCATAAAAGTATTTTAAAAAATAACACAGTAAATCACTCAAACTGAGTGATTTTAAATGTCCTACTGGATCAGGCTGTTTTGGTATCCCTTCTTACTGTTGGCCTGCAGGTCTGGATCTGATACACAAGGCTCTTGCACCTTGGGCTGCAGCACTTTGGGAACACATTCTGATGAGAGAGACACAGCATGGCCAGTGTAACCTCAGCATGCTACTTCCACTGAGTCTCTGGAAATCCCTTTAACAAAGGATGGTCACATGACTCAGCTAAAGTGCTGGGTTTAATCCAGCATCAAGCAAGTCTGGCTGGTGTCCTGGTTTCCCTTTCTGTTACCATAATTAAATACCCTGACACAAGCAACCCTAAGTCAGAACAGGGTTATTTGGCTTTCAATTTCAGGTTGTAGGATTTAGCTGTGGGAAATCAAGAAGTTGAGGCAGCTAAATTCAGTCAACAGCAGAGAGGAACCTATGCATGCTTCTAATGTTGAGCTTAGTTCCTCCATTTTTATAGAGTCCAAGATTCCCTAGCACAGGGAATAGCACCACCCACAGTGGACTGTCTTCCTATGTTAATTAATGTGATCAAAGCGCACCCTCAGAGATGTGGCCACAGGCTAGCATCATCTAGACCGTCCCCCTCTAGGAGTCTCTTCTCAGGTGATGTTACATTGTGTCAAGTTGACAATTGAAACCAATCATGACAACTCTAGTGCACTGAAATTTATTTGTAAGCCTTCATTATTTCCTGAAGATTAGAAAGAAAGAAAAGTTCACATTCCCACCTTTTTAAAAATATTATCCTCACAGGTGAATACTTGTTCAGAATTTAGACTAGAAACTCCTACTATCATTTTCCGAAGTCATATAGTTTGGGCAATTTGAAACCTTTAATTCAGGTTGATTAATTTAAAATTTCACATGGATGTGTGGGTGTGTGGGTGTGTGGGTGTGTGGGTGTGTGGGTGTGTGGGTGTGTGGGTGTGTGGGTGTATGTACCCATGTACACATAAATGGAATTGTCATAGAGCCCAGAAGTCAACTTCTTTGGAACTGGAATTCCAGGCAGCTGTAAATCACTTAACATGAGTGCTGGGAGACAAACTCAGGTGTCCTGCATGAGCAGGATGTGCCCTTAACTACCGAACCAGTTCTCCACACTCCTTGCTCCCTTTTATACTGGAAACCAGGAAGCCTTGAAGCTATCTTTAGGGCTCCACCATTAGAACTGTCACCTTTTATGTGAATGGCAAGGTTTTTCTCTCTCACTCTTGTAGGATTTAAAATTGTCCCTAATCCTTTCCAATATGTCTTTCACATTAGCTGTGTACTCTGATCACAAGATTACAAAATTCATTTTGAAAATGGGCAGAAATTGAGGAGGAGGGTAGGGAAGGAAAAGGGCCAGGTGACAGGGACGGGGTTGTTGTGTGCCAACAATTTCGTTCAAATGTACTAAGCGAACTTCGAAGATTCTTGAGCTCTCCTTTCGATGATCTCTTAATCTTGTTATAAGGTTACTTACATCTGCCTCTGCTTACTTTAAAAGATAATGGAGAAGGTATATGGAATAACAGTGCTTTTTTTTGGACTCAGCAGAAGCTGGCTGGAAACTGCTTTCACTAATTGAGCACACAGGTGTGGCTTCAGCCTCCGAGGAAGTGTGTATTGTTCTAGAAATGGGACAAAGCCTGCTTCCGATTCCTCGAAGGGGCTCCACCTGCCAAACGCTGCCAGAGCTCTGAGAGCAGAGGCAGGACTCGGTTGCAGCTCAGTCGGGCTTCAAACCTGAGCAAAATGCTGGCTGTTCTTCAGCGGCTGACAGTGAGGGAGTGAGCCGCCGTCTCGGGGTTGGTTGTTAAGCAGACAGCACATCACAGTACCAGCCAGACCTTGAGGGATTTTCTGTGTCAAAGCCAAGGTTGAAGGAAGTGCAAGGATAAAGAGGATTGACTGGTCATGGAGAGATAGCTCCTGGGGCAGGGAGACATTGAAAGGGTATGTGTGACAGTCCTTCCCTGAGACAGAAGCAAAGGAGCTTTGGGGTGAATCATCACTGCTCCAGAGAACCCACACTGTACTCCCAACACACAGAACAGGGCAGACGTCACAGCTTTGTTGAATTATTTATCTCATCCTAGAGACAATGGGAAGCCACTCGACTGGAAATTATTAATAATCTTTATGGACACACGAGCCATCCCAGAGGCTGTGATGGATTTAATCAAAGATTTAAAATGTGCTGGTTTCCAGGAAACTGTGTGAAGACAAAATTCAATCAAAGCCGGGTACTGAATGACACATGGAGCTTCTCCTGAGAAACCTGCACATGGGGTGCCTGATTCTAGGGCTCATCATGGAAGTGGCAGTCCTGACTTCGCTCTTGGTGGAGAATCTGGGAATACAAGACCACCCTAGCTGCATTCCTGAAAAGAGACGATAGCACCCATGGCATAGATTGATATATCTAAATGTCTGGTCACCAGGGAGTGGGAGTACTTGCTTAATGCGTGTAGTGTCATGCAGGCAGCTATGTTTCTTGCCATGATAATAATAGAGTAAGGCTCTGAAACTATAAGGCCCCGGCTGAATGCTTTCTTTCCAAATAGTTACCTAAGCCTCAGTATCTCTTCCTAGCAATACACAGAGACCATTGGGGGAAGCCCTTCAGAAAACCAGGATCACATCATCATGATATCAAGACAAGGACAGAACCCAGGCCCTCACATATGTCAGGTAAGAGTTCCAGCACTAACCCTCTTTTTTAATTTGAATCAAGGTCTCTCCAGATGAACCTCAAACTCTCTTCCTGGTATCCAAACAGGTCTTGAACACAGAATCCTTTTACCTCAGACTCCTGGGTGCCTGGGATCACAAAGGTGCTACCAGGCCCAACATGCCACACTGAATGAAAGGTATTTTGTGTTGGTAGACAGCTGGCTAGCAGAAGCAACTAGTGATAATGCTTTTCTGGCTTCTGGCTTCTGGCTTCACACTCACCTGCCGACTGGGCAAGGCTGGAGTAAGCATTCTTGAACAGAATGCTGCCTGCAACTGTATGATAGCTTATCCAAGTGACATTCACAGAGTATCACTCTACACTGAGATGTTTTTTAAATGAATTATATGCATCTTGAAGTTAGTCAAGGGGACTTTGATTAATAAGTAATTATCTGGCATTAACTTGATAATCACAGGGCTTTGTACCCCAATGCAGAGTGAATGCCTGTTTCATTACTGAGTTGAGTTAATTGGATAAATAACAGCTTTGATACGCACAGGAAAATCATCCATGGTACCTCCTTAATCTTCACTGCAATGAGGTTCATCGGGAGCTGATAAATTACAAAACCAAGATCTCAAAAGGCTGAGGACTTTCTCATGACCCGTCCCTTCCCAGAGGAGCTGGTACTCTCACCCAACTTCATCTACTCCCCAAGTACATCTTCTTCTCAGGCATAGTTACTTCCCAGGGACTCAAGATTTTGGAAGGCTGTGGCATGTTGAGATGCATATAACATGTGATATGGTAACATGTCAGATCATGAGAATGGAGGGCACAGGGTAAAATAGACAGGCACAATTTTTACTTTATTGGTAGTGGGCAAAGCATCAAAGATTCTGCAGTGGATTACTGAGCTACTCCCAGCCATGTCTTAGAGAATGGCTATTACGAGCTAAAATGAGTTAGAGAGAAGTGGGGAAGGAAGTACAAGCAAAAATAAATGGTCAGACAAAACCAGAACAGCAGGTTGGAGAAAAATCATTAAACTTAAAATGACTGAATATAGTGAATTGCTCAGTAGAAGACTATAAGAAATTGGAAGAATATATTATTCAGAACAGCATGTCTGAGTTACTAAACAAAATAATACAGGCAAAAGCTTGTTTGTGTGGGTTCTAGGAAAAGGTCCTCAACCTCATGCCAAGATGACATGTATTGGTGTCTCCTTGGTCAAGGGTATGCATGTTTTATGTTTTCTGTATTGATCCTAATAAGGTCCCCAGTTTTCATACTTGTTTGGGAAAACACCCAAAGGGATACATACTTTTTGGGCCAGGCTAATTTTCATTTTTAACTTGACACAGCCAAGAGTCCCTTGGGAAGAGGGAGTCTCAACTGACTAATGGCCTGAATCAGACTGGCCTGCAGCCACCTCTGTAGGCACCTATCTTGCTTGTTAGGGAAGGCCTTGGCTGGCTGTCAGTTACACTGTTCTCTGGACAGGTAGTTCTGTACTGCATGAGAATGTTAGCCGAGCAACCTCAGAAAACAAGACAAGAAGGGGCAGTCCTCCAAGATCCCTGCTTCCAATATCCTCCCTTGAGTTCCTGTCCCAACTTCCTCCAGTAATGGAATGCAAGTGTACTTAATAATGTGGAGGTCTAAAGCCAAATAAATCATTCTCTCCCCAACTTGCTTTTGAGTGCACAGAAGTATCAAAGCAAACTAAAACACAGTTGTAGACTTTCCAAAGTTTAATTTTCAAGATGCTTTTTTTTATAACCAACTCATTATAATCGCTGAGCATATGCTACAGTTTTGTTCCAGCTTATTAATGAGGGAGCCAACCGGGTGATGAAACCAGTTTGTAGCTATCAATGAGGTGAGCTAAGAAGCCAGTAAAGATGCAACGAGATGCGTGTTCTATTCATTCATAAGATGGATGGACCCTCTGTGCTTGTCTTCACAAGAGAAAATAAGTGTGCAATGAAAAACATGCTCATGTAATATTTGTAAATTAAACCCAAGAAACCATCCCAGGTCCAGATTCACAATGAAACACTCTCTGGTTTCATTTTCTATAATAAAAAATAAAACCTGTCAAGATATAAGAGTATATGTCTTTATTCCTGACACTCAGGAGGCTGAGGCAGGTAGATTGCTGTGATGCTAGCCTGGTCTACATAGTAAGTTTTAGACAGACTGGGGCCACAGAGTAAGACTCTGTCTCAAAGGAGCAGGGAATATAGACATCACAAAAAGTGTTCTCTTCTATGAATCTATGAGAGAGAGATAATCCATCTCCCTTTTCTAAAATTAATGTCCTAATAAAATTACAAGTTTTATAACTTTTCATGTATGCAGATCCCTATCAATAGTAATTGTGTGAGCTGGAGACATTGCTTTATTATTAGAGTGCTGACGGAGCAAGTGAGAAGCTCCAAGTTTGATCCACAACTCTAAGTAAACTGAGCACAGGTGCACACCTGTGATCCCAGAACTCTGAAGGGGAGAGAAGGATGAGAAGCTCAAGGTCATCCTCAGCTACAGAGGGAGTTAGAGTCCAGCCTGGGCTAGAAACAATCTCAAAAATGCAAGCCAAAGTATAATAAAACCCCATATCCCCCCAAAGAATGAAGGGACCCTGATGTATGCTAGCTTAGGGCTGGGTGATACCATGGGGCAAAAAAAGTTTTTTAACACCCAAACTTCGGTTAATTATTATTATTATTATTATTATTATTATTATTATTATTATTATTATTATTATTATTATTTGTCATGAGACATACACCTTGCCTGTCTGGTAATCACAGTTTTCTGGAATTCATGTTTTCAATCTTGTTTGATCTGCATCCTTTCTGAATAGTTCCTGTGTTAGGACAGTGGCTCCTGACCAGGCTGAAAGGGAGGGTGGAGATCTGGGGAGTGTGACTTCCCCACGTCTTTCCCTTCTTCGGAATTCACAAGTGCACTGAAAGCCTCTTGCTTGTCTTGTTTTCAGGTCTGAATTCTGATCCGTGAGTCTAGATGTTTGGCAATGATTTCATTAATAAATTTCTTAAATGAATCATGCATGTAGACTCCAGTTTGTGGTCAAATACAAGCAGCCAACTTTGGATGGAAAAATGTTCAACACAAAAGAACAAAAGAACATGACTTACAGAAATACACACTATAAAGCAGTGTTTTTCTGTGAACTGTGTGTTTCAGGTTGTACCAAAATAGCTTGTCTCCGCTTTTTAATACTTATTCTCTGAATATTTTCTCCCAGGGACGCTTTCTTTGACTTCAAGTTTACATCTGTCTGTCTGTCTGTCTGTCTGTCTGTCTGTCTGTCTGTCTATCTATCTATTCATCCATCCATCAATCCATTTATCCTCTCTTGTTTAAGATTCTCTGTGTGTACCAGGCATGGTGGTGCAGCCTTTAATCTCAGCACTCCTAAAAGCAGAGGCAGGTGAATCTCTGGAGTTGAAGACCAGTCTGATCTACAAAAAGAGTTCCAGACCATCCAAGGATATATAGTTAGACTCGGATTATAAATAAGTAGATAGTATCAGTCTGTCTGTCAGTCTATCCATTCATCCATCTATCTATCTATCTATCTATCTATCTATCTATCTATCCATCTATCCATTCATCCATCTGTCATTTATCTATCCATCTATCTGCATGTGAATTGGTGATAATAAAGGAAGAGGGCCTTTATTCTTCTTTATTGTTCTTTATTAGTTTTCTTCTATGCTAATGATCTTTTCAAGAAGAACCATTCAGATGTGATGCACTCACCTATAATCTTTTACTTAAATTTCAAATGCTATCCCCTTTCCTGGTTTCCCCTATGGAATCCCCCATCCCTCCCCCACACCTGCCTCTGTGACAGTGTTCCCCTGCCCACCTTCTCCTCCCATCTAGCTGCCTTGGCATTCCCCTACACTGGGACATGGAGCCTTCACAGGGCTGAGGGCCTCTCCTCTCCTTCATGCTCAATAAAGCCATCCTCTGCTACATATGTGGCTGAAGTCATGGGTCTCTCTAAGTGTACCCTTTGGTTGGTAGTTTAGACTCTGGGAGCTCTAGGGGTTGAGTTGGTTGATGTTGTTGTTTATCCTATGGGGTTCAAAACCCCTTCAGCTCCTTCAGTCTTTTTCCTCCATTGGGGACCCTGTTTTCAGTTCAATGGTTGATTGAAAGCATCTGACTCTGTATTTCTCAAGCTCTGGCAGAGACTCGCAGCTATATCAGGCTCCTGTCAGCATGCACTTCTCAGCATCCACAGTATTTTCTGGGTTTGGTGATTATATGAGATGGATCCCTGGGTAAGGCCATCTCTAGATGATCTTTCCTTCAATCTCTGCTGCACATACTGTCACTGTATTTTCTCCTGTGAACATTTTGTTTCCCCTTTTAGGAAGGACTGAAATATCCACTCTTTGGCCTTCCAACTTTTGAGATTCATGTGGTCTGTGGATTGTGGTCTTGGGCATTTGGAACATTTGGGCGAATATCCACTTATCAGTGAGTACATACCATGTGTGTTCTTTTGTGATTAGGTTACCTCACTCAGGATATTTTCTAGTTCCATTCATTTGCCTAAGAATTTTATAAAGTCACTGTTTTTAATAGCTGAGTAGTACTCCATTGTGTAAATGTACCACATTTTTCACATCCATTTCTCTGTTGAAGGACATCTAGGTTCTTTCCAGCTTCTGACTATTATAAATAAGGCTGCTATGAACATAGTGGAGCATGTGTCCTTGTTATATGTTGGGGCATCTTTTGGGTGTATGCCCAGGAGTGGTAGAAGGAACATGACCCAATTCATTCTATGAAGCCACAATTACATTTATACCTAAACCACACAAAGAAACAACAAAGAAAACTTCAGACCAATGTCTCTCATGAACATTGATACAAAAATACTCAATAAAATTCTCGCAAACCAAATCCAAGAACACCTCAAAATGATTGTCCATCACAATCAAGTAGGCTTCATCCCAGGGATGCAGGGATGGTTCAATATATGGAAATCCATCAACATAAGCTAGTATATAAACAAACTCAAAGGAAAAACCCCACATGATCATCTCATTGGATGCTGAGAAAGCATTTGACAAAATTTAATACCTCTTTATGTTAAAAGTCTTAGCAAGATCAGGAATTCAAGGCCCAAACCTAAACAAAGTAAAAGCAATATGCAGCAAACAAGTAGCCAATATCAAACTAAATGAAGAGAAACTTAAAGCAATCCCATTAAAATCAGGGACTAGACAAGGCTGCCCACTCTCTCCCTCCCTATTCAATATAGTACTTGAAGTCCTAGCCAGAGTAATTAGACAACAAAAGGAGGTCAAAGGGATATGAATTAGAAAGGAAGAAGTCAAAATATCACTATTTGCAGATAATATGATAGTATACTTATGTGGCCCCCAAAATTCCACCAGAGAACTCATAAACCTAATAAACAACTTCAGTAAAGTGGCTGGATATAAAATTAACTCAAACAAATAGTCTTGCACTACTCAAAGGATAAACAGGCCAAGAAAGACATTAGGGAAACTACACCCTTCACAATAGTCACAAACAATGTAAAATACCTTGGTGTGACTCAAGCCAAGCAAGTGAAAGATCGTATGACAAGAACTTCAAGTCTTTGAAGAAAAAAATTGAAGATATCAGAAGATGAAAAGATCTCTCATGCTCATGGATTGGCAAGATTAAAGTAGTAAAAATAGCCATCTTGCCCAAAGCAATCTATTGATTCAATGCAATCCCCATCAAAATTCCAACTCAATTCTTTATAGAGTTAGAAAGAACAATTTGCAAATTCATTTTGAATAACAAAAAACCCAGGATAGTGAATACTATTTTCAACAGTAAAAGGACTTTTGGAGGAATCCCCAACCTCAAGCTATATTACAGAGCAATAGAGATTAAAAACTGCATGGTACTGGTACAGAGACAAGCAGGTAGATCAATGGAATAGACTTCAAGACCCAGAAATAAACCCACACACCTATGGTCAATTGATCTTTGACAAAGGAGCTAAAAACATTTAGTGGAAAAAAACCAGCATTTTTCACAAATGATGCTGGTTCAACTGGCATTCAACATGTAGAAGAATGCAAATTGATCTATTCTTATTTCCTTGTACAAAGTTCAAGTCCATGTGGATCAAGGACCTCCACATAAAACCTGATACACTGAAACTAATAGAAAAGAAAGTGGAAAAGAGCCTTGAACACATGGGCACTGGGGAAATTTTCCTGAACAGAGCACCAAGATATTATGCTCTATGATCAAGAATCAACAAATAGGACCTCATAAAATTGCAAAGCTTTTTCAAGGCAAAAATCATTGTCAACAGGACAAAATGCAGCCAACAGATTGGGAAAAGATATTTACCAATCCTACATCCAATAGAGGGCTAATATCCAATATATACAAAGTACTCAAGAAGTTAGACTCCAGAGAATCAAATAACCCTATTTAAAAATAGAGTGCAGAGCTAAACAAAGAATTCTCAACTTAGGAAACCTGAATGGCCAAGAAGCACCTAAAGGAATGTTCAACATCCTTAATCATCAGGGAAATGCAAATCAAAACAACCTCATACTAGTCAGAATGGCTAAGATTAAAAACTCAGGTGACACCAGATGCTGAGGAGAATGTGGAGAAAGAGGAGCACTCCTCCATTGTTGGTGGGATTGCAAGCTGATACAACCTCTCTGGAAATCAGTCTGACGTTTTCTAAAAAAAAAATGGACATAGTACTTCCCCAGGACCTGATTGTTTTCTTTATTTTGACACTAGTCCATTATATGTGAAGGTCTTTCTGCCTCCTCCTCCAAGTGCTGAGATCACAGATCTGATTCACTACTACACCACACTGGATTGTTGTGTTCCTTAGAGAGGCCTCCCTGGAAAAGATCCCCACTGTGTCCAAAGCCTTGATGACAATGGCTGTCCTGATGTTTCTGTCCTCATAGCTTTGCTCCAAACCTTGCATTTTTAGGCAAGAAAGCTGGCTCTTGGTTGGCTGTTTACTTTGGGTTTTTTTGTTATTGTTGTTTTGTTTTTCCCCGAAGCAACAGGAGGCTAGTTTACTCAAGGTCAAGTCTCATTAATGAAGGTGAACCTATATAATTAACCCGTAGAACGGAGAACAAACACATTTGTTTAAAAGTTGAGTTTTTGCTACAAGAGAAGCCAGATTCCTTAGTTCACTGGTCTCCCTCCCTCTGGGCTCAAATAACCTTGGCTGCCAGAAAGGGGTTTCATAACCTGTGAAGTAAGCAAGAGATACTGACACTGGGATTCAAGGGCCTGATTGCTACGGTTGACAATTCTATGTCAATTTGATATGAGCTAAAGTCATTTGAGAGGAGAGAATCTTAATTAAGAAAATACCTTCCTGGATAAGTAAATAAAATAAAATAATATTAAATAACCAGTGTTTTACATTAAAAAAAGAAAGAAAAAGAAAATGCCTTCATAAGATCAGGCTACAGGCAAGCCTGTAGTGCATTTTCTTAGTGATTTTGATAGGCGAGGAGCCAGCCCATTGTAGGTAGTGCCACTCCTGGTCCTGGGTTCTAGAAGCAAGCAGGTTGAGTAAGTCATGATGAGCAAGCCAGTAAGCAGTGCCCTCCATAGTCTCTGCATCAGCTTCTGCTTCCAGGCTCCTCCCCTGCTTGCTGAGTCCTTGTCCTAACTTCCTCTGATAACCAGCATTGATGTGGGAGCTCAATACGATAAGCATTTTCTTCCCCAGTTTGCTTTTGGTTTTGGAGTTCCATCACAGCAACAATAAACCTAATGAAGAACAGAAATCGGTACCAGGATAAAGGCACGGCAGATTTTACCATGTTATTTTGCAGAGGATTGTGAAAGACTTTGAAAATTTGGACTAGAAAACTCACTGGGTGTTGAGAGCTCAGTGGGCTGTTCTGTAGGAGCTTGGATGGTCAGAGGATTGAAAGAAGGGCAGACCTGGCTTGTAAGGTTTCAGAGGAAAGCAAAGACTCTACAGGATGCTTTAAGTTAAAAGTCAATGCTTCCTAGTCAACCAGGACTGAAGAATTGACTAAGATTAACAAGAGACCAGAACTGTGGTAGTTTTAAAATGCTTGGCCCAGGAAGTAGCACTATAAGGAAGTATGGCCTTGTAGGAGGAAGTATGTCACTTTGATAGTAGGCTTTGAGGCCTGTAGAATTCTCCTGCCTGCCTTTGGATCAAGATGTAGAATTCTCTCAGCTCCTCCAGCCCCACATCTGCCAGACACTGCCATGCTCCTGCCCAGATGACAATGGACTGAACCTCAGAACCTGTAAGTCAGCCCCAATTAAATGCCCTTATAAGAGTTGCCTTGGTCATGGTGTCTGTTCATAGCAGTAAAACCCTACGATAAGAGCCACTAAAGTAAAACCTTTGCTTTACTGGGAAAAAAGATTCTGGTCAGCTGTAGTTGAGAAATTAGTGATGCTCGAGACCAGCACCGCCAAGGTGAAATCTTCTGGGAAGTGTTTCCTCCAATTCCACACACAGAAGCTTGATTCCAGATGTAGTCAACATTGTACCTTAGACTAGATGCCAAACTTAGTTGTGTAAAAGTCTCCCAGGTGATACTGGTTTTAAATGCTTGAAGGGGTCAGACTGAGGCTTGGCACTGTAAAAGACCAGGATAGACCATCAAAGATGGTATAGCTTCATAACAGTTGAAGCCTAGAATTGAAGATGTCATGGAGATAAGTTGAGGCTTGGTATTGTGAAGAGAACCAAGGAGAGGCTGTTGGTCAAAGTGCAGCCCAGTTGCAGCATTTTGGGAAAAGGCCACCAAGAACAGCAGTGGGGTACAGCCAGCTGCAACCTAGAAGAAAAGCTGTGTGTGCTGCAAAGGCAGAGCTGGAGAAGTGACCACAGATGTTAATGTGTGATCTTGGGAATGAATAAAAAATGAAAGGTTGTGGCTTAGTCATGATGTGGTTATGTGTCAGGCTGACAAGGGATCAGTTGTACTGAATAGTTGTTTTGTTTTATTCCCTTTACACTCTGATCAGTCTCACCTTCTCCATCGCCTCTCCCTCACCCTCTCCCCTTCTCCACAGAGAAAGAGAAGACCCCTTGGTTACCAGCCTGCCCTGGGGCATCAAGTAGCAGAAGGAATAAGCACACCCTTTCCCATTGAGATCTGAGCACTCAGTCCAGCTAGGGAACAGGATCCAGTGGCAGGCAACAGAGTCAGAGACAGCCCCTACCATTCCAGTTGTTCAGGACCCACATGAAGACCAAGCTGCACATCTGCTACAAATGAGCAGGAGGCCTAGGTCCAGCCCCTGCATGCTCTTTAGTTTCGGTTCAGTCTCTGTGAGGCCTCATGGACCCAGGTTAGTTGACTCCATAGGTCTTCTTGTGGTGTCTTTGAATCCTCCAGCCCCCTCGTTCCCTCCCACCACTCTTCCACAAGTTACCATGAGCTCCATCTAATGTTTGGCTGTGGGTCTCTGCATCTCTTTCCATCAGCTGCAGGATAAAGCCTCCCAGAAGACAGTTAGTTATGTTAGGCTCCTGTCTATAAGCATAGTAGAGTATCATTAATAGTGTCAGGGTTTGGTTTTCTTCAATGGCGTGGGTCTCAAGTTAGGCCAGTCATTGGTTGGCTATTCCCTCAGTCTCTGCTCCATCTTTATCTCCACACATCTTGTAGGCAGGGCAGATTTTGAGTCAAAGGTTTTGTGGTAGGTTGCCTAGTTTTATTCCAACTTGACACAAGCTAAAGTCATCCAAGAGGAGGGAACGTTGATTTAGAAAATGCCTCTATAAGATCAGGCTGTAGGCAAGCCTGTAGGGCATTTTCTTAATTAGTTATTGATGATGAGGAGTCGGTCCAGCCCACTGCGGGTGATGTCATCCCTGGTCTGGTGCGGGTCCAGCCCACTGTGGGTGATATCATCCCTGGTCTGGTGGTTCTGGGTTCTATAAGAAAGCAGGCTTAGCAAGCCAGTAAGCAGCACTCCTCCATGGCCTCTGAGTCAGCTCCTGTCTCCAGGTTCCTGCCCTGTTTGAGTCCCTGCCCTGTCTTCCTTCAATGATGAACTATGATGTGCAAGTTTAAATCAATTTAGCCCTTTCCTCCCCAGTTTTCCTTTGTCCATGGTGTTTCATTATAACAAAAGTAAACCTGACTAAGAAACTAAGCTTATCTCACACTGGCTAGGAAGGCTGTGGCCGCCTACCAAGGAATACCACCTCCTCCCCATTATAACACTGTTTAGTGAACCGTGTGTGGCTTCCTATCTATGCTTTTAAATTTTTTAATCTATTTCCTGTGATGGTTGGTATATGCTTGGCTGGGGAGAAGCACTATTAGGAGCTGTGGCCTTGTTGGAGTGGGTGTGTCACTGTGGGTGTGGGCTTTAAGACCCTTCTCCTAGCCTCCCAGAAGCCAGTATTCTGCTAGCAGCCTTCAGATGACAATGGAGAACTCTCAGCTCCTCCTGCACCATGCCTGCCTGAACAATGCTTTGCTTCCACCTTGATGATAATGGACTGAACCTCTGACCCTGTAAGCCAGCCCCAATTAAATGCTGTCCTTTTAAGAGTTGACTTGGTCACGGTGTCTGTTCACAGCAGTGAAACCCTAATGGAGACACTTCCAATTTATAAAGCCTCTTCTTTTTATATAGATACAGTACTTCCTATGAGGGATGATGACACTCCTATCTCTTTAATATAATTTTACACCCTTTTATTCTGACCCAGCAAACCTGGCATTTAAGATAGTGGACTTCCTTCCTTCCTTCCTTCCTTCCTTCCTTCCTTCCTTCCTTCCTTCCTTCCTTCCTTCCTTCCTTCCTTTCATACCATTGCAAGAATTACAGCCTTCCATTTCCCGGTGCACATACAATTCCCACGCTCATCGAGTCAACAGGCCTGGATACGTCCACATATGCTTATAATCTTAGCACTCCAGGGACATAGGAAAGAGAATTGGGGGTTCAAGGCCATGCTCAGCTACACCTTAGGTTTGAGATCAGCCTGACTGTAAATAATAAAAGGGGCTGAGGAGACAGTTCAGTCAATAAAGCACCTGACTTGCAATCTCATGGATCTAAGTGTGATCTTCAAACCCATGTTAAAACGCCTAATAATTTGGGAAAGAAGACTTACTTCTCCTTCCCCCATACTGTAGGATGCTACTTTGCCTGACGGATGGCATCTTTTGCTGTTCACAATCTTTTCAATTCCCTAGGATCCCATATCTTTCTTGTTGTTCTCCCTGCCCATACTATCTCTGTTCTGGTCAGGAAACCTGTGCTGGTGAGTTCCAAGGCTCTTTCTCCTGTCAGGTTTGGTGTAATCTGGTTTTATGTTAAGGCCTTTGATCCATTTGGAGTTGAATTTTGAGCAGGGGTGATAAGTACAGGTCTATCTGAATTCTCCTACATGCAGTTGTCTGATTTGACCAGAGCCATTTGTCGACGATGCTGTCTTTTTCCCAGTATGTATTTCCGGTTTCTCTAGAAAAACTCAGATGCTCAGATTCTGTCATTTTATTTTGGAGCTTGAGCAGAATGACAGCAAATATTTTTGCACTTCACATTGCACACACACACACACACACACACACACACACACACAAACATCCCCTTGCTTGCTCTCTTCTCCCCACTCTCGACTCTACCATTACGGTTAATAAAATACCAGAAGCCTTTTTGAGAAAAGATGATCTTAAGTGTCAAGATACAATCCTAGCAAAGGCCAGAAGAGTCTGGAAGGAACTTGCCTTTATCCACATTTACCAAGATTGCAAAATTGTCCCAAGACTCCCAAGAGCAGCCTCTCTGGAGAGCGTTCTGTGCTGTCAATTTCCTGTCTGGTAAGAGTGCATTCAGGTAGCCCTTTAGCAAGAGGCTGCATGTTAGCTTTGGTCCCTTCAGGACTGAGAAAGGAAAGTTATCCAGGTCACTCTTTCTGAAGATTAAAACTAGTTAGGGTCGTGCAGAGGTGATGGTTCAAGTTGACATTGAATTGGCTTTTCCTCATTGTGTTGAGAGGACAAATGCCGGCTAGGCTAGGGTGCTTCTTCTGCTGGCTTCTGTCACAGCAAGAGACAGAGCGAGTTTTACTCCTCTGTCAATCCAGCAGTTCCTGGCAATTTCTCCAAACCTCTACAAGAATAATTCAGCATCAAATGTGTTGAATATTTTCCAGTGGATTCATCAGAATTCTTAGACATCTTTTTAGATCTTGTAAGATTGAGAGATTTGTTTCATTTTGTTTTTATTTTTTATTCATGGCCATGTTGGCTTTATTTGAGAGATACAGGTTCAACACATTCAAATCAATAACTGTTACCCATCACAACATATATTCGGAAATCACACCATCTCTCCATAATAAAAGTCCTGCAGAAGTTATGAGTAGAAGGAATGTACTTCGATAAAGGAGAATATGTTTATAGGATTTTTTAAAGCTTTGATTACATTGATTTTTCTGCATATACATAGGCGGAGGAGCATTTGTGTGGGGATACATTCATATATGTGCAAATGTACATACAGAAGTTAGAAATCAAAGGTGCTATTCCTTTTAAACCATCTATCTCATTTTATGAGACAGGGTCTCAGTGACATGGAACTTGCCACAAGCTGCCTGACCAGCAGGTCAGAGATCCATCTGTGTTTTCCTCATCGGGGTTATCAAAGCCTGCTTTTTAAAAAGATTTTATTTTTATTATTTTAATTATTATTACATATATTTTATTTATTTATAAATTAATTAATACAATATATTATATACTATATAATAAAATAATAATTATTTTATTATTAACATATGTGCATGTGTGCCTATGCAGAAGTGTGTGCACAGAGGAAGTATGTGCACAGTGTGCAGTGACTATGGAGGCCAGAAGAGGACATTAGACCCCTTGGAGCTGTAGTTATAGGTGCTTGTGAGACACCAGATGTAGGTACGGGGTATGAGGGTTGTCTGGAAGGCAGCAAGCACTTTTATTGATGATGGTGTTGAAGCCATCATCTCTCCTTCTGTACGCAGTTTTCTTCTGCATGGATTCGGGGAATCAGACTCACGTCAGCATAGTTTCTCCGGCAAAGGCTTTACCTAAGCTATCTCCTTAGCCCTGGTATCACTGCTTTTAAAGATGTATTTGCTGTTTGTGTTTCTATGTATATTCGCCGTTGACGAGAGTCCATGTGCACCACGCCCACTCAGGAGCCAGGGAGCCCAGAAAAGAGCTCCACATCCCGTGGAACTAGAGCTACAGGAAGTTGTGAGCAGCCACGTGGGTGCTGGAACTAAACTCATGTCCTCTGCAAGAACAGCGTGAGCCCTTAACCACTGAACCATCTCTCCAGCCCAACTCTGTTATTACTTTAAATAGTATCAAAACATTCACAGACAAGTTTTATATTATGTATTATCTCTACTTCATATATATACATATATACATATATCATATAATAATATATATCACATAATACTATATATATCATATAATAATCTGGGTTGAAGATAAATATCCTTTGCCACTTTGCCAATCACAGATGAAAAAGGAACCAGAGAACTGTAGTCTGACTACATCTCCAGTAGCTGCTGCTACTGCTGGCCCTATAAGGACCTGTCCTGCACAAAACCCACAGTGCTTGCCACAAGAAGAGTCAGTGGGGCTCCCCCTGGCAGTGCATAGCCTCTGTCCACCTTACCTGAAATGGAAATGTGGTTATGCTAATATGTCGTGTATAAGGTCGTTAGAAACTCAAATCACTTGCTGTTCCTGGTTCCAGCAATAACCCAACTTCATCTTCTCTGGCTATTATAGCTCACACAGACTCCAGTTCACTCCTGGAATCTCCTTTTCCTCTTTTGCCTTTTTGGAACTCTGCAAAGTCTTAAAATTAGCTGTTGGAAGTAGAGTCGACCGACCGGCCACTACCCTGTACATATAAGCCCTATGCGCCTCCTCCCAGAGAGAGAAGGTGAATTCTTAGAGGGATTGTATCTGCTGCTAATCATCTCCTCGGCGTTTCTGGTATTGCGCCAGCCCTTTGCGCTCAGGAAGCTGGAAGCTGATGTGAGATTAGAGACACAGAGGTCGTTTGTAGTCTTCTAGGGTTGGACTTATTCCTCCTCCATATCTCCTTCCGTTTAGAATTTCTCTTTATTGACCTTCTAGGGGCAGGATACTAAAGGCCTCCAGCCAGGCGCCGGATGAACCCCTTAGCAATCTAGACCCTATGCCCACACTAGCGGAAGTGGTCCCGCCCATCCTGCTGCCCTGGGGCTCTCTACACCCTTTTTGCTTCTCATTTTTACATCCTCCTAACAGTCTTGTTTGTTGAACCCTTTGCTAAATGTAATTTGCTCTGTCCTTTCAGGTTGGAGGCTGGCGATTGCTTTTTAATCACCCAGATGGTGGAGCTTTTGGATTTGTTTGTCACGCAAATTCAGTCACCTGGAAAGTCTGGCACCGTCCCATCTGAGCAAACTTGAGAGGGAGATATGTAACTGTTGGACAGGGCTGTGCCCTCATAGAATGGTGCAAAGGCAAATTTGGAGAGAAATGTTTTCCGTAGGCCCATGTGTTTGAACTCCTGACCCTGAGCAGCTGCCATTATTTGGGCTGATGGTGGAACCTTCAGGAGGTGGAGCCTCATGATCTACGTCACAGAGGCAGATCATGAGGCATTATAGCCAGTCTCCACTTCCTGTGTGTGGCTGTGACGTGAATTCCAGGATCGTAATCCTGCCTTCTTGTCTTCCTTACCTATGTTCATGTCTTCACCTCCTTGACAGAATGTCCCCTCTGGAACTGTAAGGCCAAAGAAATCCTCCTTCCCCTAAGATGCTTTTGTCAGGGTGTCTTAATCACAGCAACAAGAAAGTAACCAAGGCCATGCTCTACAAAGTATGTCCAAGTATAATCACGGGGGTTAGACCTATACCATACTGATCGGGAGAACCGGAATTTAGAGACACAATTCGGCCTGTAGCAAATCATGGTAATTTTTTACGTGCCCTAAAACATATCAAAAATATAAAAGAGTATTTTTTTTCTTCTTTAGAAAAAGCTACCGTGATTCAAAAATAATTTCAGGTGCATCATTCCACCCGTCTCTGTAGCTATCGGATGTATCACTAGCTTCACAAAGACGGGCATGAATGGGTTTTCGTCCAAACCTCGAAAATGGGCATTGACCGACTTGTGTTTACCATTTCAGTACTTGGGAGACTGGGGCAAATGAAACTGTCAGAGATGGTGTTGACTCTGTGTGAGTCACAGGCCAGCCAGAGCTGCTTATTAAACCCTGCCTCGGTCATGGGAAGACTGTATCAGGATTAAGTAGGGATGAGGAGAGGAGAGAAGGTAAAAGAAGAAATACAAGAAGGGACAGCTAACTCTAAAAGCCACTTGGAGGATCAGATGGAAACCCAGTTCCATAGAAGCTTCTTAAAATATATACATAAAAGAAAGAAATGTAAATGAAGCCACCAAATGATGGGGGTTGGGGAGACAAAGCCCCAAGGAGACATCATTTGCCACCAAGTGAAATCCCAGTGCTAGGGATGTTTAGACCTAACTAAGTTGTTGCTCGAAGGGATCCATGAAAACCTGAAAACGGCTCGGGCTATTGCCTAGGCTATTGGTTGCTCCCCACAACTTGATAGTGAGGCCATTTTGCAGAAGACAGCCCTTACATGTCTCATTGAATGCAAAGAAATTGAGTTGGTGCATACCTAGAAATCTCACCCCTGCAGACAAGTATTCATGGTGCTTGAAGGTACTCTGCATGCTCCCAGAGGAGAGAGGCAGCCATCGACCCGGGTGCAAGCCTTGTGAGTTACAGTGGTGACTTTTCTGCATGCTATGCTGGTACAATGCACAGACATTGTAGGAAAAACAATAACTCTAGGATTGGACTTAAGACCCGGTCCATGAGATGGAACCCATGCCTGACACTGCTCAGGTGGCCAAAACCCTGAGAATAAACAGCCCAGCGATCTACAAGAAAACCAAATACCATTGTTCTGCTAAAGGAATATAGCAATACGATAACTCCTAGTGGCATTCTGCTATACTTATAGATCAGTGACTCAGATGTCATTAGAGATGCTTCCTCTCACAGAGATTAGGAAATAACACAGAGACAACTGGACAGTGTGCCGGGAGTGGGAGACTCTGGAACACTTAGTCTTAATGGGATGCCTTCATCAAACACTGTTCCTTGTGGTTCAGGTGGCTCTACAGAAGAGGAAGCAGAGCAGTTGTGAGGACCAGAGGGAAGGGATGACCACAAGGTAACACAATAGGACTGGTACACATCTGAACTCAGAGAGACTGCGACAGTGTAGGTCCAAGCCAGACAGGACCCCAGCACTAGAAGGAAGAAATGCACATAATCTTCCATTCCTAACTAAGAAGCTATCTCCAGTTTACAATTTGCAAAGGAAAAATTAATTTTCTCCATGGGATACTAATCATACTTGGGGGAAGACCCCATGCTTGTCAGCTGATAGCCACTGTGAAAAGAACTCAATGGTATTTTTGTAGGTTATTTTTGACTCATATTGCTTTGTGGACTGGAATTCTTCCCACTATGATCTATGTAAAAACAGATGCGCATCATGTGCCTGCAGACTCTCTTTCTCTCTCTCTCTCTCTCTCTCTCTCTCTCTCTCTCTCTCTGTCACCTCTCTCTCTCTCTCTCTCTCTCTCTCTCTCTCTCTCTCTCTCTCTCTCTCTCACACACACACACACACACACACCCCTCCATCACCACTACCACCAATAACAACAACCAAAAAAGAAAATGAAGTTGCGTATAATTTACATTTTAATTAAACAGTTTAAATGCTGAGTAATGTGATACTTTACCTTAATGTGATCCTTAATCTTTTACAGAGGTACTAGTTTTCTAAATATTAAGAAATCACCTATATAGTACAGCCTAAACATCCCTGCCTAAAGACTTCTAATTCCTATGAATACCATACTTGAGAGACTCTAAGCCAGACAAAAATGAATCAAACTCTCTGTGTGCATGTAATCATCTTAAATGAAGGGATGGGAAATTGTGAACTATAATGAGTTACTGGCATGCTATTTGTATTTGTTAATTTATTTTAGAAAAACAGTTGGTTGTACTTATTTTTTTCATCCCAACACTACATGCACTTAGTTAGTGGGGGTGGGGGATACGTTGGTTCTCTCCTTCCACCATTTTGATTCTATCATTGACCAACAAGTCATCAATGGCTGGAAGTGACTTTACCTTATGGGGCCATGTAATTGGGCCTGTGTTGATTCGGAAGTAATGGGTATAACTCCATCTGCTGACCAGTAAAGTCATCATGTATGTTCAATAAAATGTGTTTAATTTAAAAGTCAATGTTGCTTAATCAGAGTCACAAGTATAAAGCGATACAAGATTGGACAGAAGAGAGATAAGTGAGAAAAGGTCGAGGAGCGGAAGTAGAGTCAGGAGGAGGAAAGGAGATTGGGGAAAGGCATCATGATGGAGTTGGAGGAGGAGGATCTAGATCCAGGTGGACTTAATTGGCAATAGGTAGATATGAATATTTTAAGGGAGTCGTCAGTCTATAGGTCTTTTTATCTCACATAGAAGGACAGTTTGTATCTTTGTGCACTCGATGTAATTTTATTGTGTAGAGGGTTTGTGGATTGAGAATTTAATATATAAACCTACTTGAAAAGCTTCCAAGCTTTGGAGTCAGGTTTGTGTTGGGCAATGGATCATGACAAGGTGGTCGTATCCACCAGGGACAGAAGCAACAGGGGCGGTGGAGTGAACTGCGCCTGAGTTCGTAGAGGCGCCTGGAGTGCTGAGTGGATGGGGACCGAATGTATGTACTTGGCTCCACACTGGAGCAGCATCCAAGGAATGAGACCACGGGGGTCCAATAAAAGGTTAAGCCATCATTTTTATATTTACCATAACAAGGAAGACCAGCCTATTTGATATTCTGTGAAGGAGAGGCGTGGCCCTCTCTTAGGCCTAGGTATTGCTCTAATGAGGTTTACAAAGTTAAGCTCTACATGTGTTTTTTTTTTTTTTTTTAAATCTATTCTTTTTTTCAATTTTGTTGAATATTCATTGTATTTACATTTCAAATGTTATAACTTCCCCCCTTCCGTCCTCCTCCTCAACTTGCTTCCAGGAAGGTGCAATCACCCTTCCAGCTCAGTGCCTTGGCTGGTTGATGATGTTGTTCTTCCCATGAAATTGCAAACCTTTCAGCTCTTTCAGTCCTTTCTCTAGCTCTTTCATTGGGGTCCCCATGTTCAGCCTAATGTTTAGCTGCAAACATCCTCATCTGTATCTATATGACTCTGGCAGAGCCTCTGAAGAAACATTCATATCTGGTTCTGACCAGTAAACACTTCTTGGCATCAGCAATATTGCTTGGGTTTCATAAGTTAAGCGAGGTGATTCGGTTATACCACACGAAACAGAACCACACTCAGATGCAATACAGCACTTGCAAACCTAGAGTCAGTATTTTTCAAGCCTCCCACATATTATTGTTGTAAAAAATCTAGTATAAAAATATTATGAAACTATTAAAACTCTGGATTGTTTTTTCACTTTACATAAATTTCTTGTCTGGATTTTTTTTTCTTTCTGTAGCTCACAACAGAATTAGACCTCAATATGCCTTCTGGGTTATTCTTCATGAATATTAGTTTGGTGGTGCCTGTGTGTCTATGTGGGGCATAAAAAAACCACCCATTCTTTAATCTAGAATCCAACTCACATGGTTTTTAATCAGTTTCCCTGCACATTCACCGCTCTCTGATGGGCTGTATGTGTCTTCCTGTCCAAGTTCTGGGGAACTTTTCCTATTACTGGTAAATAACTGAACTCTCTCACACCACGGATAATCTGTCAGTGCCTGTGGCTGCTGTTCTCACCTGTTTACTCATCTCTGACCTTTATGCTAGAGTGACATCTTAATGGACATTAGAATTCCTGAGTCACCACATGATTTTCTTTTGGAATCCAGGAACTTCAGCTTTCCCATTCTAGCTTTGAGTTTTGATGAGAAAAGCTCACAGCTTGGCAAGGTACCTCCACCCCCTCTGCTGTCTGAGTCCCATTTGACCAATCAAATTTCAAAGCCTGACCAGGATATGCCTAAATGTCACTCTGAAGATATGTTTTTTTTTTTTCTATTAAGATAAATTGTGTTTTTTTAAATGCCTCTCTGTATCACTTCTGATTTTTAACCTTTCACAGAATCATCCAGGTACAGAATTTGCCTGGTACTGTAACTTATTTTATTTAATATTTGCCTTCTGTCTTACATAATACTTTCTTCCTGAATTGGTCTGCTCTAGCAGTTTTCAACTTGTGACTTGTGACCCCCTCCAGGGGTCACATCAGATATCCTGCACGGCAGATATTTACCTTGCGATTCTTACCAGAAGCAAAACCGGAGTAGCAATGAAATCATTGTATGGTTGGGGTCACCACAGCACGAGGAACTGTATTTGGGAAGCCCACAGAACCACCTTAGCTTCTCTGACAACCATGCTCTTTTCCCATGTAACTATCACACACTTTTCTCACGCTGGTAATACCTTTGCCAGTTAGGTTGTATGTGAGTCTTGCTGTCTGACTGACTGTGTCTACAGTGAAATATCTTTCCCTGCAGCCTGTCATCTCAGTTTTTTAATCCCCACCCCCACTTAGAATCTAAATGTCTGCTGAAGTCACGCTCTCTGTTCGCTGATGCAGCCAAGCTCCTGGCATTGGTTCAGTTTGTCTTCTCAAAGAGATTCTTTTCCTCTCCGTTCCTTCCCAGGTATCAAATCTCTCGGCATGCCAGGTGGCAGCATGCCTGACTCTCACAGCTCTTATTCTTGGGACACATGTCGTGTTCTCTGAGACATGAACAAGCATGTCTGCACCTGCCCACTCATTTGCACATTCAATAATGCCCTTTATTGTGAACCAGTGATCACAAAGAAAGGGTATTCCCTGGAGATCTCTGGGGTACAAGAAAATGATCAGGCATTCGGATGTGCTGCGAGGATCTTGTTTGTAGCCAAGTGAGACAGGAGGGTGAGCACACGGGAGACCCACTGTTTGCACTGACTGTCTGGAATGCTGGAGCGGACAATGTGGTGGGGCTGAACTCTTCATCTATGGGGGTCTGGATGCTGCTCCCAGGGACCAGTTGTAGAAGCCATATTGAGAAAAGTTGAAGTACTGGTTGTTGGGAGAAAACCACATAATTTTGGTGTCAGAAATACTGTAAAGAGTAGGTTTCCATCAAGCTAAGTGCTCAGTGCCCCTAATCCCTACACTTGGAGCACTGAGGCAGGAGAATTATAAGTTCCAGGTTAGAATAGACAACGTAGAGTTATATGATAGGAGCCTGTATCGGAGATGCAGTTTGGGAGATGGTGAAGTGGCTCGGTGGCTATAAACACTAGGCTGTGCGGTCGGAAGACCTGAGTTCAACCCTGAAGTCCATGAAAAGATGTAGGAGGAGGATGCACTCCACTACTGGTCTTGTGACCTACATACACACAGAGGTGTGTGTGCCCCATGCCTATCACACGAAGAAAGCATTTGTTGGTCAACATCTTTGAAGTGTTATTTTTGTCTGTGTATATGTGTGGTGTGTGTGCATGTGTATAGACGTTCAGGTGTGTGTGTGTGTGTAAGCACATGTGCAGATTGAGGCAATGGTGTGTCTGCATGCACATGTGCAGGGGGAGGCACAGGTTTGTGTGTGTGCACATGTGCAGGTAGAAGCTAGGTGTGTGTCTGCTGTGTACACATTTGCAGTTGAGACCAGGTGTGTGTGTGTGTGTGTGTGTGTGTGCAGATGTGCAGGTGGAGGCCAGGTGTGTGTGTGTGTGCAGATGTGCAGGTGGAGGCCAGGTGTGTGTGTGTGTGTGTGTGTGTATGTGTGTGTGTATACATGTGTGCAGGTAGAGGAACAGTTCTGTGTGTATATGTACAGGTGGAGGCCAGGTGTTTGTGTATGTGTGTGTGGGGGGGGGTGCAGATGTGCAGGTGGAGGCACATCTGGAAGTTGACATCTACTGTGGTCCTTTATTGCTCTTCACTGAGTTTGGTGAGGCAGGTTGAACTGGGAGCTCTGGGATCAGCCGGGGTAAATAGCTGGCCTGGCCCCAAGAATGGGGGTTATAAGAGGGTCACCATACCTGCTCCTAATCTGCATGGGTGCTGGACATCTGCACTTAGCTGCTCACACTTGCACGAGAGCTTCTCCACTGAACCATTTCCCCAGCCCCTGCAAATCTCCTGCTGCTGATATGGACACTGGGCTGTGTCTCCTCTTGGCTCTGGTTTTGCTCCCCCGTCACCACTTTAGTTTTGTACAGGACATTTCATTCTGTATTCATTTCATCCAGTACCTCTTTATGGGATAAGTGTCTTCCACTGGCCTAAATGCAGCATGCTCACTTAAAGCCCGCCCTTATCACGTTCTGATTCCTTCAGTTCCCTCAGAATCTCCCTTTGCCATCTACATCACACTTCCTGAGGTACCATGTTTGTCCTGATGAAACTTGCTTCAGAAACCGTGTGTCTGTTGCAAGCTGTTGACATAGTACTAGATTCAGGATTTGGGGAACCCAACCTGATTCTATACTTTGTTGCAATGAGCTCATGGACAATGACCACTAGAATCATCAGAGTCCCTCCCCCTGGTTTGCATATAGGAAGCAGATATGTAACTATAACTCCTTACTTGAAGTCTAATGGTTAAAGAGATAGAATTTTTTTATAGTACAGAATAGCGTTTATTCAGGTTATATGGGGAGTTAAGAGGGTAGTAGAGGCAGAGAGAGAGAAGAGAGAAATAAAGAAGTAGAGGAGCAGAGGCCGGCCATGACCGTGTGGAGAAAGGGGGGAGGGAATGCGGAGAGAACGGGCAAGAGGGCAGAGCAAGAGAAGAAGAGCAAAGAGCAGGAACACAAGAGCGAAGGAACAGAATTTTAACATCTGTTAGCATTTAATCTATAAATGATATAAATGTTTTCTAAATGCTCTTCTGGGGAAAAATAATCATACTCAGCAATGGTTGTGCTTGCTTCCTAGTGGTGCAGCTTTTAGGTGGTGGTATGGAGGGGACATTACACAGACCACCTGTGATCATTTGTATATGCTTAACCCAGGGAATATCATCTTTGGGTTGTGTGGCCTTGATGGAGTAGGTATATCACTGTGGGCGTGGGCTTAAGATCCTCACCCTAGCTGCCTGGAAGTCAGTCTTCCACTAGAAGCCTTCAGATGAGGATGTATCACTCTCAGCTCCTCTTGCACCATGCCTGCTTGGAAGCTGCCATGTTCTTCTTGCCTTGAAGATAATAAACTGAACCTCTGAACCTGAAAACCAGCCCCAATTAAATGCTGTCCTTAGAAGACTTGCCTTGGTCATGGTATCTGTTCACAGCAGTAAAACCCTAACTAAGACACCGCCTACAACTCTTAGCAAGCAGTTCATTTCCAGCATGTGCCCAGCAGCTTCCTGATGCTGAGGAAGTAGCAGAGTATGTACAGTGAACAGACTTTTCTCCATTTCTGTTGCTTAATGCCTTTCCTCCTTTCTCTGTGGAATGAATGATATTAGTCCACAGACTTCCAAATTTGTACCTGGGGGTGGGGAAAGCACATTTAGTTACTCATAAAGTCAAAAGCCACTTGATCCCTGCCCTAATGAATTTTAAGAGCTCACTGAAAATATACAAAGAGATAGCTCTAAATGTTCAGCCTTATTGCAAGGGCATGAAAAAAGATACGGGGAATATCCAGTGGACACATTGTAATTGCTGGTACCTTCAGCCATGCCATCTGACACTCTCTTCTGGCTTTCATGGACACCTGCAGACAGGTGGTCTACAGACATACGCATCAAACAGACACACACAAACACATTCCTACTTTATCTCTCTCATAAAATAAGAAAAGCAGAGTAGTAATGGGCTGCTTGCAACTAACCATTTCCAATGTGAAGAAGACACGGAGGCCAGCAACCATCTCTTCCTCTCCATCATCAGGATGGTCCATGTAGGCTCCATCTGCCCTTCCAGCCTCTGTTCTTGCTTTTGCTTCTCCTGTGGTCTGACTCTGGAGTTTTCAGGTAGGTCCTTATTTGCGTGTTCACATCTTTGAACCACATCTCCAGCTTCTTCAAGCTGTTTCTCTACTTCCTGGATATGCATACATTAACCTACAAACCTACCAAATATTCATTTTACCGAGCTAGGACCCTTCTTTGGGGGAAACTCCTTCTCCCCCCAACCATCTGTATGCTGACACTCTGTTTTGGGCAGGGGCTAATAAGACACCATAGGCACAGTCTCAGCAGATGACACTGACCTAACTGTAGCCCTATAGCCCTCCACCTCAGACCTTTCTACTCTGATTATCCTCAAAAGTATCTTTCTCAAAGGGGTGTCTATTCAATCACCAGATGCATAGAAAACCCACTTTTCACTGCCCCAGACCAGCTTTGTCCGCAGTCTTCAGGACAGAAGATTCTAGAATGAGAAGCAAAGAGATGAGAAGCTAAGATACAAAAGCATTCCTGGGGCCAAGCTCACTCTGATTCCTCTTGTGGTCTGACTGAAGGAAGGCTTTTTCTTATGCTATCTAAAGAAGAGTGCTTGTCACAAATGGGAGTTCAAGCCTGTCCACCCTTACCTTAAAGCCTCCTGATTTTCATGTTACCTGCTCAACAGCATTTACCTTCATGCCACCTCCCTGCAGAAGAGTGACTCTTACTGAGTAGGTTTTGTTCTCTGATTAGATTCTGTGACTTGGGGAGACGTAGCTCAACTTGAATTTAGCAAAAGGTTTTTGCATCATAACAGAAGAAATTGCAGGAAAGACTTCATAGCTGATTAATGGAAGCATTCCCTGGACAGGGGAGAGATGTGTTTAGCATAAGTTATCAGAAATTATCAGTGTCATAGGGTATGTGTTAAAGAACACAAGTCAGCAGACTAAAGTCTTGTCATCCTCCATTTCTGCAGAATTATTCAAATGACTTCACCTTACTGATATCTAGTTTGCTCTTTGTATTTCAGACAGGGAATAATAAAGTCTCTTTATCACTGAACCCAAAGTTGCAAGTCACAGGAGTTCAATTTAATCTGCATTAAACAGAAAAGTTCTTTTTAGTTTTATTCAACTAACGAACAAGAACACAGTGTTTTTTTTTTTTTTTTTTTTTTTTTTTTTTTTTTTTTGGTGCAGTTAAGTGTGGTAAGCAAGTATCTCCAGCCTTTCCCTTTCTTGTCTATCATTTTCCCACTGTGATACTTATTTCTAAGTCAGTGGCCCATTTGTGGTAGGAAGCATGGTCACCAGGAGCTCTCAACTTGGGGCTGGAAAGATAGCTTAGCAGTTAAGAGCATTGACTGCTCTCCCAGAGGTCCCAAGTTCAATTCCCAGCAACCACATGGTGGCTCACAACCATCTGTAATGGGATCTGATGCCCTCTTCTGGTGATAGCGACAGTGTACTCACATAAAATAAATAAATAACTTTAAAAACAAACAAAACAACAACAACAACAAAAAAGAAGCTCTCAACTGCTATTCAACTCATTATATAACCCACATACAAATAAACTCTCTCTCTCTCCTGTGATAAGTTTGATTCACACAGGCTAACTTTATTTCATCAGTAGTTTGGAGGAGAGTGAGTTGCTCTGATTGGTTAGCCAGCATATAGAGCTACTTCCCTTGAGCCCAGTACACTGTGAATGGGATGCTGCAGGGGGCTGGATGCTGTCTCCCCAGCATCCCCACAGCCTCACTTCTGGATCCTGTAACCGACCTCATGCATAGCAAAAGTGATAAGATCAGGAGACCTCAGTCATGTGACTTAGCATAGAAGCACTTATGTCGAGAATCAGGTGGCCTGAAAGCCAATGGCGCTATAATCAGACACTGGATGTGGCTGTGATGTGATGCTTACTTTTGCCTTCTTAGTTATAGCTGGATTTCTGAGCACAAAGCCAACAGCTGCCTTATAAATGGGAAAGGGTGCATGTCATTCTTTTTTTTTTTTTAAGCATGTTTGAAATTTCCAGGGGTTTCCTAGAAAGGGGGTTAAAAATAAGTACTGGGGAGAGGGCTCAGTGGATAGGCTCTTGCTGCTGAGTTTGAAGTTTGACCATCAACTTACAAAAGTAGTGATTTGAATACCCAGAGCTCAGCAGTCTTAGGAGATGAGAAGATGGTTTAACCATGGTGAGGGCCAGGCCAGCCCAGGCTCTTAGAGAAGTCCTGTTTCAAAAAAACAAGGCAGAGAATCTACAAAGCAGGAAACCCAACAGTTCTTTTCTGGACTCCAGATGCCCACCAGTACATAGTCCACCTACTCCACACACTAAAGGTCCCAACAGTAAGATGGGAGGCTATATACCATTGCATCATAGAGAGATACATTCTCAAAAGAGCCTAGATAAAGGCTAATAGGTCCTTCTAATCACAAGATGAAGAAAATGACACAGAGCCAGAGCTGTAGCAGAACAGTGTTAGGGGGTTGTGCACTTTCTGACCAGTGTTGGGGGGATCACACACTTCTCTCTACCTCAAAGCACTTGGAAGTACAAAAGGATGTAGTTGATGTCAAGGTAGGAATCTCATCCCCAAAGCATTGAGTCTGTGGATTCCTTTTTGCCACTAATAAACCAACTCTTGAACAACACATAAAATTTCTAGAAAATAAATTAGAACTGAGTGTCACATTTGCTTTCTCCCAGTGATATGGCTACATCACTGATGACCACCTAATAAAAATCACAATAACCGGAGGATAGTAATACCCAGGGGCTTTTAAACTCACCACCTTGGGGACCACCTTACCCTCCCCTTGCTTGCTTGTCTTCACAGAAGCTCACCTAGAGGTACTTGCCAGCTCTTGCCAAGGATAATGGTGGAGTTGGACTCACACTTTGTGCTAAGGGAAGGGTAGAGCGGTTGATATAGTTTTGCTTGCTTTGTGGTGTGCTCCAGCTTTTGTTTCTTTTGAGAATTCCATGAAGTTCAGATGTTCCTGAAGAAGTGTATTTGATATTCTTCTTAGTCACTGAGCGGCACACAGAAAGTTACTGAAGTATCCAAAGACACAGGATAAGTCTAAAGGAAAGTAAGTCATCCACAGAGGGTGGGCTCATCCTCCATGAACTTCAGGAAACCTGAAAACACACACAAAGTACTTATTCTTCCCAAGAAGGCCTAAGTCTTGTCCCTTTCTTCTTGTAAGAGCCATCAACATGGCCCATTTGTGGCATATTCCTCTTCCCAGCCAGATGATTTTTAGAATTCTAAGTGTTAAAATTTTGGCCAATGCCAGTTGTCTCTGAGAGCCAGGACCTACCCAGTTCTCATCTATCTCTACCTGTTAGACACTTAAAATGCTTCGCTCCTACTCACCTCTACTTGGTTACTTTCTCCAGTACCTATAGGAAATAAAGTGCATGTTCTAAAAGTTTAAAATATTGTGTGTGTGTGCACATGTGTGTGTGCTGTATCAGTTCCTTTTTGGTACTATTATAAAACACCGTGCCCAAACTCAGATCACAGAAGAGTTTATTTTAGCCTACCAACCATTCCCATGGTACAGTAATGACAAGGAGGCGTGGCACTAGGTGGCTGAAGCAGCAAGTTCAGAAATTACTTGTCCAATGACAAGCAGGAGACACAGAGAGAGAACTGGAAATAGGATGAGGCTGGAACTCTCAAAGCCCACCTCCAGTGACTAATGGTCTTCCTCCAACAAGTCCCTACCTCATGAAGGGTTCCCCAAACAGCGCCCACAACCAGGGACCCAATGTTTAAACTCATGAGGCCATGGAAGACATTTTTTTTTTTCAAAAGACCACAGGTAGGAAGCTGGGGAGGAAGCTCAAATGGTGAAATGCTTGCTTTGCAAACATAAGCACCCTAATCCCATCCCAGAAACCACATAAAAATGCAGGCAGGCAGACAGCACTCACTTATAATCCTCAGAAGGCAGAGTTGGCCGATCCCTGGGGTTTGGGACTAGTTATATTAGACCACTTGCCTGGTTCCAGATGAGTTAAAGGTACTGTCTTAAAATAATAAACACCTGAGGGAAAAGAGTCAAGATTATCTCGTTCTCCACATGCATGAACATGTGACCCTCCTACATGCACACATGCATACCTGAACACACACAAGCATTATTTATACATTCACACATTAAAAACACAACACTGCAAGACCTGAAATTATCGAAAGCCCCGAGGTTTTCCCAGGCTGCACCTTTTCTAATCCATCTTGGTGTTCTGTGATTACAGTGAGCACACACATGCACAATGATATTAATAGCACCATTGACAGTAAGCTCTGTCACTAAACGCGTCCCTGCCTTCCTAACCTTGTTGTAACAATGGATATCAATAGCTCTGTCAGTAACCGTGCCTTCTCACACAAAGAGCCACCACAGGCAGAATTTCTCTGTGCCAATTATTGGTTATGCGTTTCAACTCCTCCATTAGTGCTTTTTGTCAGGCTAATTATGAAAATCTCTTTCCATTTTTGTTCCAGACCGAGGATTGATCTCTGAGTACACAGATGAGTCTGCCTTTCTAATTGCATCCCTCTGCTAGAAAGAGAAGCCAGACAACTCCTGTGGTACATTTATCTGAAAAGACCTTGTCCTTGCTTACTACTTTGGGAAAGCTAAGTGTGTTCCAAACCCAAGTGGTCCAAGCATCTGGTATTTGCTTTTGTCTAAAGCAATGCTCTTATCCCTAGCAGACTTGGTAGAACCATATCAGGATCTAGCATAAGAGCCCTTGCTACTCTTCCTGGGGACCTGGATTTGTTTCCTAGGATCCTATGTCGGGACTCACAACTGCCTGTAACTCCAGATCCAATGGATTAAACATCCTCTTCTAGCCTCTAAGTATATACGCATCATCTATGCTCATACATACATAAATAGAAACAACAAAAATAAATCATTCAAAGAGTAAGCCAATAAATAGTAGTAACTCAATTAGATTGCTGGCTTAGTGTGCACAAGGCCCAGATTCTGTTCCCAAACAGAACTGCAGCAATGGTGTGGTAGTGCATGCCTGCGATCCCAGCATGCAGTGGGTGAAAGGACAAGGGTTGGGAGTTCAAGGCCCACTTTGCCTAAACTGTCTGTTTAAGGCCAACTTTATCACATAAGTCAATACTATAACACAAGAACAGCCAGGCTACATAAAAGCCTATCAGTTAAATTGGAAGCATATCAGGTCTGAGTCAGTGAATGAAAATCACTCTTGTGGGGACCTAAATTGCCCGTGATGCAAAGGACACATCGCATCTTCAGATCCTGGGATATTTATTGATACTAATGGGAAGATGCTATCACGACATGAAACACCAAAGTGGTCCATTTCTACCAAAGACAGTTGTGCTCCATATGCATCAGACATTTTTGGTTATTGCTATGGAGTAAGGAGATGCCAGCTTCATTGACCAGGGAGAGGCTAGTGATGCTAAGCACCTTCCAGGAATAAAGAATTATCTAGCTTTATGAGTCAAAAGTATTGAAGTTGGGAAGTCTTGCATGAAGGAAAGTAACTGCCATTCTTGAACTGAAACTCCAAATTCTCCAAAGAATACTCAACATGTCTTCCTTTTGGGCGGTTAGTTAGGAGCAATCCTGGTTCCTATATAACCTTTAATGCCTCTTCACTCTTCCATGCTCTTAGAGAAGGTAGAGATACCTCTGCTGTCTTTAGAGTTGCCCTTTAGTTTGCTGGCAAGGAAATTTGTTACCTCTCCAAATGCCAGCCCAAGGTATTGGAGGGCTTTTAGACTTGTGATATATTTCAGATTTTAAAATTTATATTCTCCAACCTTATTACCACCTACCCAAGCAAAAGCATATTTTATTTCAAGGGAGTAAATAGGGGAGCATATTAAGCTGAAGAGACAGCTTCGTTGATAAAGTGCTTGCTGTACAAGTATAAAAAGTTGAGTTTCAGAATCCACATAAAGTACCTGTGTATCAGTGCATACATTTATAATCCCAGTGCCTAGGAGACTGAGACAGAGAGATTCTTAGAACTCACTGTCCAGACAGCTGAGGTGAATTGGAAAGCTCAAGACTTATAAAAGACCATGTCTCACCAAATAAGGTAGATAGCCTCTGAGGAATGACACTCAAGGTTGTTCATTAACTTTCATGTTCCCATGTATACATGTGCACACACACACACACACACACACACACACACACACACACACAGACACACATACACAGACTACATTAAATGAGCAAGATATTCAGGTATTATCAGAGTGAGCATGAGGAGCTATTGTCAGGATAGGATGACATTGTCTCAAGAGTTAAAGATAACAGCGGTGTTGGGTAGAATCTGTTCTTGATTATCAACTGCCTTTTCTATTAATTCATGTATCTTCCACATACATTACAAGTAAAGATCCAAATGTCAGACTTACGTATTTAGAAATCAATGATTTGTTGGGGATTATTCACAAATGAGGCTAGAAATATCATCTATTTACCCAAGAAGTCATTACATCTCAGTTGTGGAGGGCCCCTGAGAGTCTGACAGCCTTGTGTAACTCGTATGTTCCAATGGTGGCAGCCACACACATCCTCTCTTGTGCATTCTTCCTCAACATCACTAAGATGCCACTCCCAAAACAATAAGGGACAGTTCCTTCCATCATGACTTTAGCTCTTTTCTCCAAACTGAAGAATCTCTGAAAGTAACATTTGTGACTTTATGGAGATTTCAAAAGTCACTGTGCAATCCTGTCTTTTGTCTGTTATCTGTTATCTCATGGTCTCTGACCACTGTGTTTTATGGAAACCATGTGGCCACATGGAGAGGCCACCAGATTTTATTATGACAGTTGAGTGAGTAAAATTCCAAATGATTTCAGTTCCCTAAGACTCAGGTAACCTCCAAGCCTGAGGATTTTCTAACTTTTTCCAAGTAAAAACCAAACATGTAGAGCTTCCGAAAATTATAGATTAGACTAGTGAGCAATGTAAGTGAGGTTCTGCCTTTTTGCTTTGAAACTTGGTTTTATTACATAGCCCTGTCTGATGTGGAACTCACCATCTTTCTGCCTCAGCAGTAAGTGTTAAGATTGCCACCATGTGACATCATGCTTGGCAGGTAGTTGATGTTTTGACATTAGGATGCATCTGCATTTTTACTCAGATGTATGTTAGTAGGTGACTGAAAAAAATAAAATAATAGATGGGTCAACTCAGTGAGCCCCACTCTGAAGGAATTTCTTGTGATGCTTCCTCATAAATTGTGTGTATGTATATTTGTATGTGTATGTGGTGTGTGTGTGTGTTCATGTTTATGTGAGAGGGGTTATGCATGCATGTATATGTACTTATATAGGAAGGCCAGAGGTCAACCTCAAGTGTTGTTACTGAGGAAAGTTATCCACAATATTTTTCTGAGAAAGGGTCTCTCATTGGGATCTGGAATTCACCAAAAAGGCTTGGCTGGTTAGCCACCAGGCCTTCAGGATTTTCCAGTTTCCACTCTTCCAGTCCTGGGATTGCAAAGACAAGTTTCCACTTGTGACTTTTTTATGTACACTTTTGAGATCAAACATGGGTCCCCTTGCTTGCTTGGCAAGTACTTTCCCAACTGAGTTATCTCTGCAGTTCTGTATTACAGAAGCCCTAAGGAGTTATCTCAGTGCTATGGTATTTGCTTGACCTAGGTTCAATCCCCAGGACTGAAAAAATTCAAAAAGTAATTGAACCTATTCCATAATCATAATGAAGGTCCAGACCTGCTTGTCAAATACCACAAACTTTGTAATGACCATAAGTAAGAAAAAATGACATTCTGTGTCATCCATCTTTGGTATGACACTTCTTTGGGTAAAAAGGATGGAGTAAGACAGTAAAAGATAAATCCACTGTCTATGCCTAAAGACACTAGATTTTTTTAATTCTAAAATATTTGTAGCTAAAGATTGGCAAATTCATTACTACAGAAGATTATTTTTCTTCTAGTGCTTGGTACAACCCTTCCTCTGAAACAGGACCTTTAATAACATCTAAGTCTCAGCTTCAATTAACGCCGTTTCTCCTCATTTGAGTCAGTGACAAATCACTATACGTTTGAATAAAGAAGTGGAGCCCTATGTAATTCTGACATGCCCTTCAAGACTGTCCTTGGATGCACAGTAAAGTTCCCCAGGCCCTGTTCTGGCAGTTGCTAGAGTTCTTCCTAATCACACAGCAAGCATCTTTAAGTTGGCTGACCCCCAGTGTAGCAGATCACATGCCACATAAACTCACCAACGAACTGCCTCCCGAGTGTCTCCGATTTATGGACTCTTAGCTGTGGCTTACAATGAGTTAATTACTCTTGGGAGAAAAATTCTATCTTACAGTTTAAAGTAATAACTTAAGATGCATTTGCTTAAGTGAAGTAACTCACAATAAAGCAAGATACTTTCTTCTAAGGCTCTAGTCCTTCAACATTGAAAAATGATCCCTATTCTTGGAAGCCAAGATATACACTGGGGTTTGTTTCCATGAGAAATAAGGCTACTGAAAGCAAGAGACATTTCAATAAGAGAAACAAGCTAAAGAATATAAAAGCAGAAAGGGAAGGGGAATATGTAATGATTAGCCCAGCCAGAGTAAAAAAAAACAACAAACTTAATTTAAATTAAGACAATTTTCTATTGATGTGAGAGTAGAAAAATATACCAAAGAAATAGCCTCAAGTAGAGTAACAGATTTAAGAACTGGTTTTTTGGATCACAGGAGGATAATAAATTGTTCACTAAATACACTGAGACCATATATTTTAACCAAAACAATGGAATAAGTTGGGTTTGTTTATCCTGTGTTAAGTAACTAATACTGAAAAGTCAATTCCACGTTACTTACTTACTTAAAAGTGAAGGAAAAACATTAAGGACAAGAATGTAAGGGAGAGAGTTGATGACGTCACTACAGAGAAAATCTTGAAAATGCTGCTGAAGACACAGCAGAAGGGAAACTGACAAACTCAACTGTACCAAAGACACCAGTTACTACGTAGGAGAACCACATGCGATGGGAAATGCTATCATCCAATACGTACTCCCTAACAGCAGTGAGACACTAATAAAGTCAGCAAAAGTTAGTGACAAACATGTTAGAAGTTAGTGACGCAAATGGCCAAGTCCAAATAATAGATGACCAATTAGTAATCAGAGGAATTGCCCAGGAAACACAGGAAGGTTCGTGGTTAGCATGAGAGAGCCCTGTGTGCAATCCCTAGAAACTTTGACAACTTATTTATTAGCAATTAGAAGATACAAAAAGAACATGAAAATTATATACCAAATTAAACAGCTATGTTAGTGAGAATAGAATCTAGTTTTAACAAGTATTTCAATACCGGGAGTTAATGAGGAGCATCGTATATCAATGATGGGAATGGGATGTAAATGAGGAAATCAAATGAAAGACAAATGATTAGAACCCAGTCGTTTTGAGCCTACACGGCAGTCACTCCCTCTAATGATCTTTTCTGTGTAGTTTACAAACAAGCCTACAAAAGTGAATATGAGCTTCTTGTTGCAAAGCACGAGTCAGTCTGCATTTATTACTTTTCTCATTGCTCTGACCAAAAATACCTGGCGAGAAGTAACTTAAGGGAGAAAGGTTTACTTTGGCTTACAATTTGTCCACCATGGTGGGCAAAACAGGGCGTCAGGAGTAAAGCAGCTGGTCACTTTGTATCCAAACACAGGAAGAAGAAAGCAAGCAGGAAGTGGGGCTGGGATATAAAACCTCATGACCTAACCTCAAGGGACCCAGTTTCTCTAGCAAAGCTCTGCAGCCTAAAGGTTGCATAACCTTCCCAAGCATCGCCAGCATCTGGGATCTGTTGTGTTAAATAATAAAAAACGAAAAGGCACCATGATATACTTACTAAGCTTGGCTACTCTCTGGCCCCCAGAGGTCTCACTGCCTCCATGGGCTAGCCCCATGCAGTGACCGTCTATTTCATGGCTCTCTCGCTTGCGGACTCTGCTCACATTCCCAGCATCAGTCCCCTGTGGTTATAGTCACAATTCCCATTAATTCGGTAAAATCAAAACTCCAGAGGCTTGTAGTTTATCAGTCAGATTTATATCAGTAAATGCTCACCTTACAAAACGTCCACAAAATAAAGTCAGAGTCAGTTGGTAGAAACTGCCCACCTAGATAAGACAAATTGTCTATAATTATCCACCCCTTCTAAGATATTCCTAGCTACCTGTGGCTATTTAAAGCCACATGGATCTTGGTGGTCCTTCTCTTTCTCCTTCTTTCCTTCTCCCTTCTCTCATATCTCTCCCACCTCTCAAAAACTCCATGCCTGCCCTTCTTTTCTCCTGTCCAATCACAGGCTCTAGCTTTGTCTTTTTTTTTAAAGATTTATTTATTACATATATAATGTCCTGCCTGCATGTATGCCTACACACCAGAAGGGGGAACCAGACATCATCATAGATGGTTGTGAGCCACCATGTGGTTGCTTGGAATTGAACTTAAAACCGCTGGAAGAGTAATCTGTGCTCTTAACCTCTGAGCCATCTCTCCAGCCCTCTAGCCATGTCTTTACCTGCCCTGGAGCCAGGCTATAAAACCTTGAGGTTTACCATAGTGACCCACAATACCCAGAAAGCCTCCATTTCTGAAAGGTTTCATAACTTTCCAAAGCAGCACCATTATCTGGAAGCCAAATATCCATGTGTGAGTTGGGGGTTGAAGGATCATTTCTCATTCAAATCACAGCACTGCCTAAATCTCTGTACCCTTAGTATAGTGTGTGTGTGTGTGTGTGTGTGTGTGTGTGTGTGTGTGTGTGTGTTTTCTCCCATATGGAATATTATATACCAGTGGAAAATAAAGTTATAACTGCATATGTCAGTGGAAATGTACAGCGATCCACTATTAGTTTATTATGGGTGTGAAAAAACTTCTGGATGTGGTGGGATGTGTCTTTAATTATAACATTCAGGAGGCAGAGGCCGTGGACCTCCTGAGTTCAAGCCAGCCTAAACTACATAGTGAGTTTCAGGTCAACCAGGGCTACATAGTTAGATAGTTCAGTTTAATCCAAAAAAAGAAAGAAAAAGACAAAGAATAAGAAAGAAAAGGAGCAGGAGAAGGAGGAGGTAAAGGAGGAGGAAGAAAAAAGAGAAAGAAAGGGAGGAATAACATAGTCCCCATGATCTAGTGCTTTACATTTTATAAAGAGGGGGAAGTGATTGGAGCTTTAATTCCAGCATTTGGGAAGCTAAAGTAGAAAGATGACTTATGACGTTGAGGCTACCCTGTGCTACATGGTGTTTTAGACTGTGTAAGACCCGGAGTGAGATCCTGTGATGGTTCAAATGAGAGTTGTTCCCAGTTAGTGGTGTTACTTAGGAAAGTTATGGAAGCCTCAGGAAGCAGAGCCTAGCTCGAGGAGGAAGCACATCTCTTGAGGACTTTGAGGGTTCGCAGCTTTGTCTCACTTTGGTTCATTCTCTCTGTTTGCAATCAAGATGTGATGTTACCTTGCCTCGGCAATCTGCTACCACGCCTCCCTTGCTCTCATTAAGTCTGCTCTGGAACAGGGTTCTCAACCTTCCTACTGCTGTGGCCCTTTAATGCCGTTCCTCGCTACTTATAACTGTGATTCTGCTACTGTTATGAATTGGAGTGTAAATATCCAACATGCAGGATGTCTGATGTGTGACTCCCAATGGACTCGCTACCCACAGGTTGAGAACTGCTGTATCTGAACCCACAGACCAAAACAAACTCTTTCTTCCAAAAGAGTTATGCTGTTTTATCACAGCACTGGAAAAAGTAATGAATACACACCCTGTAGGAAACAGCAACAGAACGAAATGAAAATGAATACGTTATCAAACGTCACTGTAGAAAGTTGTAACACAGAATGAGATGGTCTTAGGGGCTTATAAACAATTAGCAGACAGCAAGAGAAGGGAAAAAATAGAGTTTATTGTCATTTCCACGAGGAGGTATCAGGGCCAGGATGGAATAAACATTACCCAAGAGCTAACGGAATTCATTAGGTATTTTATTATTATTCTTTAAATCATGCAAATATGGTGTTGGTGCTTTTGTCCAAGTAAAGTATTTCAAAATACAAACTAGTGAGAGTCCTGCAAAATGAAATCACACGGGCGATTTTCCCACCTGAACATGCTGATACTGTTTTATAAATCCAGAACCTGGCTGGGGCTGACTAAATTCCATTTCTGAGCGGCACTTGGAATTAACTGCCCTCTGTGGGCAGCAAGCCTGGTCCCTGCTGGCCAAGCGATGGGCAGATGAACAGAGTTATTTTAGGAAAGCATTGCCAAGGCTTAGCGTAGGAGGTGTTCCCTGGGTTTTGCCTTTTCAGCATCACCATGTCCTACACATTCCATGGAGGACAAGCTGTCCATCAAAGCCTTTCTGTGTACACACTGGTCCGTGTCACCTTTCACATTGGTAGGAATTGCATCCTTTGCTTGCTTGTGGCCAATTAACCGGTTGCTTAGCTCTTACTCCTGCCTTTCTTATCGCTCCCTTTGTTGGACAGAACCGGATGGAATCAGAGCAGAAATTATGCTTCCATATTTATTTTCAGTCACTAAAGGCCTTCCATAAAGTCATCCATAATCCTGTTTTAGACACATCAAGGGGTCAAGAACTCAACTAAACTCTACCCTCAGACATCCTGCTCTATGCGACCACATGAAATTATCAGAACAAATAGGAAGATGCTGAACTGCCAAGACAATCCAAGTACAAAACCCTATTGTAAGGGAACATCATCGGCATGAGCTGATGTCCAGTGAATTGCATGCATAGCCTGGGTGGATTTGGAGGCATTAATGTACATATTGACTCATAGAGTCAGTACCCAAGGCAAACAGGCCACTTTCTTCGGCCCTGGAAGCCCCTATGCCTGTTTTTCAGCCTCCTCATCCTCATTCTCATCTATCACTGAACTACGTCATAATCTCCATTTTCAGGAAATAGTATAGATTCCTTTGTAGAACTTAAAAGTCTGTATAGGGGCTGGAGAGATAGCTCAGTGCTTAAGAGCACTGACTGCTCTTCCAGAGGTCCTGAGTTCAGTTCCCAGAAACACATGGTGGCTCACAACCATCTGTAATGAGATCTGATGCCCTCTTCTGGTGTGTCTGAGGACAGCTACAGTGCACTCATATAAATAAAATAAATGAATCTTTTTTTAAAGTCCATGTAATTGCATTCATTCTGTACTTGCCCTTTAGGCACCTAACCTTTAGTTTGTTTCTTTTTTAAATTAGAAGACAGGGTAATGCGTTTTGTTATGGTGGCTTTATGCATCCTTCTTTATTCCTCTTCTTGCCTCCCTCCTGTCTACCCATGATCTCATCACACTCTGAGGTCACATGCATCATTCCCAACTTTTTCTCCCCTTCATGCTTCTCTAGTTTCATGTCTTATCCCATCACACACACACACACACACACACACACACACACACACACACACACACATACACATACACATTTTTAAATGGGCCCTGTGTATGAAAGAGAACATATGGGTTCCGTCTTTGGGAGGCTGAGCTATCTCACCTATAATCATTCCTAGATCTTATTAGATCCACCATCTAGCTGAAACTTTGATGGCTTCCTTTTTCTTTATGGCTGAAAACAGCTCCACTGTAAGTATTGACCACATTTTCATTATCTATCCATCTGTTGGGCATCTAGGCTGCTCCTCTCCCTTGTTATTGTAAATAGAGCAGCACTGAACACAGTGTGCAAGCATCTGTATTAAAATACAGTATTCTGAGCTTGTGCAGAAGTGATGTACCTGAATCATATGGTAGTTCTATTACTAGCTTGCTTCCACAGTGATTTCCACAGGGCTGTACAAGTTCACACTCCCATTATTAGTAAGGGTTTTCCTTTCTCTACACCCTCACCAAAATTTATTATTTTATCTTTTCTGTCGCTATTCTGACAAGTGTAAGAAACTGTATAATTTTCTCATGGCTAAGAGCCCTGTAGACTTAAAACACATTTATTAGACACTTATGCTTCTTTTGAGAGTACCATCTCTCTCTCTCTCTCTCTCTCTCTCTCTCTCTCTCTCTCTCTCTCTCTCTCTCTCTCTCTCTCTCTCTCTCTCTCTCATACACACACACATACCACCACTGCCACCATCACCATCCCCTCACAAGGAATTTAACATTTAAAATACTATGCTCCTGAGTTCCCAAGAACAGGGAATTCTGGCAGGTGGCTCCTCCCAGTTGTCAGATATACTCAGACATATCCAATTCCAGTAATGAGTTCCTCGAAACATCACCAGACAAGCTAATAAAGCCAATTCCATGGTGACTCCCTGCAGTTCTTAAAGATACAACTTCCCTGTGGTTTTAGTAACAATTTAGGAGGGAAAGTCAGACATGAGTTATTGGTAATACTTTGGGCTCTGGGCATAAGAGTTCTGTGGTGGGTCTCTTCAGGTTATGAAATGACCAGAGTTGAGTTAAACTGATATTCTAATAGTTCTGAGAGGGTCATCAATAAGGTAAGGGTCTTGGAGTATGCACAATTTATGATTTGGTAAGCATGCTGTATGCCAGGTGATAAGACTGTTGTTATCTGATGAAGGTATATGTAATAATTTCCTAATGCAAACAGTGAAGTTATTAACTGGTTCATATCTTCCGGAGCAGCATCTTCCTGGAAGATTCCTCTAAGTCATGTTGACACTGTTATTAAACTCATCTTATACAAGTCATATTGACATAGTGTCTGTACTGATTGCCTATGCCTGCACATGAAGTCACTTAGATAAAAGAAAATTTAAATTTCTTTTGCAAGTTATATACCCCCCCTAAACACCTTAGAAAGTCAGGAAATATATCTATGTATCAGGGCATCAGAGATTGGTTTTCTTAAAGCCAGCGCAGGAAAGGAAGCAGGATGTGGGACAGTCCAGGAGGCGGGGAAGGTCATCTGGATGTACAGACAATGATGCTCACATGACAGAGAAAAATGAAGATGAGGTCTCCGTTGAGAAAATGAGTGTGTCCTGTTGTGGAGACCTCTGCATGCATAGCTAGAGTCACTACATCTCCCTTTGCCTATTTCTAATTAAGGTTTCCTGAGACCATTTCTGTTTTTTCAGATTCATAACTTGTATGTTTCCAACATAGTTCGTACCATAACAAAAGGGTTCCTTGTTTAGAGCCGGTGAGAGGTTATAATGGTTTATATATGCTTTGCCTAGGGAGTGGCACTGTTAGGAGGTGTGGCCTTGTTTGACTAAGTGTGTCACTGTGGGTGTGGGCTTTAAGACCCTAGTCCTAGCTTCCTGGACATAAGTTTTCTCTTAGAGGCCTGCAGATGAAGATGTCAACCTCTCAGCTTCTCCTTAACCATACCTGCCTGGATGCTGCCATGCTCCCACCTTGATGGTAATTGACTGAACCTCTGAACCTGTAAACCAGTCCCAGTTAAGTGTTGTCCTTATAAGAGTTGTCTTGGTCATGGTGTCTGTTCACAACAGTAAAATCCTAAATAAGACAGAGGTGGTAGAGAACCATAGCTGAGAAAACAGTGACCTAGTTACCCTACACAGCATCTCTGACAGAGAAGGCACCCAACACCGCCCTAAATTATGTCCCTCTTGCTAGATCATACCAGGCCTGCAGAAGAGATGTGGGGTGCATTGCAGTCTGGCATGCAAGGATGGTTGAATTCTTAGACTGTATGTGCGTATCACAGACTAATAGAAATATTTAAGCTCAAAGGTATATTTAGAACACAAAACTAGGGAATGTGGAAAAGAAGAGCGGGCCAATGGGAAAAGCTAAGCATCTTTGCCCCTTCACATCTATACCACAGAAGAGAAGCTTAGTGTGCATGGTTCCTGGGAGAATCTTCGCAGAGTGTTTAGCCACCTCATCCCCTCACACACCTTAATGGGAGTCAGACAGGAGCAGAACCAAGCTGCCCCTGGGTTTGTGTGTTGATGGTTTGGGTTGTTTTTTAGAGCACAGGTCTCACTGGCAAGTTTGGTTTTGATTTGCTCATTATCCCAGAGCACTGACCAGTCAAGTAATTATTCTCAGGTTTGGGAACAAAGCTAAGAGAGTTACATGGAGGATCTCGAGGAGGGGACAGAAGACTTCAAAGTCTTTGGGCACCCTACATGTTTCTCATAGAGTAAACATTTGTGGCTACACTGGTTACTGTTCTTGGGGGTAGAAAAATCACTGACTGTCCTGTAAGTTACTCTTCACCCCATAAAACCTGAAGTGAGCTGTAGCTCAAGGATTAATGCAGAAAACAGGGAACACATTTTCTTCACTCAATGCCTTAGAGGACTCTAGTGTGGGAGCACAAAGTTGGGATGTAGCTCAGTGTAACATGTTTGCCTGGTATCCATGAGGTCTTGGCTTTGATGCTCAGGACACCACAGAAATGAAACAAGACACTTGACACCCGCCAGTCGTGGTGATAACCTCCTATGTTTTGAAAACTTTTTTCTTTTATGTAACTGGGTAAAATAAGACCATTTTCATACCTATATACAATGTATTTTGAGCATGTCTACCCCACATTCCTTCTGATCTCTCTTCTCTCTCCTCTTGTGTACCTATTACTTTGTTTCTTTTCCTAGACTGCTCCATTTCTGCTTTCATGTCATTGACACATGTGGTATTTCTTGAAACTCCCATCTTGGGATCCAGAAAGGAAATAAAACACATGGCGAAAAAAAATTGGCTTTTTCTACACTAAATAGGTGGTTCTGAACTCGCCAGTGCAACACCAGCACCAACTGGCAGCAGCAGGACTTTGGCTGTGTGTACTCTTGGCCTACAGAACACATTCTTGTTTCCCATTGTGGGCTCATAGTCTCCTCACTGTCCAAGCTCAGAACAGCTGAAAGCCGGTGGTTTTCCTACTGTATGGAGGTAGGAGAGAAATGAGCAGTCGAGGTAGGGGAGGGCTAAAAGTTCTGCTTGCCAGAAAGGTGGCCATTTTCTTGAGCTCAGCAGTAGATCAAAGATACAAGATATAAGAAGCTGCTTCTGACGTCACCCTTACCTCTACTGACATCATTAAACCAACTGGCCAATCAGCTAATGGCACCAGGGGCATGTGACTAATGGCAGATCTGAGCCTCCATGGGCACTGACAAATGGCAGACACACAGTTCTGTTGTTCCTGCCTCTTTTTTTATTATTGTCATTTTAAATTCAGACATTTCTATACTATTTTCCATCCAGCCTTGAGCCAAGTTCCCCACAGCTCACCTCGTGACCACAGGAGAAAGTTCATCACCTACATGCTTAGGTGGATGCAGGCTTTCCTTGGCATGTAGCAGTTCAAATTCTTGGCTGTACCCTCTGGGAGAGATGCAGGGAAAAAGCATAAACTAAATCACCCGGTGTAAATTCACATCTAAGTTAGAAAGTCAACTCCATTCTCCTTGTAGGCAGTGTAAATATTTACAATACACACCTGTACCATACTTTACAATACACACCTGTACCATACTTTACAATACACACCTGTACCATGGTTTACAATACACACCTGTACCATGCTTTACAATACACACCTGTACCATGCTTTACAATACACACCTGTCCCGTACTTTCCCCAGGTGCACAAAACCGGGTCAGAGGAAAGTGAGGCTGCTCCAAATTTTCACGCCTCCATTCAGGAACAAAGGTGAAAGGAATTCTCTGAGGAGCAAGGAAAAACAGGGGTTCATATTGCAAGTATCTGCCTTGCCAGGCTCCCCATCTTTAAAGCTGGACTCTCCTCTCGGGTTTCAGAGGCCCATATGTCTGATTTTGAAAGGAGACTTTGTGTTGGCACAATGGGGCTACACGGTGTAGGCCTTTTATTTAAAGAACATTTAAAGTGTGATCCACTTCTCCATCGAAACGCAGTAGATTCACCGAAAAAGGGAAAATATTAATAAGATGATACATTGAAAGGGTTCAGAGTGTGGTCTAAGACACCCAAGCTTAGCACTTTAAAATATCATCTTCTTCTCTATTCTCGGGCCCCAGAATACACACACACACACACACACACACACACACACACACACACACAAAGAAGCTCACAAACCCAGGTGCATGCGCACATGTGCACACACATACATTAACACGCACACAACAGTATGGGCATGTGACACCAACAAAAATACCACCAAACTCAAGACCCCAGCAAGGAAACAGACAAATTTGAACATGGGACTTGGTCCTACCATCTACAATGGTCTGAGTCACTTGTGGTGATGTCCTGGTTCCTTATTAAGTTGTGACTTTGGACAGTTAATTTCACCAGTATGAATCTCAGAGTTTATCAGCAGAAAACAAGCTTCAAAAATCTGACCTGGAGAGGTCGGAGGTGTAGCTCAGCAAGGACTTACCCTACTGTGTGTAAAGACGGGTTTTGGTCCTACTGTGTGTAAGGGTGGGTTTCAGTTACCCAGAACCTCTCATAAGCAAACAAACCCTCTCCAGTCATCCAGGTTGTAGTAAAATATTTTTAAAATCAATGATGCATCTCATTGGCTATTATTGATTAGCATTTGGCAGATAATAAATTCTCTCTTAGAGCATTATCTTTCTCCTTTCTCCCTTTTGAGAGGATTTTGGGTAGGAGTAGATTTTATATCCTGTGTGTATCCAATGGACCGCCCAGTTTTCTACTGTTAAAGAATTTCCTTAATCGATTTTTCTGGAAGGGAGATAATGACTCCCCCAATAGCCACTCCCTCCTGGTCTTCAATTGGCTCAGCCTTCTCGAGCAGCTGCGGAAGACGGTCCTACCAAAGGCAATTTAGAAAACAGACCCACTGAAGATGATCTCTGTGCCCCGCTCTAGTTGGCTGGACAGCACATCTGGTGGAGGGGCCACAGGAATGTGTAAAAATGCTCCCGGAGGAGCCTTGTGGGCCAGTCCTCCTTGAACAACAGAGAGAAACAGCGTGAAGCCCTCTTCCCCAACACAGCACAGCCAGGCCTCTGCTCTTCTGTGGGCTACAGCCTTCCACAGCCGTCTCCTCAATGGCTCTTCTTGAACAAAAAAACTCTAGACTAGCTTTCTCCGTGGTGTGACTTGTCCAGGGAGTAAAGGATATGTTGTAAGGAGATGCTTCTTTCTGGCTGGAGAGATAGTTCTTGTCTTGTGAGCATTAGGACCTGAGTCCAATCCTTAAGCCCCGCATAAGAATGGCTGTTCATGGTGACACTCACTCATAATCCCAGGGCTGAGAAGATACAGGTAAACAGATCTCTGAGGCTGGGTGGCTAACTAGTCTGGCCGAACTACTGGAAAGTTCAAGACCCTTGAGAAACCTGGTCTCAAACAAAACAACAATCACAATAACAAGAAAAATAACCCACAAGGTGGGCAGTTCCTGAGAACACTCTAAGTTAGCTTCTAACCTACACACACACACACACACACACACACACACACTGTGTGTGTATTCCTATCCTGATACCCATCCCTCAGTGGAAAACAGTTACTCACCCTTGTGGCCTTCTCTTATGAATTTGAGCGGTGAATCCTAAGGGTTTGCCCGTTTATTCTTTACTTATCTGAATGCTAAAACCGAGGCTTGGGGGTTGGCCCAGACTGGGAACTTCGCCTAGTAAGCCAAAGCTCTGCAGACCTGAGTTTGAGCCAGGCTTTATGATTTAGGACCTACTACTCAATTGTCTTGGTATTTTCAGATCTTGCTTTCTCCATTTACAACAACCGAAGCTTGCTTGTGTTCAACTATAGTCCAGAAAACTGTCCGTGGTCTCTGATTACAAACAGCAGCCCTGCAGGCTGGCAAAGTACTTGCTTAACATATCAGTACTTGCCTAACATATCAGAAGCCTTGGATTTGAGCTTCAGAATCACCTAGAACCAGGCACGGTGCTGCGTGCCTTTAATCCTAGCACTTGGGAACTGGGAGGCCTGAGGATCAGACATACAGGATTTTCCTGGGCTGGGTAGCAAGTTCAAGATCAACATTGTAGATCTGGCTGGTGAACAGTGAGACCCAAATAGTTGAAATGTTTGTAACATCCTTCCTGGTTTTCATTATGACATCTATAAATTATGCTATATGATCCCAGCCTGGAATGTTGACTTTTATTACCATGCACTGCCCCTTTCATATATATCCAAACAGCTGTAAGTGTCAAAGTTTTCGGGTAGTCCTTTCTCTAGGACAGAACTGTGGGTAAGCAGTAAGATGTGCTATAAATCCTTGGGGTTTATATTTATTGGAAGCCTGTTGGGCTATTCCAAGAGACCCTGTGATTTCCTGTGGAGGAGAGGTGGATTTTCTGTTTCTATACAAAACGGAAGACGCCTTGTAATTATGTTGGCATGGACCTGCAGCGCCACCTGTTGGCCGATGTCTTGATAATCACCACTCACAGGAAAAGTATCAGGGGAATAAAAATCCTTCAAAGCAGTCAAAGTAGCAAGATCCTGGAAGGCTGCAGTAACATGTCTCTTGTGCTGGAGAAAGAGACTCCTGACTCTCTGAAATTGTTAGAGCTTCTTAATTTTAGTTGAGCAAGAAGAAACAGTTGGTTACTTTTCTGATAGCAGAATAATAGTGGTCTTTATCATTAAGGAGTTGGGAAAATCAACCAGTTAAGTGGGTGTGCCCCAGAGCTGTTTAAATATTTAAAATTTACATATTTAAATTTACAGCATTTCAGAAGTAGAGATAAAAGTAATGATTCCTATTTCTATTGATATTTTTAGACAGTGGTACTGATGCTGTTCTAGCTTGCTTTCTGCCGTTGTCAAGAACATCATTACCAGAAACAAACTGGGAACAGAACTGTTTATTTCATCTTATGCTTTCGGTCACCAGCTGTCACTAAGGGAAGCCAGGGCAGTAAATAGAAGCAGGAACTAAAGCAGAGACCAGAAGGAATGCTCCCTGGCCGGCCTCCCACCTTTCTTATTTGGTCCAGGTCCACCTACCCAGAGGTCCTGTACCCACGGTGGGCTGGGAACACCTACCTCAGGTGCTCAAAGGTGCTGCAGACATATTTGCATTATGGAAGAAGTTTCCTTGTCAAGATTCTCTCTTCCCAGATGCATCTGTGTCTAGATTTGTGTTGAGATGACAAAAACTATAACCAGTGCTCACAAAATTCTGTCAAAGGACAGTGTTTTACTGTCCCTTCCTCCCTGTCACAGAAGTTTGTTCATTTCTCCTGTTTTGCTTGTTGCTTTGGGTTTGGATTCTGGGGTTTTATTTTTGTTTGTTTGTTTCTGTTGTTGCTGTTGTTATTGTTTTGGTTTTTGGTTTTTGTTTGGTTTTGGTCATGTAGAAAAGACCTCATGAGAACTGTGATTCAGGGAGACTAGTGCCTCCTGCCTGTGGGTCTCTAAAAAGGCTAATGGCTCACTTGAAACAACGAAGAACCAATGAAGAAAGTCCTCTCAATCTACTACTCTAGTCAGCCTCATCTCAAGACTTTCACAAGTTATTAAAGTTAATAAAACACGGTCTGGGGTTGGAGAGATGGCTCATCAGTTAAGAGCACTGACTGCTCTCCCAGAAGTCCTGAGTTTAAATCCCAGCAATGACTCAGTGGCTCACAACCATCTGTAACAGGATCTGGTGCCCTCTTCTGGTGTGTCTGGAGACAGTGACAGCGTACTCATATATAAAATAAATACATCTTAAAAAGAGAAAAGAAAAACAAAGTCCGACACAGAGAAGACAGTGAATGGTCAGTCTCCTCAGTGTTGAGGACACGGGCATCCTAGGGTCATAGACGGAAGTCAGGAAACGTGCAGGAATGGTTGCACTGATTGATAAGAGTTCTAGATTCAAACACAGACCTATGCTTCAACTTTTTGGTAAATAAATGAATGAATAAATAAATAAATAAATAAATAAATAAATAAATAAATAAATAAATAAGCAAGCATTCAAGGCCAGCCTGAATCACACAATTAAACAAACCCCGAACAGCAAGAAGGAGTTGATGTTGGGAGCGTGCAGAGACTCACCAGCCTACATCCACATTTGATCTATGACCACCTAGAAGGGGCCTCAAGGGTGAGTGGCCCTACCTCCTTCCCTCCCTCCCTCCCTCCCTCTCTCCCTCCCCTTCAGTCCAAATTTGGCACATTGCATTTGCAAGTGTCTCCTAGCTGATTGCTTCATTGGGAATTGAGTTTTGTGTATGGCCACTAGCTCTTCAGAAATACAGACAGGGTCTTGTCATTTCTCTGCCTAAAGCCAGCAAGAAGGAACAAAAATCAAATCTTCTTAGCACGGCATAGCTTCTTTCCCGTCTGGCTCAAATTTCCAGTCCAGCTTTCTCTTCTGGCTCCGGCCCCTCCGCTCCAGGGCTATGATCTCTAGCCTGATCCTCATGCTTCGCTTTTCCAAAGGCTGGGATTATAGGAGTGTGTTATCATGTTGACTCAACATCTTAGCTTTTACTTAAACATATATGTACGTCTTTACCATCTTCAGTTATTGAGTGTTTTCGGTTTTATTTATCTGGCAAAGGGACATGCATCTGGAGATGAGAGGTCAATCAGTGCTTGGGGGTTTCCTTCCACTGGGTGAGTTCCAGAGATGGAATTCAGGCCCCCAGACCAGGCTGCAAGTTCCCTTAATGCCGAGCCTCGCAAGCTCCTTTTGCTGTTGCTTTTGCATTGGACGACAGTATCTGACTCGGCTTGTCTATGTTAGTTTTCTGCAAGCACAGGACTGTGGTTCAGTATTTATAGAATGAGCAAACATACGGACGGGTGGATGGATGAGCTCCCAAAATCATGGCCAGATGGAGCCTACACTCAGGGAACACACATACACTTGGCGTGCAGAGCTTGGGTCTGGGGGAGAGAAACCATTTGTTGATTCCTAAAAGCCTTAACACTCTTCCAAGCTCTCCCACATCTCGCCAAGGCATAAACACTGGAAACTACTTCTTGGTTGTCTTGTCTGCTTGATCTGATTAGACTCTACCAGTGAGAGACACTTACATAACCCTTAAATACAGGCAGAGAAGACAGGATATTGTCTTCCTGAGGTAGGGCTGCATACCCTCTCAGCCACCTTACAAGGGGATTCCTACGTTGGTGTCACAGGAAATGGACATACCTTCTGGCTTTGCTGTGATCCCTCAGAATTGGGATGATGTTTCAAAACGTCTGTCAATCTTCATTTGTACAACTTCCTATAATTCATTTTACCTCATAAATTCCTTCCTAGCAATAAAACCCAGGATGAATTCCAAGCTGTTCTTGGTTGGAAATTAAAAGGAACCAGTTAGTAATCCCATTAAACATTCAGTTTAATTATTTTTATAACAACATATATTAAAGTATATAATGCTTAAATGCTAACCATCATCTTGTAGGAAATGAATATGTTCAAAGTACATTGTATGCATGTATAAAATTTGCAAATAATTAATTAAAGGGTTATATATATGCATTTACATATATATGTACGTTTACATATATATGTAAAATTACAATGAAAGCAGAATCAACTGATAGAGAAAACCTAAAATATTAGAGTTTTTACAAAACTAGTGACTAAAACGCTAAACCTCAGCTGAGAACAGGGATGAGATTATGAGAGTACTTGGAGAAACTAACAAGTTCCCAGTTATCCATGGGGAATGCAAAAATGCTCCCCCAGTAAGTAATAAGACAGAGAAAAGTGCGGTATAGCAGACATCCACAAAGCCACCAGCCTTTGTACTTGGTATTTCTGTAGCAGTCCATCTCTGAGCCACAGAATTTGCTTAGTGCCAAGTTCGCATTAAGTATGTACCACAGTACACTATACTCCAGCCTCAATAAATGAAAACAGCCTCAGTAAATTCAGAACAGACCCAGTCATATGCAGTATGCCCACCAATTAAGCCTAATTGAATTACAAATTAATAATTCAAGGATTCTGGGAAAGCCTCAACTATTTTAAAGTGAAACAGAAAATTTCCAAATTGGTCAAGTCAAAAAAAAAAAAAAAAAAAAAAAAAAAATCGCGAGGGGAGCTAAAAATATGTTGTATTGAGTAAAATGAAAACAAAACAATCCAGGATTTGGAGGAGACCATCAAGGCTGTGCTAGGAAGACATTTATTGGGCCCTGTGGCCGTATCTGCAAAGAATTGGTTTTCAAATCAATTACCTCATCTCCTACCCAAAGAAACTGGCATAGTAAAAGGAATTTGATCCAAGGGAAACAGAAGAGGGAGATACTAAAAGTAGGAAAGAGAAAGATACTTGAATAAATTAAGTCAATCAACTGGGACTATAAACTTGATAAAATTTGAGCCAGAGTTTGATTTGGAAAAAAATGGCAGTATGTAGGATTTACTAATCTCTAGGATGACAGGCATAATTGCCATATAGATTCTGTAGAATGAAAAATCATTTAAATTAGCACAGAGCAATAAAGTATAATAAACAACTTGATAACAATATATTCAGCATTTGATTAAATGACTAAATTCCACAGAAGATGTAAATGACCAAAACCCATTTAAGAACTAGGTAATGTAGATAATAGCCCTGAATCTATTTTTAAAATTGAATTTGTTCATTAAAAGTTTTTCGCAGAAAAAAAAATTGCCTAAGTTCTTCAAACATCTCAAAGCAAAAATAAATTAATACCAACTGAACTGTATTTCTTCGGGAAGGCTGAGTATTGGAAGTTGCTCATCTTATAAGGAAGGACATTGACCATATTCTAATACCCAAGCTAGGGAAAACTACAAAGAAAAAAAATACTGATATACCTTTGTGATTGCCAATAAGCATTTATCTTATTAAGGTGGAAATCGTGTATGTGGTGGCTACATAGGGAAGTACCTAGCCTTGCGTCTGACCTTCGCTCTCTGCTCCTTGGAGAGTGCAGTTACTACAGTCTCCGAATACTCTGCCTGAAAAGAACAAAAAAATGTGTGTCTGTTTCCCTGGGGACACTGAGCCATGACATGATCTTGTGACTTGGAGTGGAGGTTTTTGATTAAGCGACTATGCATGACATGTATGTGTTATATGACTATGTATAAGTCTTTGGAAACTTAGGACCAAGCTTGGCAGTGTAGACCATATGCTGAGAGAGGGTTCCAGTAGGGTCTCTGAGCATCACCACAGCTTTCCTAATAATCTATAAGTACTGTGACACATTGTCACTGGGATACTGGTGCTTTCTGGGATGTCACTGTGAGAAGGCCATTGTGAGCTTGAAGCTGGCTTAGACTCCACGAGGGTGTATCTCTGGTTGTTTCAACTGACTTTAAATTGTTTTTAAATGACCCATAGCCTGTCAGTGAGTCCTTTGAGCACATTATTGAACTTGAAGGTACCCTTGGAGACACTGTGTGTTGCTATCAAAAGCAAAGGCAGACATTCGTGGGGACTATTTGCTAATATACAATGACTAAGTACAGTTAAGCCTGAGAACGCAAGAGTGATTTTGACACTTGAATATAATTCACCATCATTTCAAGTGTAGAAGAAAAAAAAAAACACATGTTCATTTCAATAGAGCAAGACATACTTGGGAAAACAAACAACATCCATTATTGAAAACTACCTCCAGCAGACTCAGAATACAAAAGGCATCCTTCAACTTGATAAAAGAGGTCTATGAAAGAATGTACAAGTAGCATCATTCACGACATTAAACAGTGAATGTTTCTCTCTCAGAGCAGGGATGAGGGAGGATGGCAGCTTTCACCTCCATGGTTCACTGCGGTGCAAATGTGAGCCAGTGGAATGAGAGAAAGGAGGTCAAGGAAGGGGAAGAGGAGGAAGAACGAATGAAACCTATATTAAGAAGAAAGGGATTAAAATTACCTTTGTGTTGAAAACCATCATGACCACTTCTATAGATAGGAAACTAAAATATCTATAACAATGCCGTGAGACCGAGACATAGGGAGGGAACTCCGTGGAGTCACAAAGCAGGAGAAAAGATGGAGAACCAATTGTGTTTATACATTATCAGCGACATCAATTGAATGTTGTTATAAAAAATGTGTCATTCAAGAGGCTGTAAATGGGGCTCAGTGATTAAGAGCACTGGCTGCTCTTTCAGGGGACATGAGTTCAAATTCCAGAACCTACCTCAGGCACCTCATAACTGCTTATAGCTCCAGCTCCAGGAGATCCAACAACCTCTCCTGCTTTCTGAAGATAGCTACATGTTTGTGTACACACACACACACACACCCATCTTTTTTAAAAAGAAAACTAATCAACCCCATATTAAAACTGTTTTCATCTCCAACTATTTCCCTAAGACCAAACTCTAGAGATCCAATAACTGAACCATTTGCCATACATTTCAAGTCAGAGCAGAATGCTGCATGCCTGCAATCCCAGCTTTTAGGAGGCAGACTCTGAAGAAACAAGAATTCAAGATAGGTCTTACATGTACAGGGAGTTCAGGGACTCTTTGAGACCCTGTCTCAACATAGAAAAATTAACCTAGAGACAGTGCCACCAAGAAAAATGATATGCATGTATCTCAAAGCCCATGGAAACAAAACAGTTCCAGCCACACTTTCTTCTATATGCCTTCTGCCAATCAACATGAACACTAACCTTTCTCCCTTTCATTCAAACTCCTCAGCATGGTTATTAAATGTCTTAATTAGCTCATTTAAATTTCACAAGAGCACTGACCTTTATGTTTTTCAAGCATGATATTTTGTGCCATTCTGGGTGCTCATTCAATATTTATTAAACAACATAATTATGTCTAACTTACTCAAATTGGCACACGCCATATTGTTGAAAGTTCACTTCGATACTGTTGCTATAAATAAATGTCTTGATGGATTTTTCTGACATAGTCTAGGAACTGATCATTATTAGTCTGTGTTATTTTGTATACTGCATCTTTAGGCTTGAGGAGATTGCTGCATATTTTAATTAGATTGCTGTGTTTTATTTATTTTACCTTTCTCGGTTAACTCCTCTGCCCTCTAAGAAAAAAAAAAAAAAAAAAAAGACCATATCTCATTTTCTTGGATAAGAAGATAATTTTTTTCAGTCCTGCATTGCCACAGTAACCAGAATTGACACTTGTGCAATGAGATGCTTCTATCCACACAGAGATCAAACTAGGAATAAATGCCTAGGAACACACATAGGTATATAGATGCCCATGTGGGCCCGGAGCCCTAACAAGGACAGAAGACCCTGAGTGTCATGAAGTGAAACTTATTCATACACAGCTAAATATTGCCTCCCTTCTTTTCATTATCAAATGCTCTTTTGATATTTATTTACAGGATGGAGGAAGAGCTAAAACGTCAGACACTGTGTGTCTTAGTTATTTCCCTATTGCCATGATAAAACACCATGACCAAGGCTACTTATAAAAGCCAGCATTTCATTTGGATTATGGTCTCAGAGGGTTACATTCAATTGTGTCAAAGCAAAGACAGTCTTGCAGGAACTGAGAGGTCATATCTTTATCCTTAAGCAATAGTGTGAGTCTTTTGAAAACTTAAAACCAATACCCAGTGACATTCCTTCTCCAACAAGGCCACACCTCCTAATCCTTCCCAAACAGTTCCACAGTGCATCCAAACACATGAGTTTATGGGGACTATTTTCATTCAAATTATTACGCTATGTACAAAATTAAGGCACCCTGTTCAAATCATGTATCCAGATCATGTAGCATGGGTGGCTAGTATTTATTGAACTGGTTATTTAGATTTCAAAGTACTGAACTGACTTAGGGCTAAGTTTGGATTGCTATAAATTTATAACTTGGGAAAGTGGAGAATGAGTTAGATAGCACTTTCTGTAAATGTGAGAGTACCCCCATCCTGACACAGGGAATGAGTATATGATGGTATGAGCTAGAATCAGGGTTGATAATGTTTTAGCAAAATGTGACAATTAGTTCTCTCATGCCCGAGAATATAAATGCTATATGTGAAATTTACATTTTTTTTCTACTAATAGGCTCATTTCACAATCATGTTTATCACCAGACACTCACGTGTTAAAAGAAAGGTCACTCCAAGTTTACTTGCCTAACCTGATTTGGGCTGAATACTTTTTCAACAAATATGTGATTTAACTGGTCTTCATATTTTTAATCCTATTTGAACATTCATTGTCCTTCAGTGGTATTGACACGAACCTGCACTGATTAAGGCTCTTCATTCCTAGGACAGATAGTCTTTCTGGGTCTTTGTTTTGTTTCTCAGAAACCTTGACTGCCATCTACACCTTTTTTTTCACCACTTCTGCCATGTTTTCCTCTGAAAACACCGTCTTTCAGTCTCCCTTGAGTTCCTTCCTCTTGAAGCGAGACACAGTTCACAGCTGTGGCCTCAGCGACCATAGTATCTGCTGTCCCTTAAGAAGCAATGCTTTTGCCTCCATGTTTCCACGAACTCAGGCAGGCCAAGGACCACTCTCCCTCTATTTTTCTCAGTGACTTGAGGTACAATGCATACTTGGCCAAGCATTCTTAAGGTGCCCTCCTCATCTAGAGCTCCCAAATCCAACTAGTGTGTACGTTCTTCCAATCTGAGTTACAAATAACTTCTGAATTATCGAAGTTTCCACATTTCTGACATTACCCTTAGATAATTTCTCATCATTCTGGTCTAAAACACTGGAATTTGGACGAAGTTGCTTTTATTTGTTTATTTTTACATTTGCCTTCTATTTATGTGGCAGGAGGTTGCCTTCGTGCCACGATGCATGTGAAGGGGTCAAAGGAGAGCATGGAGCTGGATTTCTCCTTTCACTATGTGGGTTCCAGGGATCACACCTGGGTCATGAGTCTTGATGTCAGTTTCTTTATTGAGTGCTTGGTGTCCAGACTCACAACACTCACTCTAAGCCTCTTCACAAACTTCACCCAAAGTAAGACACAGCATAAGTCGGCTAACCTATGATCGTTGCCTGAATGTAGTTTTAGTAGGTAGATATCGATCTCATAGGAGATTGTCTTTCTAACCACTTAGTGTAACACACAAAGTATGTCATGGCCCTGCCCCTCTGTCTCTATTTCTACAGCTACCCCAACAAGAATTCATACACATAATACATGTATATATATACACACATGCACATGCACTCATGTACACATATACACATATGCACACATGCATATACATTCACATGCATGCATGCACACATACACACACACATGCACACACACACTTTACCACACATGCACACACACATGCATGCACACATATACACATACATGCACATGCACACACTTCACCACACTCGAGCGCGCACACACACATACACTTTATCATACTCTATTGAGTTACTTCTCCACCTGCAGCATCTTCCTTGGGTGTTTCTTGTCTTTGTATTTCGAGTGAGTCATCCCCATGCATCTGTTTAGAATGAGCCTTCACCATTTGTACTGATCCTTCTGGAGCCCCTTCTGCAACCAGTAAGTCATTTCCTCCTTACCATGGCTGCATCTGCTGGCTATTATACTGTGACATATGTGTTACATTTCCAATAGCCTTAAAATAAGCTTTCTTAATATGGGGGCTGTTTCTTGGCCATCCCTAGTGACACTGTGAGATCTTTGAATATCTTGTGAATGGGTGAGTGCATCTCCAAAGGATAAGTCAGGAAGACCAGAAGCTGTGTGCATTTTTAACATCTTGTTTACTAATTGCTCCTAATACCTGAGATGCTGTCTGGGCAGGATTACAGACACACAAGATGAGTGTGGTCCTGTTTGATTTAGATAGGTTAGAAGCCATTCATCAGCTGTGTGTCATTAGGCCAGACTTGCTTTTGTACCTTACATTGTAATACTTATCCATGTTAACTAAGATCTAAGCAAAATAACTGTACATTCTATGGTCAAATAAGAAAGACTTAGAGACAGCATAGCTCTATTTACTGACTGTCTTGGGGTTTATGCTGCTGTAATAGAACAATGAGTAAAAACAATGTGGGGAGAAGTGGGTTTATTCCTACTTACAAGTCTCGGGTCATATTTTGTCACTGAGGTAAGTCAGGGCCGGACATCAAAGTCGGAACCTAGAGGTGGGCCATGGAGGAGTGCTGCTTACTGGCTTGCTCCTCAGTGCTTCCTCAGGCTGCTCTCAAATACAACCAAGACCACTGGATCGGGGTGCACTGACCTCGGCCTGGTGGACATGGCCCACAGGCATGCCTGTAGACCGGTCTACTGAGGTACCTTTCACTCCAGGTTCTTTCTGCATGACGGGCTTGGGTCAAGATGACACAAAGCCAACAGGACACTGACCTTGTATACTTGGAGTGTTTTCACTTTGAGTAGTCTTACCAACTTCTCTCCAAAGCTTCATGACCATTTGCAAATTCTTTCCAACCTTTAATTTTATCTGTTGAATGCAGCACCTCCTCCCCAGAGGTTTCTGTCCTGTTGATTAAGATGCAAGGCAAGCAGTTTTCTTTCAGATAAGCACTGCCAGGCTCCCGGAGCGGGCGGTACTTCAATCCTTCAGAAGAAACCCACTCTTGAAAGTAGTTTCTGCTTGTCAAGCCTTTACCACTGGGGGACACAGGGGAGAGATGCTGAGTGGACAACTGTGCTTAAGGACACAGATGAGGGTTTAGAAGGGACATGTATGACATCATTTAAGACACTGCTTGTCCCTTAGTGAGCACTATAAATAAAAGATATGGAGAGGTTAGGAACGTGTCATGGAGGTGCCCTGAGTAAGCAGAAAAACAATATGGACTCTAGTCAGCCTGGGTGGGGATTTCCAGCCTTGCCTCTGCCTAGAGGAAGCTGCAGGGTTACTGAACAGGGAGAAAGAAAGCCACGCTCCCAGCTGGCACTGAAATGGAATTCCTTTTAGTGAATGGGCCTCCTGTGTCCCTTAATAGCTTCTAAATGTCAATGAGGTTCATACAAATTCAGGGTTGCTCCCCTCCCAATTGTCCTGGGAGAGAGTTACTTGCATTATAGTTTGGGTCTTGACTATATTCCCCAGAAGATGTCCCTGAAGGGCTGGGGTTAAAAATGGCCTGCTCTCCTTTAGTGTAAAATTTCTCAACCTGTGGGTTGTGACCCCTTGGGGGATGAAAGGCCCTTTTACAGGGTCACCCAATATCATAAATAAAACCCACAGAGATTTGTGTTAATATTCATAACGGTAGCAAAATTACAGTTACAATGTAGCAATAAAATTAACTTTATGGTTGGGGGTCACCATAACATGGAGAACTGTATTAAAGAGTCACAGCATTAGGAAGGTTGAGACCTGCTCCCCAAGAGGAAGGCAGAGGGATTTCGCTGCGGTTGCGCTCAGAGAATTTCCCTCTTCTGTACAGTAGTTTCTAGGCTGATGTCAACACCGAGTCATTCCATTTTTAGTGATTCACTGAAAAGCTATGTTAAACTATTTTATGTGCGTGAGTATTTTGTCTGCATGTATGTATATGAGCCATATGTGTGCCTGCTGCCAGGAAGGTCAGAAGAGATACCCTGAGGCCAGAATTGCAGATGGTTGTAAGTAGCCAAGAGGGTGCTGGGAATTGAACCCGGGTCTTCTACAAGGGCAGCTTGTGCTTTTAACAGCTGAGCCATCTCTGACCCTACATCATATTTGTGGAATTGTAGTTCAGTCTTTAGTGTTTTTTTTTTTTTTTCTTTGCAGGTTTATGCCAGCATAGCCTTCTATGAGAGCAGGCATTATGAGCTGCCTTTTTTGTAAGCACAACTTACTACATGAAGAGCAGGCCTTAAGTGACCTGCTCCAGGTCATAAAAAGTCAGCAGTAGAGGAGCTGAGATGTCCTGATAAGTAAAGAGCCAGACTTACAATGAGAACCTGAACTTGGACCTGCCAACCCACATACAAAGGAAGCCACGTATGATGATGGAGCTGTGGAATCCCAGCCCTGGAGACATAAAGACAGGAGAATCTCTGAGTCTCACAGGCCAACCTGTCTAATCTCCTCAGCAAGTTCAGGTCACTCAGTCCCTGTCTCAACAAGGTGGACTGTTTCTGCCAGGATGGTCTCTAGACATCTGACTCAAAGGATGACAGAGATCTGATCATGAGCCCTTCCGTCCTTACAGGGTGACAAGAGAAAGTAAAAGCCAAGTGCAGAGCTTCATTTTATGCTGAAACACAAGGGACGAAGTCAAACACACTGGTTGCACTAGCCTTCATTCACAGAGTATTTAGGGGGAAATGGAAAATATGCTCTGAGACGTGGAGAAAAAGCACAGTCCTGGGATGGTAAGGTAAGGTGGGGCTTTTTTCCTGCCTGAGAAGTGTAGGTAGGAAGTAAGATATGACGCAGGAAGTAGGGGTTCGAATTAAACTGAATCTCATGTGGCTCTGGAAATTTCTAGAAATTTGTTTGAAAGGGGTTTCCAACTTATTATCTCTTATTTCTAAGAGATTGGGGAAACGGGAGAGGAAGAGGGGGAAAACAGAAAATGGCCAAACCTCAGTCGGAGACGTGAAGAGAAGACTCCATATAAAAGTAGCATTTGTTTCATGTTCTTGAGCCAGACTCTGGCAAAGGTTTTAAGCCTGGAAGAATTCATGGATGACTTTATATTTCTAGCATAAAGGCAGAACACAGAAGTGTCTAATGTTTGCTTTTGTTAAACATGTAGACTGGAAGGACAGTGTGGTGGTGCATTCCCATAAGCAACCCCAGAACTGGAGAGGCTGAGGAGGAGGCAGTGGGTTAAAGGCCAGTCAGGGCCACACAGTGAGCTACAGGCCGACCTCAGACACACAGTGAGCTACAGGCCGACCTCAGACACACAGTGAGCTACAGGCCGACCTCAGACACACAGTGAGCTACAGGCTGACCTCAGACACACAGTGAGCTACAGGCCAACCTCAGACACACAGTGAGACTTCGTCTCAAAAGATACAGTAGTTGCATTGCAACTATCGTTGATCTGATTGAGCATCGGCTTGAAGAATTAGATCCTCTGGGGTCTGTTTACCAGCAAAGATAAGGAAACACAGCATTGAATAGTTTTATGGGAAATGACAATAAAGTATGGCATTTAATGTAAGAATGGGGATATATGAAAAGGTGGCATTAAAGATATTCTCAACTAGAGCATAAGTTAAGCGTGCCTGGCAAGCGCCGTCAAATGCTGGTCCACAGGGATCACAGGTGTAGCAGCTAGTGCTCTTCCTTTGCCTTTTCAATGATCCAAAATCCTAAAAAATGTTTCACGTTTACCTATTTCACCCAGAGCTAGGTGACATCTGCAGATAGAGAGATGCTGGGCTTTTAATTCCTAATACTCTGGAGGCTGGGCCAGGAGGATTTGTGCATTCAAGGCCTTCCTGCGCAGCAAATGAGTTCGAGGCCAGCCTAAGCAACAGAAGGTACAAGAGGCAGAGGCATGGACCCCTAGCACGACCTGGTTAGCTAGACTTGCTCAGTGTGTAAGCTCCAGGTTCAGCTGCAGACCCTGCCCCCGAAAGATAGAGCGCAATTGAGAAAAATAGCTGATGTCAACTTCAGGTGTGCACACACACACAAATACATATCACCGAAACACACATGAACACAGTCACATGTCACATACATGTACATACACATACACATGCAAAAGTGAGAGGTGGGTCTTGCGATGCAGCCCTGCCTGGCCTCGAACTCACAACCCCCCTGAGCGTTGAGATGATGGGAGTGGTATGAACACATGGGTAACATGCCCCACGGTTACCAGTCATCTGGATTAACTGGAATTAACTGGAATTAGACCACATGTGCAATGAAGAGAATGGGCAGAGATGAAGGCGAACCTAGTGTGCTGGGAAGGAAGGAACTCAAACCATTCATCTCAGGTAACTGTGAGCAATACTGTGAACCTGAGCACAGCATATAGAGGCATCTGGGTCCTTGTGGATTTGGGAAAGGCATGATGCCACCGAGGCTATGACAACGGAAATCTGTCTCTCGAAGGCTCTGGCACCTGGATTGGAGCCGTATGGTGGGTAACCGTGCTGGTGTGGGGTTTTGTTAACACGTCACACAGCTCAAGTATCTGGAAGGACAGAATCTTAGTTGAGGAACTGCCTTCATCAGATTGGCCTGAGACCATGTGGGGAGCATTTATGGTGGATGTGTGAGGACCTGAGGACAGTCCACTATGGGTGGTGTCACTACTGAGCTGGTGGCTTGCTGAGAAATCAAGATGAGCAAGCCAACAATCAGCATTCCTCCATGTTTCCTGCCTCTGCTCCTGCTTCGCTTTGCCCTGATTCATTTTTAAGCGATGGGCAGTGATCTGAACATGTAAGCCAAGTAAATCTGTTCCTTCCCAAGTTGCTGTGGTCGATGTTTTGGCACGACAGCAGGAAGTCAAACTAGGACAATAACTCACTTAAATTCTCACGGTCACCTTTGCCTGGGCAATCTGTACATCTCTGGCTTTCCCTTGTTTCCAGTTGTGGATCTGTGTCCATTTTGTGGTTGGTGAGTTGTCTTCATTTGAGATAAAGGCAGGTTGAGGACGAATTAGAGGAGGCACCAAGAGAAACAAGATGCCCAAGGGGTAAACAAAAATCAGTCCCATTTCTTTTGAAAGGACTGCAGTGAGGTGTGGCTGTGATTTCTAAGAGGCTTGGCTTGGATCAGCCAGATGTTTCCCAAAGTGCTTTGGGAAAGTGAAACCCTAGGGAAAGGCTTGGGAAAGGCCACCAGGGACCACTAAACTGTGACAAAGACTGATTGGCTTGATAATCATCTTCCAGTTGCACAGATGTTTCCATTGATAGGAAATGTAAAGGCCATGTGCCTAATCAGGCCACCAGGAGCTAGGCTGGAACTAGTGCACAGAGCTGTTGACAGCCTCCATTGTGGTCTCCGGCTTCCCTAAGGGACAGCTGCCAACTCAGCCGTTCCTGGGACTCAAGAGCTTCTGCATTAAACCCCACCAGCCTTGTACTCCTTTTTATTTAAATATTTATCTGTTTCTATTTTATGTGTGTGTGTGTGTTTTCTGCAGGTGTGTAAGTTCACCACATGCAGGCAGTGCCTAGCAAGGCCAGAGAAGTCTTGAATCTCCCAGAAATAAAGACCGAGGTGGCTTTGAACTGCCGTGGGGATGCTGGGAATTGAACCTGGGTTTGCTGTAAGAGAAACCATTGATCTCTCCAGCTCCTAGATGTTTTATTATTATTATTATTATTATTATTATTATTATTGTTGTTGTTGTTGTTGTTGTTGTTGTTGTTGTTGTTGAAATCCCACACCAGGGAAACACATCAGGTCTCCTGATGACAAGAGGGCTGCAATGAATCTTGCACTGACTGTTTGAGCTCAAGAAAATAGCCTTGTGATTCCAAGCTTGGTGAGGACACAGTGTCTCTTGTGATGATGGTGTCATGCATGGAGCCTGCCTGGCAAGCAAGAGGACCCCACCTCCAAATGTCCTGGCCAGTCAAATCACCCTTGGCAAATCCCATTGGCAGCTTAGTCCATAGTGACCAAGGCGGGTGGGGGGAAGAATAGCAAATAAACATCCAGAAAGCTATGTGAACGGGCACTAGCAAGAACTAGAACCTCAGAACTGAGTATGGTTCAGGAGTCCTTGTTCACCTAGAGCACAGACTGGTGAATTCTCAGGCACCACTCAGTGCCTTCCAACCCTTTACTCTTTTAAGAAAATTCCCATTTACTCTTTTAGTAAACTTCCCAGGTGACCTCTCCCCAACCAACCTGAGCGTAACCGTCTCCCCAGAATCTAAATGCTACATATTGCTCACTGGGCCATCCAAAACCTAGGAGGCGGGAGATGGTGGAGGAGATAGATATCCTGAAGTCTCTCCCTGAGAGAAATAGACAAGACTTTTGTGTTTCAAATATGCGAGGCTCGTGGCATGATCGGGATCGCTAAGGATCCACAATGGAGGTGGTAAGGGAGGGCTGCGCAAGGCTGTGACCTCCACCCAAAGATTTTACAGTTAACAGTTGATTTGGCTAAAAGTAATTTTTCTTCATGAATACAGTGAGATAGATGTAAGATGTACATATTCATGTCAGTAATTTTAGTTAAACTCATTGAATGTGGCTAGACAGATAACTCCATGGATACATGCACGCACGCACGCTTGCACGCACGCACGCACGCACACACGCATGCGAGCACGCGAGCACGCGAGCTTGCGCACGGGCAAATAAAAATAATCTTTTAAGCTCAGCACCCCTACCCCCAGCCTCATTTTGGTAGAATCAGTTCCTCCCTTCTATGGTGGATGTTCTATGAATAATGAATAAACATTTGCTCACATCTCTTTGGAAAAGGTTCACATAAAGGCTCGAGGTGTCAAAAGAAAGGAAGGTAAGACATGGGCAAGACAAAAGCATATATACACATGCTTCTGTGTGCATATGTTCGGGTCTTAAATGGGAGGATCTAGAGGAACAGCTTAGAATCGTATAGTGTTTTAAATTTTATTTTACTTTATGTGCACTGGTATAAAGCTGTCAGATCCTCTGAAACTGGAGTTACAGACTGCATGAGGTGCTTATAATTGAAGTTTGGACCCCTGGAAGAACAGCCAGTGCTCTTAGCTGCTGAGCCATCTCTCCAGCCCCAAAATCCCATATTTTCTAAAGTAGCTTTAGTATCATTGGGACATAAAAATATCTGTGACAAAGTCACAACAACCACTAGGACTATCAGTACTGTATTTGGCTACCTAAATCCAAAATTTAAGGAACTACTACTTATCAGTTTGACCTTAGTAGAAATTAGGTATGATTTTTCTTAGCAACCAAACTAGCAAGTGTAGCTGAATTCTGAGCAGCAGCCTCATGGTAAGAGGGCACATTCTGATTGGCTTCTGAGGCAGGCCGGTGATGAAGTGTGTGTCAAAGACTATGATCTGTTGTCCTGTCTTAGAAAGGTGAGGGAATGCCATCCTTTCTCCTCAAGTACAGGCTAAGAAGTGGAGAAGGGTCTATGTCCTTCTTCCTACCTGTGCTGGTTAGTTTTAACTGAAACAATTTAGAATCACGTGGAAGAGGCTTTCAAAGAATTATCTTTATCAGTTTGGCCTAGGGGATATCTATGGAAGGTTATCATTGTTTTTAATTGATATAGAAAGATCTAGCCCACTGTGGCTGGTACCATCCCCTGGGTGTGGGGTCCTAAGATATATAGTACAGGAGAAAGCTAGATGAAACCTAGTAGCTTATCTGGATTTATTTCTCTCTGCTCTTAACCTTGTATATAAAGTGACCAGCTGTTCAGAATTCCTGCCTTCCTCTGGATTACCACGTGGAATTGTAGTCCATATAAACCCCCTTTTTCCCTAAGTTGCTTTTTGTTAGGCTCTTTTATCACAACAACAGAAATGAGACTAGAACACACTGCTCTTTTCTGAGTCCACGCCTGCCCTACGTGGGAACTCAGAGCTCTGGCCGGCTATGCTGGGTAGAAACTCTACAAAGCCTTGGTGTGTTCTGTGCTTTGGTACATTGCTTTGTGTCACAAGGATATTTACAGAAAAGGTTTTGTTTGTGGCTTCCTCTGTTTAACCTTATTGACTTAGACCTTTAAAAAAATCCCATTTTGACCTTGTATCCCAACTCAATTAATGGCGCCACTTGAACAAGGAAAAAATAAAAGCAGACAAAAATAGGTCATTTGTACATTAAAATCATCACGTACAAGAGCCCAATAATAGCCTCTTGAAGGAGTCAAGCAACTTGACAGAGGCAAACAGCCCACTCTCTCCATTGGTTTTAATTTAAAAAAAAAAAAAAAAAAAAAGCAAACGAAACAAAACCAGACTCAGTGTGTAGTAAGAAGACGATACTAATTTAATGAATAAATCAACATGCAGAAGACAACAGTCAATGTGACAGTCTCCATAGCCACTGCTTATGTTAGTGACAGCTACACCCAATATTTGTCATATAAGAAGGAATTCATTAGGATAAGTGAATTGAATTCACCACTCGAAGCTGCTTTAAATGGCAAGGTTTAATGGTTTTCGTAAAAATGGATAAACTCGGGAGCTAGGAGGAAGAGATGCTGTGTTCAGAAAGTGTTCAGAGACTGGCCATTGTGATGACAGCTGTGAGGTCATTGAGTTTGAACCTACCAGTGCAGTGGCTCAGCCCTGCAATCCCAGCACTAGGCAGCTGAGGCAGAAGGATTAACGTAACTATATGCAGGCTTCCGTTGTGAGTTCTAAATCAGCTTGGGCTAAAACACATATCCTTTCTCGAAAAAAAATATTTTATTGGAACAAGACACACTTTCATTAATACCTAATGATTTCTGTGAAGTACGTGTGTTTATTTCATAGTTTAAAATAAGTAAGTCCAAAAACCGAGCTTTAAATCTCTCTCAACAGAATTCCCCTGAAGTGTCATTAGTAAGCATTAGTTTCTTGAGGCCTGCGGATTGATGAATCTGCTTCAAAGTATAGGTCCTCTGGTCACAAGGAAGTGAGAGTTAATGTTATTCCTGACTGATATGAAAAGGGACCATGAGGCAGAGGTCAACCAATCATCATCATCATCACCATCCTCATCCTCATCTTCAGATGACATTGAAGAGGTTTGGATTCAGGCTGAGTTGTATATCCTGTGTCATAGATGTAGCTAATGAAAGTTGCTTTAGTTGATCTAAAGCACGTAACCTGAGCCCGGGGATTCACTTCTGAGGGCTGAGGGGTTCCTTTTGCTAAGTGCTTCCATCTTCCAGGCTGCAGAGGACCTTGGTTCAATTTCTAGCACCACAGTAGTGGTCACAACCATTTGTAGCTCAGTACCAGGGGATCACATGTCTTCTGCTAGGCTCCATGGGCACCAAACCTACACATAGAGTACAGAGATACGTGTAGACAAACTTGTACACATCAAAATAGATAAATTATACTATATATTTAATGTGTGTGTGTGTGTGTGTGTATTTAACAATCCTGCTTGATAAACAGTTAGCTTGGATCACATCATGCTAAAAAGCTCCTACTTGAACTATGATAATTCCCAAAACTATAATAATTTTCTTTCTAAAAGTAAGATAACTTAAGTCTCTGGGTGCTCCTCTTCCCTGCTCCTTCGACCCCAAGTGAAGTCTGGCCAGAGAAGACTTTCTTTCATCATCTGCCATTATTTAATTGGCTGCCTCTGACTATCCCCTGCAATGGCTACTTACAGGCCCAAAAGGCAGCCTTCAAATCTCCTTTCTATCCTCCATCCTCTAAAACCAGTAAGAATGGAGTCTGAGAGTCTCATCCTGTCGTGTGAGCCATCATTCTGCTGACTAAAATCAAGTAGTAAATTCTGCCTTACCATGTGGGTCCTGGGGATCGAACTTAGAGCATCATTGCTTTGCAGCAAGTTCCTTAACTGCTGAGCTTCAGAGTCTCTCCTCACTACAAATATTCTATCTGATAGGACCTGCTGAAATAACTTCCCAGTGAAAGGAAATTATCAAAATTACAGCAGTCAAGGATGATATCTTAATCATTCTTAGCTAAGAACGGAAGAACAAAGATAATAATGAGTTTGAGTAAAATAAAGACCAAATAAAGGCACAAGGTCATCCCAGGCAGAAGCTGCAGATGAGGGCACCTCTACCCTGGTAGGGATTAAGGTCGCCATGACATCTTTTAAACAGTGGGACAGCTCTGTTAAACATCAATTAAATTAGATTCCAGACCTGGGAGCCACACATGTATAATTCAAAGCTTCCCAATTGGTACTGACATGAAGTTGGGACTGAGAACCACTTTCGTGGATCAATTAAAACAGAATGCTAGGAAGGAGAGTTCTACCATGCGCTACACAAGGCTCACAGAAATATAAGCAATCTGATACTTTTAAGAAATCGCTTTGCAGACTAAGAGGTCACTCAGCTTCAAATCCTGGTATCACACTTTGCCTGAGTGCTGCTCATACTCTCTCTCTCTCTCTCTCTCTCTCTCTCTCTCTCTCTCTCTCTCTGTGTGTGTGTGTGTGTGTGTGTGCATATTTACATGTTATAACATGGATGTGTAGGTCAGAAGACAAGTTGCAGGAGTCAGTTCTCTCCTTTCAGTGGGTGGGTTCTGAGAATCTAACTTAGCCACATAGGTGACAAAGGCCTTTCCCCCCTGAGTCATCTCAGCTGGCCCCTAGCATAATTAAAAAAAAAAAAAACTTGGGGTGGATTTTTATTCCCATATAATGAATGCTATTATTTCATTCAAAAGAAATGGACAATGTCACCGGGAAATTCTGTTTTGCTTTAAAACTAGTCCTCATATGAGGAGAATTTGAAAACCGTTAACAACAAATCTGGAACCAACCCTACAGTTTGCCATCTGAGAAAGATAATGGTGACAGCATCTGCAGGCATGTGAATTAAAGTTAAATATAGCCCAAGCATGTGTTCTAATGGGAGTCCTGAGGACCGAGTAGTCCAGGGGTGATGTTCAGAAAGACACAACCGCAAACATCAAAGGACAACAATACAGCGTGCACTCCCGGCACTCGGGGTAGAGAAGAGTGCAGAGATAAAGGAGGCTACAGCCGGCCACTTCTTCAAACGTCACCTCGGAGGTCTCACTACTGTTGGTGCAGCAAGTGATAGAATTTCCAAAATGGGTGTGGGGAAATGAATTTCTATGGGGTTTGTTTTAAAAGGAAGAAAATTTATGGAGATTAAAAAAAGATAGGAAAAAAAGTGAAGACTCCTTGGCTCTCAACCTCGTATCAAGCCCTTCACAAATGATCTCTCTAAACTAGTTATCAATCTATATGTGCTGTGCTGGGGGCATGTGTGTGGCACAGTCGGAATTGGTTCTCAGCTTCCAACATGTAGGTTACTGGGACTGAACTGGGATCATCAGGCTTGGCAGCAAACTCCTTTACCCACTTAGCTACGTTGTCAGCTCCTCTTTACAAATATTCCATATGACATCTAGGCCCTAATTTGTCTTCCCAGCCAAGAGAAATAATCAGAATGTAGAGAAACAGAAGCATGTAAACTCCTGTTCTGTTTTTTTCTGCGTTCACAGGACAAAGTGGGCAGAACATGAAATTGCACATGGGTGACCCGTGCAGTTCAAGACGGACTAGGGATTTGGTAAGTAACTGATTGCAAAGTCTTGATCTACTAAGTGAATCAAATATGTGGATGGACTTTGCTTGAGAGACACAAGTTGTAAGGGTTTATTATCAATCAAGAATTAGGGGATGTCACTAAGATTCAGTACTTTGGACTTCATTAAAAATCAAACGTATTGCTGAGACTGACTCATTTGACAGAGCACCTGTCTGGCATGCATGGCTGAGAACTATTTAATTCTGGATCCTGCTCCTTCTGGAGTTTGGCCAATTTTGACCTTTAAGACAACTGGAGATGTTCCAAAGTAGTATATTGTATTTTAATATTTTTAATTAGAACCTAACTGTTCAGAAAACCCACCCCATTAAATACCAGTGCTCCAGGAAGTATCTCGAATTCTGAAACCATGGTCTAGCTATCATGAGAACAAATGTCTTCTGCATTGCTCTCATCTCCTCTCTCTGGTCCAGTTCACTAAGCCCCAGTATACGGATCATTATTGAATGAAGGAAGATTAATGCTGGTATTTCATCTGCTCGGAGTTGTTAATACATGACCCATTCATTTTTGCTTAACTATTACTTACTTATTTATATGTGTGGTTTACATGTGGATACGTGTGTGAAATCACACATGTCCCTATGCATAGTTGCAGAGGCCAGAGGCCCAGGCTTCTCTCTCTCTCTCTCTCTCTCTCTCTCTCTCTATATCTATCTATCCTTCTCCCCCTTCTGCTCCTCCTTCCCCTCCCTCCACCACTCTACCGCTTCCCTTCCCGCCTCTCCCTCCCCTTCCTCCCTTCCTCTCGAATATTTATCTCACTGTTTCAACTAGGCTGTCTGTCACTGAGCTCCTAGAATCTCCCTGTCACCTACCGCCAACACTGAGGTTATGGGCAAGCGTGGCCATTCTTGGATTCCATGTAGGTGATGGAGATTTGACTTTGGGTCCTTGCTTTCCCAGCTCTTACCCACTGCTTTATCTTCCTTCCCAGCCTCTGCTCTTATTTCTTCTTCTTTTTATTTTTTATTAATCATACCATTTGTTTACATCTCAAATGATATCCCACTCCAGGTTACTCCTCCACCAACCCTTCATCCCACATCTGCCCTCCCCATTCGCCTTTGTCTATATGAAAGTGCTCCCCCACCCACCCACACTCTCACACCCCACTCCTCCATCCTCCCCATGACCAAAGGCCTCCCCTCCCATTGCTGTCAGGCAAGGCCACCCTCTCCTACATATGTATCTAGAGCCATGGATCCCTCCAGATATGCTCCTTGGTTGGTGGTCTAGACTCTGGGGGAACTGGGTAGTCACACTATCCTATGTTGTTCTTCTAATGGGTTGCAATCTCCCTCATCTTCTCCAGTCCTTCCTCTGGCTCCCCACCAGGTTCCCTGTGCTCCCTCTGATGGCTGGCTCCAAGCATCCACATCTGCATTGGTCATTTGCTGGCCAGACTTTCTCAGGAACCTCCACCCTAGGTTCCTGTCAGCAAGTGCCTCTTGACTACAGCAACAGTGTTGGGTTTGGTGTCTGGAGGCATTATGGATCCCCAGGTGGAGCAGTCCATGGTTGACCCTTCCCTCAGTCTCTGTTCCATTTTTTTTTTTTTTGTCCCTGTTCTTCCTTTGGACAGTAACATTTCTGGGTTAAACATTTTGAGGTGGGTGGGTGGCTCCATCCCTCAACCAGGGACCATACCTATCTGCTGGAGGAGGTCTCAGCAGGTTCTATCTCCCCCCTCTCTGTGGATTTTGGCTCAAGTCATCCCCATTGGGTCCTGGGAGCCTCACATTTCCCTGGTGTCTGGGACCCTCCAGTGGCTGTTCCCAGTTCCTCCCCCTCCCCTTACATGTTTTTGTTTGAATTCTCAACCCTCTGTACCTCTCTCACATCTCCTCCAGTTCCTGATACTACCATTCCTATCCCCTCCCTTTCTCCCTTCCAGGTGCCCCTCTCCATCCACCTCCCAAAATCATCCTGTTCCCCCCTCAATGCAGGACAGAAGCATCCTCACTCCGGTCTTCTTTCCTTCCATGATCTATATGGTCTGTGTTTTGTATTATGGGCATTTTGATCTTTTGGGCTAATATCCACTTATTAGTGAGTTCATACCATGTGTGTTCTTCTATGTCTGGGTTACCTTAGGGCAGGATGATATTTTATCCATTTGTCTGCGAATTTTATGAATTCATTGTTTTTTACCTCTGCGAAGCACTTCATTGTGTATATGTACAACATTTATTGTATCAGTTCTTTTGTTGAGGGACATCTGGGTTGTTTCAGGTTATGGAATAGTTTAAGGCTTCTATGATCATAGTAGGATGTCTGTCCTCATTATATGTTGGAGTGTCTTTGGGGTATATTCCCATGAGTAGTATAGCTGGGTCCTCAGGTAGAGCTTTTTCCAATTTTCTCAGGACTCACCAGACTGATTTCCAAAGTGGTTCTACCAGCTTACAAACCCACCATCAGTGGAGGAGTGTTCCTCTTTCTCCACATCCTCGCCAGCATCTGCTGTCACCTGAGTTTTGATCTGAGCCATTCTGACTGGTGTGAGGTAGAATCTTAAGGTTATTTTGATTTGCATTTCCCTGATGGTTAAGGATGAACATTTCTTTAAATGCTTCTCAGCCATTCGATATTCCTTGGTTGAGAATTCTCTAGTTCTGTACCCCACTCTTTAGTAGGGTTATTTGGCTCTCTGGAGTCTAATGTCTTGGATTCTTTGTATAGATTGGATATTAGCACTCTATCTAATGTAGGGCTGGTAAATATCTTTTACCAATCTGTGGGTTGCCATTTTGTCCTATCGACTGTGTCCTTTGCTTTAAAAAAAGCTTTTCAATTTTATGAGGTCTCATTTGTCCACTGTTGCTCTTAAAGCATAAGCCACTGGTGTTCTGTTCAATTTTCCCCTGAACCCAAGTATTCAAGGTTCTTTCCCACTTTCTCTTCTATTAGTTTCAGTGTACTTGATTTTATGTGAAGGTCCTTGATCCACTTAGACTTGAGCTTTGTACAAGGAGATAAGAATGCATTGATTTGCATTCTTCTATATGCAGACCACCAGTTTAAATGCTTTTATCCACTGGATGGTTTTAGCTTCATTGTCAATGATCAAGTGACCATAAATGTGTGTGTTCATTTCTAGATCTTCAGTTTTATTCCATTGATCTACTTACCTGCCTCTGTACCAATATAATGAGATATTTATCACTATTGCCCTATAGTATAGCTTGAGGTCAGGGATGGTGATTCACCAAGAAGTTGTTTTATTGTGGAAAATAGTTTTTGCTATTCTAGGTTTTTTGTTATTCCAAATGAATTTGAGAATTTTTCTTTCTAATTCTATGAAGAATTGAGTTGGAATTTTGATGAATATTGCATTGAATCTATAGATTGTTTTTGGTAAGATGGCCATTTTTACTGTATTAATCCTGCCACACCATGAGCTGAGGTCTTCTTCAATTTCTTTCTTCAGGGATTTTAAGTTCTTATCATACATATCTTTTGATTGCTTAGAGTCACAACAAGGTATTATAAATTATTTGTGACTATTGTGAAGGGTGTTATTTCCCTAATTTCTTTCTCACCCCCTTTATCCTTTGAGTAGAGGAAGGCACTGATTTGTTTGAGTTAATTTTGTGCCCAGCTACTTTGCTGAAGTTGTTTATCAGCTGTAGGAGTCTCTTGTAGAATTTTTGGGGTTAGTGATGTATAATATATCATCTACAAAAAGTGATAGCTTGATTTCTTCCCTCCCAATTTGTATCCCTTTGATCTTTTTTGTTGTTGTTGTTGTTATCTAATTGCTCTGAGTACTATATTGAATAGGTAGGGGAGAGTGGGCAACCTTGTCCCTGATTTTAATGTGATTGCTTTGAGCTTCTCTCCATTTAGTTTGATGTTGGCTATATATTGCTGTATATTGCTTTTATTATGTTTAGGTATACACCTTGAATTCCTGATCTCTCCAGTACTTTTAACATGAATGGATGTTATATTTTGTCAAAGTCTTTTTCAGCACCTAATGAGATGATCATGTTTTTCCCCCCTTTGAGTTTATTTATACAGTGGATTACATTGATGGATTTTCGTTTATCAAACCATCCCTGCATTCCTGGGATGAAGCCTATTTGGTCATGGTGGATGACTGTTTTGATGCATTCTTGAATGTGTTGTGCCTTCATTTTCATTGAATTCTAAAAAGTCTTTAATTTCTTTCTTTATTTCTTCCCTGATCAAGTTATCATTGAATAGATAGTTCTTCAGCTTCCATGTGTATGTAGGCTTCTGTTGTTTTTCTTGTGGTTGTATACCATCCTTAGTCTGTGGTATGGGATTAATTCGATGTTCTTATATCTGTTGAGGTTTCTTTTAAGGTGAAATGTTCTGTAGATATCAGTTAAGTCCATGTGAAGTAAGTCATTTAATAAGTCATTACTCATCAGTAAGTTATTTAGAAGTTTCATTTAGTTTTATTGTGTCTCTGTTTAGTTTCTGTTTCCATGATATGTCCATTGGTAAGAGTGGGATGTTGAAATCACCTACTATTAATGTTCAATGTGTGCTTTGAGCTTAGTAAAGTTTCTTTTATGGATGTGGGTACTCTTGCATTTGAGGCATAGGTGTTCAGAATCAAGAATTCATCCTGCTGGATTTTTCCTTTGATGAGTAGGTAATGTCCTTCCCCATCTTTTTCTGATAACTTTTGATTGAAGAAGTTTATTTTCTTGGATTTTAGAATGGCTATTCCAGCTAGTCTCTTGGGACCATTTGCTTGGAAAAGTTTTCCCCATCCTTTCACTTTAAGGTAATATCTGTCTTTGATTCTGAGGTATATTTGCTGTATGCAACAAAATGCTGGATTCTGTTTATGTATCCATTCTGTTAGCCTACGCCTTTTTATTAGGGAATTGAATCCACTGATGTTGAGAGATAGTAGGGGCCAATGATTGTTGCTTCCTGTTATTTTTGTTGTTAAAAATAGAATTATGTTTGTATGTTTCTCTTCTTTTGGGGCTGTTGCAAAAAGATTAATTTTTTGCTTTTCCTTGGGTATAGTTTCCCTTCTTATGTTGGATTTTTCCTTCTATTATCCTCTGAAGAGCTGTATTTGTGAAAAGATATTGTTTAAATTTAGTTTTGTCTTGGAATACCTTGGTTTCTTCATCTGTGGTAATTGAAAGTTTTACTGAGTATAACAGACTGGGATGGCATTTCTGTTCTCTTAGGGTTTTTATGACATCAGCTCAGAATCTTCTGGCTTTTACAGTCTCTGTTGAGCCATCTGGTGTAATTCTGACAAGTCTGCCTTTATATATTGCTTGACCCTTTTTCTTACTGCTTTCAATAATCTTTATTTGTTTTGTGCATTTGTTATTTTAATTATTATGTGACAAGAGGAATTTCATTTCTGGTTTCATCTGTTTGGTGTTCTGTAGGCTTCTTGTATGTTTATGGGCATCTCTTTCTTTAGGTTAAGAAAGTTTTCTTCTATATTTTTGTTGAAGATGTTTGCTGACCCTTGGAGTTGAGAATCTTCACTCTCTTCTATAACTGTCATTCTCAGGTTTAGTCTTTCCATTGTATCCTGGATTTCTTGAATGTTTTAAGATAGGAACTTTTAGCATTTTGTATTTTCCTTAACTGTTGTCTCTACATTTTCTAGTCTACCTTCTGCCACTGAGATTCTCTCTTCTATCTCTTATATTCTGTTGGTGGTACTTGCATCTGTGACTCCTGTTCTCTTTTCTAGGTTTTCTATGTCCAGGGATGTCTTCCTTTGAGTTTTCCTTAATTTTTCTGTTTTCATTTTTTAGATTCTGGATGGTTTTGTTCAATTCCTTCACCTGTTTGATTGTATTTTCCAGTATTTCTTGAAGGGATTTAGTGTTTCCTTCTTTAAGTTTTTTATCATCTTCATGAAATGAGAATTTAGATCTGAATCTTGCTTTACAGGTGTGTTGGGGTATCCAGGACTTGCTGTAGTAGGAGAACTGGATTTTGATATTGCCAAGTCAAATTGGTTTCTGTTGTCTATGTTCTTACTTATACTTGTCTCTTACCACCTGGTTATCTCTGATGTGTTATCTGACCTCCCTGTCTCTGGCTGGAGCCTGTCCTTCCTGTAATCCTGTGAACCAGAATATGTCAGAATACCTAGGGAGTGTTCCCAGATCACAGGGGTTCTGGTACACTGGGTTTTGGGGAAGGATTTAGGGTCTCATCTGGATGTGTCAGAATATCTGGGGAGCTAAGCTGCACCTGTGTGAGAACTGTGTGGGGTTGGGTCAAGCTCCTAGCCTCTACTCCAGGCTCAGGTGGGAAATGGAAGGTGTGTGGCTCTGCTCTTTTTTCAAGATGGGATCTCACACAATCCAGGCTGGTCTTTGATTTTCTGTGTAGGCAAGGATGACCTTGAACTCCTGGTCCTCCTGTCTCTACCTCCTATGTGCTGGGATTGCAAGTGTATGTCAGGAGTCCAGCTTCAGGGCTTATATTGAAGAGGGCTTCTCCAGTTCCAGTTGCCAGTCCCTATGTAGCCTGCCCAGCGTCTCTCTGTCTCCATTGTCTAGTTGGCTTCTCTGTCTCAAATCTACATGATCCATAGCAAAGTGCACTTCCTGCCAGGCACGAGGTGTGCAAAGGGTCATGATTGTTCCCTGGAACAAACGCTTAGCACTTGAATTTAACCTAAAAATAAACTTTCCCCAGCAGATCATTTCCTGTGTCATAAAACCTGACTCTTCTTCCTTCAGCTCAGATACAGGAAGACTGCCATTGTATGGCCCAGGAAACAGGACCTTGCTTGAAATGAAACCCTTGGCGCTCTAGCCTAGCTCTCAAATCCAGTCCAAACTCTCCTGCCTGGGACCTGCACATCACTGTTTTCTTGCATGTCTAGAGCATAGTAGGCACAGAAAATAATTGTTGAATGGATGAATTAGTAGATCTTCCAGCTTTCTGATGCCATTATCCATTTTGCAATTAAGGACAAACTCCAAGTTCCCCTGGAATTCTTTTCTCTGCTTCATATTTCTCAATTCCTTTTCTCTTAATGTCCTGAGTTCTGCCCAGGCATACCTGCTCCCTACAAAAACTATATTCCACCTTCAAGCTCCTTTCTTTGCTCTCTGATAGTACTCTCTGTGGCCAGAACAAATTGTATATACACACATAGAGACAACCTTTCATTCAAATCAATTCAAACATTGTAAGTGTGTAATGGTGGGGGGAAGGGGGCTTTCCTTATTCTTTTGTTGCTGTATGGCAGAACTCACTGTGCCTCGGACACATAACACATAGCTCTGTTTGATCGGTCTGTTCACTCTGCCTTGGCTTCAAAACAGTTGTAGAATTTAGTGTGGGTCGGGGACAGGAAGTGATGTCAGATACGGAAGCAGGGCCAGTACACACACTTCTGTTCCTGTCTCCTGGGCCCCACTTCCCTCATCTAGGTCACTTTTCAAAAGTCTTCCAACTTCCTCAGTCATGTGGGCATGAAGTGTTATAATACTCAAGCTGGAACATTTCATATACAAACTGTGCTGTGAATGACATGCTTTGAATCAGATTCTAACAGCATTAAATGAGCTCAAAATTTGGTGGGACCCAAAGTATATGCCAGATTCTTCTAACAGACTCCAGGCAGCCTGCAGGGCACTGGCAAGGACTCCAGAGGTGCAGGGCCAGCATTTACAACTGGAACCTAGAAGGAACTGGCAAAGGGGTAATAGGATCAGAGACTCCATCTGTGAAATGTTATCCTTGGGCCAGAGTACCTTGCTGATGTAGAGGGGAGAATGGGGCCACCCATTGCTGAGGTCCTCCCAACACCAGGGACAGAACCCAGGATAGTCCAGAGTTGAGGCAACAACCAATTCACTTAGTGCTGCTTTTGGAGAAGTTTCCATTCCCAGTGGGTGAGATTTAGTACAGAGGCCTATAACTGGCCAATGGGCTTAGAATAAGTGATTGATGCATACCTGGTCCTAAATGGGACATCTATGTCATTCCCCCGGCCCCAAGGATAGGGGAACACAGAGGAAGAAGTGACAGAAAAATTGTAAGAGTCAAGTAATGAGAAGGAGCACTGTGAATCCCCACCTTCAGGACATGGCGTTGCAGCTGTAGACCCACAGCCCTGGAGGTTACCTTCCTAAAGCTGGGCCTGTCAACTTCCCATTATGGATGGAGGAGGTATCTCAAGACCTAAGCCTCCCTGAGAGATATGGGCAATAATGGTTTCTGGGGCAGGGAGAGTCATAACTTCTGTGGTATACCCACTAAATAACTCCTTCGCCTCATGCAGACACCCCTACTGAAATGCAATGGGGCTAGAAAGAAACTTAAAATGATAATAAAATAGAAGGAGGTAGATACACTGAGAAGAAGAAAGGGTTCAGTGGGAGGACATAGGGGATGAAAGACGACAGTGAGGGATATGATCAAAGTAGTACATGTGTGCATGTATGTGTGCACATGAGCATGCATGTGTGTATGTGTGTGTAATTGTGAGAGAATAGATACATTTTTTTAAAAAATCAAAATGTATTTCCAAAGGATATTTTCTTATTCTTCCCACAGCCAGCTTCCATAATATGGCTTTTGTTTCTGTGTCTCAGACAGCCCCTAGGGCAACATGAGTCTATTCTGACAAGGTAGGAATACATGTTTTATTTCCCCTTCCCACCTGGGTGATAGGTTCTGAATAAACACATGGAAACTAAGCAAACATAACTTCTCCTCCCCATAGTGTACAGTTAATATTCCTGAAGTTCCAGGGGGGAACCAACAATGCTTAATTCTCTTGTACCCTCATAGAAACCTCACACAGCCATCCGCTACGCTTGCCTCAAGCTCATTTGAGCAGCAGTATTTTGTGAATGGGCCAGTCAAGGGCAGAGTGAATCAAATTGATTAAATTCCAACGTCAAGGTCCATAGGACAGAACATGGCCGTTGTGTGGAGACAGAGGAAGGCTTATTGGACTTGAAGTATGTGGTTAATTTAAATCAACAAGAGACTAACTTGGTCTTGGGTGGAGAGAAGGTTGACAAACTCTCAGTTTGCTCACTTGTTCTGGTTCTGGCTCACTTGTCTGGTTTCCTGCTCTTTGTTCTCTGTGGAAGCTGGTGGGGCTCTTCCCTGACTCCTAGCTGGGGGTGGGGGGGGGGGTAGAATGTTTGCTCATCTGGGAACTCAGACTCTGGAGTTCCCAATAGAGGGTGAAGCTTGACTCAATCCAACAGATGAATGGTCGCCTTTGCTTTGAGAATCGGTATAGTAGGTCTGCTGATAAAAGGGTTGCAAATGGTACAGATTCAGACATATGACAACCGTGTAATTAACAGTAACCTGACACTTGGCCACCAGCAGAAACATCACAGTCATGGATGCTCTTGCTAAGAAGGCTTGTAGAAACTTGCATTTACATCCAAGCCAAGTGAGATCCCTCCCTCCACTAGCCTCCCCCCACCCAATCTCTTCCCTTCTCCTTCCTTTCCTTCCCTTCCTTTCTCTTCTGTCCAACTTCCTTTGCCCTCATTTTCTCCCTTCCCTACCCCTCTGTAACATTCAGTGTGATATTTTTATGAACATCTAGAACAGTCATGCAAGTAAACTCTATCCTTAAATCTGAAATGTTTCCGTAGTAATCTTCAGTAGCATATCTGTTCTATTCTCAGTGATGAATGAAACCCATGTGCAGGACTACAGTTCCATGAATCCTTTGGATCTCAAAGCCTCAGTCCAATGTTGATAATAAACACGCACACATAGGTGCAAAGTACAGTTTGTAACATGTTCAATTTCAATCTAAGGGCCTGCAAGTGGAAGACATCGCTGACAGTTTGAAGATACAGCCTGTACTAGCTGGCTTGGTGTCAACTTGACACAAGCTGGAGTTATCACAGAGAAAGGAGCCTTCCTTGATAAAATGCTTCTTGAGATCCAGCTGTAAGGCATTTGCTCAAGGGGGGAGGGTCTAGCCCATTGCTGGTGGAGCCATCCCTGGGCTTGTAGACCTGGGTTCTATAAAAAAGCAAACTGAGCAAGCCAGGAGAAGCAAGACAGTAATCATCATCCCTCCTGCTTCCTTACCTGCTTGAGTTCCAGTCCTGACTTCCTTTGGTGATGAACAGCTTAAAAGAAGTGTAAGCTGAATAAACCCTTTCCTCCCCAACTGGCTTCTTGGTCATGATGTTTGTGCAGGAATAGAAACCCTGACTAAGACACAGCCCATCCTGATGGGGAAGACATGGCATTAGGAGGCATCTGGTCATATGCACCCACAGTCAGGAAACACACACACACACACACACACACACACACACACACACAAACCCTGAAGCCAGACTCACTTTCTGCTGTTTATTCAGCATGGGACTTCAGCCCATGAGACAGTGCTGTCCATATTAGGGAAGGTCTTTCCACCTCACTGAACCTAATCCAGGACCTCCTTTACCATCATGCCCAGAGGTTAGTTCCTAGGATGATTATAAATCCTATCAAGTTGTCAGTTGATAGTAACCATCACAATCTCTCTTTATTTTTTCTTTCCCTCTAACTCGAGTGCATAAAGTTTATTTCAAGATATGTATAAGATACATGTCCCATAATGAGTCCTGACTTTTCTCAGAATCCCCTGTGATTAAATAACTAAGGAAAGGTGGGTGTGAAACAGAGCTGCTTGCACAGATAGGTAGGGTAGGTTTTCAGGTGGGCAGGGTCTTCCATTCATGTCCACAAAGCTGTTAACAGACTCCATGTTTTCCCCATCTGGCCGGTCTGCGAGTCTTGGGTACAAAATGGAGTTATTACTTTAGAACTTTCCCCAGAGGTGGGAGGCATGCTTTAGGAGAACTGCTTTGCCATGGTGACAGAAGTAAACCAGGTAGTGCAGAACTAGGGAAGGGCATTTGTTTCTGCGGCTCTATTACTCCTGCAGTGGGCAGCAGCCAGGGCTTCAGAGGAAACATAGTTCGGTTGCCTTTCCCTTCCCCGTCCACCCAGACACACTCAGATTTTTGTTTCAGTTCTTGCACGGGGCCCTCTCAAGTCTAGCGAGACCTGCTTGATCTATGCCTCTGTGTAGGGGATCTGACAGGACCTGACAGGGATCTGACAGGACCTGACATGCATCCCCATTGAGACAGCAGGAGGACCAGGGCAGTGACTCAGCACAGTTGGGAGGTGGTGGCTTCCCTCAGCTCACTGCAGTCTGAGGGTCTCCAGACAATCTCCCTTCCTCTATTCTCTTCACAGATCTCAGACCTATGAGGTCCTCTTGGTCTCAGCTCCGTTCTTCCCCTGCATGTCTTTCAGGACACATCTCCTGATAAATGTTAGATGTTACTGACTTTGTCTAGGCCTTTAAATACTTGGTCTCCAGTTGCTGGCACTATTTGAGGTACTTTAAGTGGTACAGCCTCACTGGAGGAAGTAAGTGACTGGGGACAGGCTTTAAGGGGAAAAAAATGTCCTAGTCTATGTCCAGTTCACTCTTCCCACATTGTGCTTGTGGTTCAGGATGTGATCACTCAGCTTCCCGTTCCTGCCACCATGCCTGTTGCTTGCTGCTCTTCCAACACTCTGTTGTCATGGACTCTCGTCTAGAACCATAAGCCTAAATAAACCTTTCCTTCTGTAGGTTGTGTTATGTTTTATCATAGCAACAGAAATAAAAACTAATTACACTAACATAAGGAAGTCTAAGACCAAGGAGATAGTCTTGGGCTAAAGACCAGGGCACAACACTCTCTAGTACTCAGAAGGAAGTGTAGTCACCCCTCTAAGGGGTTCTGTGGGTTGACTATGAAGATTGTCTTTCACTCAGAACCACTGTCTGTTTAAGCTAAATATCTGGAGCTGTTCACATAATGGCTGGGCATTTCTGATCCCAAACTCTGAGATCTAAGATGCTTTACAGTCTGAGCAAATTCCACATCTGACTTCGTGTGATAGATCACGCAGCCAATGCCTGAAGATAGTCCCAGCGAATGCTCCTCACATGCTGTGTATCGGCTTTGTGGAAGACATGAGGAAATCTCATTTTAATGCCCAGGTACCTCCCCCGAGATTTCTCACTGTGTCTGTGTAAATGTCTTAAAAACACTGGAATGAAAAGGCTGAATTCTAAAACACTTTCATTCTAAAGGACAAGCAGGTAGATTCTTCTGCTGTCCCTTGTCAGCTCTGTTATTGTGATTTTAATCCTTGAGCAAGAAGCTCACCTCAGATCTTGTAAGCAGGTAGAACCCAAAGGAGTTTGAGTCAATCCTTTCCTAGCCTGTGTGAGAAAGCTAACTGCTAGGCAGCCATCCCTTAGAGAAAGCATCTAATTGAGGTTGTCTCTAGGATGTTGGCATAGCATGTACCCCAGATGCAGTAGTGGCATATGGAAAGAAAAAAATGTGACACCTGAAGGTCTAGCTTCTCCATTAACTAACTGTGCCCCGGGGTATTCACCAGAGAAGATTGCTTGTCATGGGGTTAAGCCACTAGAAAGTCTTTATTAGTCAGCCAGTGACTCAGCTGTGTGTTTGGGATCCCACTGTGGCCCCACGCCTTTCTCAGGGTGAGCTTTTAAACACAAAAAAGCTGTGGGGTGAGTTGGAACCCAGGGAGGACCTGCCACTTGGGGAGGGAGGAGAAGCAGAGAAGTGGGGGAGGGGGAGGTTGTGATCAAGTGGATAATTAAATTAGTGGAGGGGGGAAAAAGCAGAAACATGTTCTGGGATGACACCCCTCAGTTAACAAGAACAGTGTGCCAGAAGCAGACTGCAGAAGCTATAAAGCAAGGTTAGAACATTTTGAGGCTTTCCGAGAACTCCGATGGATTCAGTCTTTGTTTTAGCTTTGGCAGGTGGTCCACTTGCTGAGTTTTACAGCCTGAATGGTACTTCTATCATGGAGGCAGTGGTGCTAAGGTCTGGGGCCTATTACATTGGTAAGATGAGGAATGAGCAAGCCATCACCTCTGGGCGGCAGTAGCCCAGTAGATTCCCCTCAGTCTGGGGGTGTAGGGTGTTCAGGTGGGACCACACTATACTGCCTGAGCCCTCTGGAGAAGTCAGACTCACACAGCACTTGGGGCTTTGTTCCCTCACTTATAACTCTTAAATCTACCCAGCTACTGCCTCCTTCTCCTGCTCCTCCTCCTGCTCCTCCTCATTCTGTCTTCCTCCCCCTCCTTCCTCTTCTTTCTTTTTTCTTCCTCCTTCTCTTTCTCCTCCTTCTTCCTTCTTTTTGAGTCCTATGTTTATTTGCATCTGTGTGTGTATAAGTGAATGTTCACATGTGTGCATGCATGTAAAGGCCAGACAATGACTTCAGGTGTTTTGATTGCTTCATCTCTCTATTTACTTATTTACTGAAATAGGGTCTCCTTTTGGATACAAAGACTGCCAGTTAAGCTAGTCTATTATCTAGCTTACCAAGGATCTCCCCCATTTTCTGAGGGGTGTGTGTGTGTGTGTGTGTGTGTGTGTGTGTGTAAAATAGTGTATGTAAAATAAGCTGACATGCTCATCTACATTTTATGTGAATGCTGAAAATCCAAACTTTGGTCCTTAAGCTTATTTCTTTAAAAAATAATCCTTACAATTTACCCACTGTACTGGCTGGTTTTATGTGTCAACTTGACACAAGCTGGAGTTATCACAGAGAAAGGAGCCTCAGTTGAAGAAATGCCTCCATGAGATCCATGGGGGAGGGCCCAGCCCATTGTGGGTGGAGCCATCTCTGGCCCAGCCCATTGTGGGTGGAGCCATCCCTGGCCCAGCCCATTGTGGGCGGTGCCATCCTTGGGCTGGTAGACCTGGGTTCTATAAGAAAGCAAGTTGAGCAAGCCAGGGGAAGCAAGTCAGTAAGTGACATCCCTCCATGGCCTCTGCATCAGCTCCTGCTTCCTGACCTGTTTGGGTTCCTGTCCTGACTTCCTTTGGTGATGAACAGTGATATGGAAGTGTAAGCTGAATAAACCCTTTCCTCCCCAGCTTGCTTCTTGGTCATGATGTTTGTGCAGGAATGGAAACCCTGACTAAGACACCCCCATGCACACTTCCCAATCTGAGTCCCATATGTTCAATGTTGATCATCATGTTGGAATTTTATAGTAGGACCTGGTTGTGTCATCTGGATTCTGCAGCTTCAGTATATTCAAAACAATGCTTTTGGAATTTTGACATATGTTTTTATGCGAACTCAACATGTAAAAATTACTACTGAAGTTAGGTTTCTCTAACAAGAGTGCCCTGCAACAGATCTTGCGGCTCGTAAGTGTATTTTAGCAGCTTTTTTCTATAAAGAGCTAGTGAGTGCTCAAGCAGACCACCTATGTTTGTGGCTGTGACAAAGAAAAGCCTGGCAGAACAATGGAAGGGAAAGGGATTTATTTGGACTTATGTCCTCAGAGGATGTAGTCCATCGGAATGGGAAGGTCATGGCAGAGTCTGTGACAGTGGGTCACATGTCAGAGACTCCTAATACCATAAGTTCCCAAGAAGCAGAGAGAACTGGAATAGAACCAGAATAACTTTCAAAGGCATGTGCCTGGTGACTTCCTCCACTCAACCAAGCCTTACTTGATAAAGGTTTCACTACTTTCAGTCTCTACTAATTAATGTTCAAAAATCGAGCCTTGCCCAGGGCAGTGCAAAATCCAGGTTCTGTTGCCATCAGCAGCGCTGACACTGTAGAGTCACACAGCTGTAGACACATGTGAGGGATGGACTCTTCAGGGTGTCCCACAGGAGGCGCTGGGAGAGTGAGGGAGGAGGGGGAGTGAGGGGAGGAGGGGGATCGAGGGGAGGAGGGGAGTGAGGGGAGGGGGGGAGTGAGGGGAGGATGGGAGTGAGGTGAGGAGGGGGAGTGAGGGGAGGAAGGAGAGCAAGGGGAGGTGAGGAGTGAGGGAAGAAGGGGAGTGAGGGGAGGAGGGGGAGTGAGGGAGGAGGGAGAGCAAGGG